>NC_139714.1:12650375-12734794 GCF_964188405.1 Protomyctophum parallelum
AGAGAGAAGTAAAACAGAATGTCAGATTTTTTACTCAGCCACTCAGCCTAACTGCTAAAGAAATGGAGACTGTGTCCTTGTGTGTGTTTCTTTCAATCTACCAAGTTGTGTTGTGTGAACAGACTAATGAGCACAGGCTGCTCAATTATCCCTCGAATCTCTCTCTCACACACACACACACACCTTGCTTCCTCCACAAAGGCACACACTAACACAGAACTCAATTATCAGCTTTGCCAAATCCACAAAACACACACATCCTCTCTCCCTCACCACCATCAATCTACTGAAGACAGTTTGGACACTGGCCTGATGGCTCTCCGGCACACATTCCCATGTGAAACTCTGTCAACAAATATGGCTCTCGATCAACCGATAAAAACGCTATTCATCCCCGTCGTTGTTTCAGCGATGAACGGTGCGAAATCTCGTCACCCCTGGATGAACATTAACCAGTAAGACGCCTGAGGTCGCGTGCATGCATCCACCTCGTTGACGGCAGACTGCTGGGCGAGCGCTGGCGCTTTTGCATGGGGCCATTGGGGGGGGTCAACATGGAATGAATTCTGTACTGGCTATATAAAGGAGCATGTCTTGAGTGTACAGGGTTTGATGAGGTCAGATCACCATATGGAATGTCAGAACAAGTCAGCTCCATACAGTATATGGAGATCTAAGGGTGGTAGCGGGGACATTCTCTTGAGTGTACAGGGTTTGATGAGGGCCAGGTAGGGCCGGGCCTTAATGTTCGGGCCTGGCCGGGCAGGCCTGTCTAGAGTTTGAAATTTGAATGGACAGGTACAAGTCAAAAGGGAGACATCGAAGAGGATGGATGGAGAAGGATCAACATATGGAATGTCAGAACAGGTTTTGACATAAAGCCATATATGGAGATCTTAAGCCCTAACCACACCAAAGGGTCGAGACGGTTTTAGCGTTGTCCCTGCGATGTGATATGTCTTGTTGCATGTTGACCCTAGTGATTCAACGCATGGAATTCAATGGCCCAAACCACACCAAAGGGTCAAGATGGTTTTAGCATTAACTCCTTGCAACCGTTTGGACCCAAGAAGTTGCATGGTGACCCTTTGGTGTGGTTAGGGCTTAAGGGTTTGAGGTCAGATGTTTCTGGCCAATATTGATGACATCAGGGATCTTCATATACTGTATGCGGGATTAACTGCGACAGCAGGTCGCATTTACTATGACATCAGGGTCTCCACATCTCCATCCCTGATGATGTCACATGATGTCACAAGACCTGGGCACCATACTGTAAATGGTGCCCGACCAACACACTGATGGTGCCCGACACACTGAGGGGAAATGCACAATTCCATAGTTAACTGCAACAGTCGGTCGCAATAAACCAAATTAAACGTCAAAACCCAAAACTAGGAGCGAAGAACCCCCATAACGCTTCTCCTGTCCAAGAGGATCATGAAAGCGACACAGAGGGAGACTAAGCAAGCATGCCGCAGAAACTGAACTAAAAGGCTAACCCATTGACACCAGAGACCAGATTCTACAAAATGTCTTCTAAATCATGACAGTTTTCTGAAAAAACAATGTTTCTATGTCAAGGCCCCCGAAATTATCTGAAATTGACCGCCGACCCCAATCTGAAAATCTGTTGTTCCAGGGCAAAGATATGGGTTAAAGCGTTCGGTTTGGATTTGTACACATTTTCACGTTTTTCCAAAAGCTAAAGCTTAAAATAATGGTTAAAGTGGTTAAAAGCCAAGGTGACACAGATGTGTTCCGGGACTTAATGGCTAAATTCCCCCCCCCCCCCCCCCCCCCCCCCCCCAGTCCTAACCGAGTGACAGAAAGTCAGTCCAAAGTCACGGCGCAGCAGTGTGAAGATGCACCCCACCTGCTACGCCCGCAGCGCCATCAGTCAAGCCTGGCATGAATGAAGGTGGAGGGTCAGTTAGTCAGCCAGCCAAGCAGCCAATCAGAGGCCAAGTAAACAGTTTGCCAGCCAGTGGACTGCATCAGACTTAACTAAGCCATTAATTTGCAATTCTTTGAATATTTACATATTGTGACTTGTGAGCTTGTAGAGCTGTTATTTTCAATTAGCCACTGCATTGTGTTTTAAAGAGCTAAGGGCTGGTGGCTTGTTTTCTCCAGTGAGGAGCAGCAGCCAGTGAAGACTCTGACAGACAGACATCTAAAATTACAGGAAGATATATATATATAGATATGGACTAACGATAACAAAAAGGGGGGCACGGTGGCACAGTTGGTAGTGCCGTCACCTCACAGCTAGAAGGTCCTGGGTTCGATTCCCACTGGGGATGCCAGGGGCGCTGGGGGCGTGCTCTCTCCTCCACGTCAGTGCCCATAACCGAGACAGGGTTGGCGAAAAGGCCCTTCTGTGTAGAGTTTGCATGTTCTCCCCGTGTCCACGGTCACAAAAAACATGCAGTAATCCTGGTCTCTAAACAGCCTACCCCTGGTCAGTCGGGGCGCCTGATGGAGGGAAAAGGAACTGGTTGGAATAATGTGTTCCTTCCACACGCTAAGCCTAACCAGGGAAACTCTCCCCAGGTTGGCGGAGGGTGTGTATAGCCCAGGATCCCATTAGATAATTGACACTGGGTGAACAATGGGTTGCAAAATCATGGCAGAAAAAGAATTATAATAATAACGATAACGATATTATCGGATGCCAAATGTGGCATGCTGTTTTGGTCACAAATTAATCCCACCCTTTTTGACAGCGTCAATACGCTAAATTGGATTGGAAGTATACGTATATACAGTATAGACAACATACTGCATGTACAGACTACAGAGACTGACACACCAGGACAGGAATCATCTGTTGGTCACCCCTGACAGATGACCAGAGTTGCTGCCAGCACGGGCTGGCGTGTTGCCATGTTTGCAACTAACACTATCAAATTATCGCAGATATGCCATTTTCAATCTATATTCTATTGGGCTTGTTTCCTAGACCTGTAGTTGCTTATTTCTCTTACAGAATCTGGCAACACAGACTGTGACTCTGCAGTATGAGTAAGTAGGCCGTTATTTTACGAAACAAAAACAAAAATACCAAAAGTTTGAATATGGAGGTAGGAGCTTTCTGTCCGACAGATATGCTCACTACTTTTCAATGTTTTCGGAAGCGCTTATCGTCTCCCATATATAGCTAGGTGTAGCCTAGCCACAGTATCCATGGTGACGGCTGTTTCCATATTGTCGCCCATAGCTACAGTACGTGTAGCCGCGACATTCTAAATCCTACACGGGTTGTGCTTATAACCACGCCCCGCTTCTGTGGCCAAAGCGGAAGTGCCTCTCGCCTACAACAACTGCGGAGTGCGGACTAGACCTAAATATATTACTACACCAAGCAAGCTAAAGCGTGCAAGCGTTGCAAAGTTCGCTTAGCCGACTCAGGGCCGTTCGAGTTGCGACCCGATAGGCAGAGAATAGTATATAATGTTCTGGCGAGAGCGTTTGCCCCGACTGCCAATCAAAGTGGCTACTGGCCAATCACAGCGGGTCCTTGCACAACCCGTGCAGGCTTTCGAAGGACACTGTGTAGCCTAGCCACGGTAGCCATGGTGACGGCAGTTTCCTGCCACCTGTGGAGAGTGACATGAGGACAGTCCTCCAGAGCGCTGAGTGTGACTGCACGCAGAGCTCCACTCTGGAGCAAAGGAACCTGTGTTGTGTGTGTGTGTGTGTGTGTGTGTGTGTGTGTGTGTGTGTGTGTGTGTGTGTGTGTGTGTGTGTGTGTGTGTGTGTGTGAGTGTTAATGTGCTAACACGCACACACTGCTGGTGGCTTCCTAGAATGGCAGGTCTTCATCACACATTTAAGACATGAGGACCCAATTCTACAAAATGTCTTCCAAATCAGTTTTCTGAAAAACCTGTTTTATTTATTTATATATATATATGCGCACCTTGTATATCTTCTACAAAATATGGTTAAAGTGGTAAAAATGGAAATGACACACAGATGCTTTCCTGGTTTTAACGGGTAAACGAAAGAGAGATGGATAGCGTGTGTGTGTGCACGGGCGTGCGTTCGGTCACCTTAGCCGTTTCGTTAGCTGAGCTGGTGGAAAACAGGAGTCCATCTGAAGACACGTGACAGACCAGGACGGCTTCTTGATGTCCTGGAGCTTCTCTCCACTCTCTATGGCCCACACCTGATATGAGAGAGTACATATACTCAAGTAAGAGTATTTCCAATTTCAATAGGCCTACTCCAGGGTAGGTACCCTCACATTAATCCTGGTCTCTAAACTACCTCCCCCTGGCCAGCTGGGGCGCATGATGCAGGGGAATGGAACTGGTCGGAATAACGTGTTCCTTCCACTCGCTACATCCGGCCTGGGAAACTCTCCCCTGTCAGGTGAAAAGAAGCAGCTTGGACTACTCATGCATAGAAGGAAGCATGAGGTCAGTCCGCTGCCCCCCCCAGGTTGGCAGAGGAAGTGTAGCGCCCAGGATTACATTAGATAATTGACACTGGGTAAAGAAAATGGGTTGCAAAATCGTGTGATAAAAATGAAAGAAAAATAAATCTACTCCACTACATCTGAGTATATTGTAATTTTACTCTTTAGTTGCTAGTTACTTTTTAGATACTGTAGATTTGAATTACTAAACATAGATTTAACCACTATATTATTCGACAGTAAGTGAGCCAGAGGTGTGTGTGTGTGTGTGTGTGTGTGTGTGTGTGTGTGTGTGTGTGTGTGCGTGTGTGCGTGGTACCTTGGCAGTGTCATCGAACGTCCAGGACAGCAGTCGCTTGTCAGTGGGCGTACCAGCAGGTGGGCCAGTGGGCGTGTCAGCAGGTGGGCCAGTGGGCGTGTCAGCAGGTGGGCCAGTGGGCGTGTCAGCAGGTGGGCCAGTGGGTGTGTCAGTTGGTGTGTCAGTGGGCGTACCAGCAGGTGGGCCAGTGGGCGTGTCAGCAGGTGGGCCAGTGGGTGTGTCAGTTGGTGTGTCAGTGGGCGTGGCAGAGCAGAGAGAAACGCCCGACCTGCTCTGTGTGACCCTGCGACACCGTGCACTCTCCAGTTGTCCACCTTCACACCTACAGGGGGCAGCAGACACGCACAACACAGACACGGTCCACTTAGAATCAGTCGATAACTGTAGGGGACGTCGTCGGGCGGCATGACGACACTTCAGAGGAACTTACGTTCCAGTGCCTCTGAACAAAATGTCCTTCTTTTCTTCTCCTCTTATCGTTTTGAGAACCACTTTACAGTAATAGAGCATCGCAGCCCCGCCCCCTTTCATGACGACGACAGGCCCAAGAAATAATTCCCCATGCTTTTTTCCCGTAGACATTTCAAAAAGCCTCGAACAAAGCCAACTCGGATCGTGACAAATCAGGACAACAAGCACATTTTTGGGCCGAACAAATAATTAGAAAGAAGAAAAAAAGGGCAGGGTACAACACTTTTTGTTGTTTTTCTTTGTGATTATTTGCTCGGCTCAAAATATTGTGTTTGTTGTCATTCTATAGAAACCATTTGAATAGAAACACCCCACCGCACCCCTGTAAAACTAAATATCTACTACTTTGTGAGTCAGAACAAAGACAAAGACAAAAAGGAGAATTAAGTTGTGTGAGGTGGTGAGAAGTTTTTAACATAGTCACGGAAATGCTTTTCAGCTTAAAAAACGAAAAGTAAAGTAAGGTCATTTGCAGATATGCTACTTTTGATGTTTGTGTGTGACACTGTAGTATGCATGGATTAATTGATTGGCCCTACTTCGCTATTCTTGTGTTTTTCGTAAATTTAACAAAGTGATTCATATGATGGCAGATCATGACACAGGGAAGGACTATTACAGAACAGGCCAATTTTGTGATTATTATTATCTATTTATTTTTACTACTTGACCGCATCACATTTGTGATGATGGCTATGGCCGTTTTTAGCCCAAGGAGTGACATATATTTGAGTATGTAATGGGAGAATAAATGGGCCTCAACCATAACAGGGATGTTCAGCATTGCAGTCTTTTTCAAAAACCACACATAAAGTACATGCTTGCATTCCTGATCAAATCCCTGCTGCAGTGCATACTCAGCATATATGTTATGAATGGATCTGGGCTGGATGATAATGGTAAAGGCACTGGCCCCATGGATTTAAAGGCATTGCATTGGCCTTTAAATCCATCTTCTGCATGTATGGATCAAAGCTCTGGGATTTAGAACACACTGTGCAAGGCGGTAAAAGCAGGCGAGCAAATCAGTTCAGCCGAGTACATGCGACAGAAGGGCAGGACTAACCCTCACAATCACAGGAGGATGTAACAGTTCATTGAACTAATACATTTAAATCAAAATGTGAAAAATAATACATTTTAACCCATTAAGACCCAAGGCCGATTCGACAAATCCCTTCTAAATCAGTATCACTAAATGAGTCACTTTCAAGATTTTTCGAAAATGTTCAAAAATACTAGATGTACGAGCTAACACAAGGCACGAACTGATGTCATGTCAGATTATATCTGCTATTTTTGAACAGCCAACCAACGCAAAAATCAAAAATGCTTTTCATGGTTTTAATGGGTTCGATTTTCATGTTGATTCGTTTACAATGTAAACTAATAATAAAAAACAAATAATCGAAAGTAATTGCTAAGAAGAAAATCGACTGTCGCAGACCTAATGGCATGGATGTGCGCACTCGCCACCGTACTGCATCTCTCCTGAATAGTGCAACGTCAGCACTCCAAAAGGTCAACATACATCACGGGATAAGCGTTTAACCAGGCCAAACGCTTTACATTCTCTCCGCGTCTGCTGCTGCTACACCCCCCCCCCCCTTCCTTTCAAAATGCAACCACCAAAATGCAAGCACTTGTCAAACAGAATGCTTCTGAATGGCTCGTGAATAAACATGTGGATGGTTCATGAATAGTGTTGCGGTGGAAAGGCAGAGCCTGCAAAGTGTTGCCGTGGACAGGCCTGTCAATGAGAGGAGAGGATAGGAGAGGAACATGGGAGGGCGCAGGGTGATGGTGGAGGGCTTTGAGGAGGAGCGATGGAGTGGAACTGACCCAACAGGCCAACCAGGGACGTGCAGAGAATGTTAGAGGCAGACAGGCAGTGGATGAAATTCCATAAAATAAAAATGAATTATGCAAAGACATCGGATCCACAGCTCACTGCAGTCGACGTTGAAGCTGGTGACATCTGAATTCAATGTAGGGGCTAAAACTGTCACCAGTGGAATCAATGAAAAGCCTTTAGGGTGATCCTTCATATTGGTAGCGTGACATTATTGTTTTTAAAAGGAGTGGGCGTAGGTTTGACAGCAGCCGTAACTAGTCCATATATTATAATTAGGTTTTCTGCAAGACTACTTCGGTTCAAACAGTTCTGGAATTATTACCTGTACTTAATCTTTCTATAGAGAGAGCAATAAAGAGACAGATACAGAGAGAGACAGTAAAGAGAGAAAGCGTTAAGTACAGAGCTGATGAGCACATCAAGGACACAAAATACAGTAGAATGAAAAAGCTGTGCATGCGAGTTTGGACAGCGTTTAGAGAGATGAGGATGTGACAGTCGCAGCTCTGTTTGAAGGCTATTAGTAACTGGCAAAGATGCAGAACAAAACTGCTTTGATGCTCACAACACATTGTCCGTAAGAAGAAAAACGTGATTGAACGTTCACATGTCTCTGTAGGTATCCCCACTCAGACGAGAGTCTGAGCCTGGACGTTAAAATTGGATGGTTAAATTCAGTGAAAGTTTCAATCAAGTCAATATTCTGAAACTTTGGCAATAAAGAAGGTGCTGAATAAATGAGTTATTTAATTATAGACCGAAATTGTTTCACTAATTCAACACTGGTGGGGAATAAAAAGCTTAATTACCATCGTTAAAATGGGGCACATCGATATCAATCTTGATTATAATTCTAAATAGTAAACAAAAACCTTCCGTTTTCCTCACTAAGCTTTTGATAGATCTGCCCCATGGTAATTAAAATTACTTTGACTGAGCTCGCCTAATGACTGGAGAGCCCTGCAAACATCAAATACTTCAGAGTAGAACAACAAATAAATAAATAATAAAGTGCATCCCATGCTGGGATTTGATTAACGACTTGCATGAATGGAGGAATAAAGTCATAATCAGAAATGGTAAAGCTGAACCATTTAAAGCGGCAACCGCTAACTTTGTTTTAGTTAACAAAGCGTTGTGTTGATGAGTAGAGTAGGCCTATGTGAAAAAGGAATAGATCATTCCAGTCCCTGGAATGATCCTGGGGCTGTAAGGCATCAATTATACTATAATGCTACCCATACAGTAGTTCACCCTGCAGCAATCTACTTTGTTATAGCAAATGCTCCACAACAACACAGTGAAACAATGAACAGTGAAACATTCCTTAAACAGTACTTAATTATCTGTTTTGAATCTCAGGTATGTTTCCATTGCATAGTTGTCTCATCAACCTAGAGTACAAACCTTAATGAACTGACACCAACTATTTAAGCTACGTTGACAAACACAAAACTAGTTTAGCTTGTAGAACATCCTGTATCCTCATGTCCCCAAGTAACACTGTCCTCTGAAAGGCCATCTGAAAAAACCTAATATTAAGTATACTGCACACCCATTCACCTTTGCAGCTAAGTGTCCCTTTCTCGGACTGCAACTGTAGCCTACTTACTGTATAAGACCCATTTATTGAAATCCCAAACATGGAATATACTTGGACCATGCATTATGCCACATATAATGCCTGTCTCAGGACGGCCACCTGCCAGTATACAGTGGATAACTTCCCAGTCTTTCTGGGTAAGTTGGGTAACTATATAGCTACTTTAACCCTGAAATCCCAATTTTGGGCATGTCATTATAGGCTAAGAAGAAAGGACAATTGCATCATGGTTTTGTTATGTGTACACACCCATGGCACTGTGCCAAGAGAACTCACAAATCAAACGCACGTACAGTACACGCAGTCAAGTTGTCTACAGTCTACCGATGTTAACCATCTCAAACCCACACCCTAACCTCCCACGGGGAAGCACACCTAAACCTAACCTATTATTATGACGAGACGAGACAAGCTGTCAGCCAATTTCATTGGGAAATAAAATGTCTATAAACTGTCTGTATTACACTATACACTATTATACTTATTACACTATCACACTATTATACTTATTACACTATTACATTTATTACACTTGCACTTATCGGATTGAGGGAACATAGGGCTGAGGGAACATAGGGTCTGTTTTGGAATGGGGTAACATAGGGCTGAGGGAACATAGGGCTGAGGGAACATAGGGTCTGTTTTGGAATGGGACAACATAGGGCTGAGGGAACATAGGGCTGAGGGAACATAGGGTCTGTTTTGGAATGGGGGAACATAGGGCTGAGGGAACATAGGGCTGAGGGAACATAGGCATGACCCCCCTCTCCCTATGTAACGTATGTCTGTCTGTCTGTTTAGGGTACCAACAGGGGGCGCTGTTGCATCACTTACTTCAGACAAGTCTGATTTTTTTTTATACATTTGAAAACTTGAAATGGGACATTCTGCATAATGAGTACTTTCTACTTTTGCTACTTTAAGTAAATTTTTATGCCAATACTTTTGTACTTTTACTCAATTACATTTTGAATTCCAGACTTTTACTTGTATTTTCATTGGCAACCAGCAGTATTTGTGGAGCGAGATGCAATTCTCTCAAAGCCTGAGAGAGCAGAGAGCTCTGGAAACGCTATGCGTCTGGCTCAAGGATTTGTTGATGGTGTGGAGAACCTCAAAGCCTGGGAGAGTAGAGCGCTCTGGAAACGCTATGCGTCTGGCTCAAGGATTTGTTGATGGTGTGGAGAACCTCAAAGCCTGGGAGAGCAGAGCGCTCTGGAAACGCTATGCGTCTGGCTCAAGGATTTGTTGATGGTGGAGAACCTCAAAGCCTGGGAGAGCAGAGCGCTCTGGAAACGCTATGCGTCTGGCTCAAGGATTTGTTGATGGTGTGGAGAACCTCAAAGCCTGGGAGAGCAGAGCGCTCTGGAAACACTATGCGTCTGGCTCAAGGATTAAATATAAATGTATTATTAATAAATAATAGGTGTGTGAGAATGTTCTAGACTAAGCATTGATTTGACAAATAAACTGAAGGGAAGATGAATCTGAATCTACTTTATTGTCAGGTAAAGTGGGTGGTTAATAATAATGTTTTTTTGTGTTTGTTTTTTGCAATCTGCATAATGTTTTTGTTCTAGGTTTTTGACCTCTCCATCTCCTCTTTGTGTAGGCTAGCCCCTTTCGGGACCCTCCATAAAGCTTTTCTGAAATTTTGATGAGTTTTATGTAGGGTCCCTGGTCATAACTATATTTTCGTATGGGAATTCTGGAACGCGGACATTCATATTCTCTCTAAGACCGTATCTGCGGCGTTTGACGGCATTTTTTTCTTTGAGTCATTCTAAATTCGTGAACTTTAAGTAACTATACATTCCGCTGCGAATATCTCCTGTGGCGCGGAAGCCGTTAAGTATTTTTGTTTGACCGATTTGGTCGCTTTATTTCTTCTTGTTTGTTTACCGTTTATTGTACCGCCTCCCGGTGTGCGGTTGGCTTGTGCGGCTACGTCCCTGCCTCTGATCTGCTCTGTCATAGCTATAGCGCCACTAGCTAGCCAGATAGGCGGTACAATGAGGTGTCAATAAACAAGGAAGGAAGAGAAGAATCAAAGCGACCAAATCGGTCAAACAAAGACAAAGATTAAAAATACTTAACGGCTTCCGCGCCACAGGAGATATTCGCAGCGGCATGTATGGGTACTTATACTTCACATATTCAGAAAGCCTCACACGGAAAAATGTCGTCAAAGAGCGCAGGCAGGCGTTATCCATGTTGTTTATGTTTTATGAATGGCCGCGTACCAGGTGGCATGGTAGTGATGCAACAGGACCCCATGCACTGGGTCGAACAAAATGTCAGAAACTTCAGTAGCATTGGGTTCTGCTTGGAGGGCTATGTGTAGGCCTACTGTGCATACACACCTATAGAGAATCATGTGGGCACGCACACACACACACACACACACACACACACACACACACACACACACACACACACCAGAGCTCGACTAAATAAAAGGTTGGCATGCCAGACATGCTCCAGGGAGAGTCAATGACAGAACACGTCTGGACATTTCTGTATTTGTATAATTATATCAGCCACAGAGCAGAATATCAAAATATTGCACTCAGTGGGAGCACCCGCAACGCCTTGTGAAGGGCTCCCCCTGCCGTTAGCTGGGAGGAATAACAGAGCTGCGTTTCAGAGCGAGTTATGTTTGAGATAAGACCCTGTTCAATGTGGGTCGTAAAACAAGTAGTTTGAGTATAAACCTACCATGCAGCTAGCAATAACATCCAACTGCCGTTTAATGGAGGAATCACACATCCTATACTTTAGCAGAATTTAGCTCATATTAAACATGTCTATACTATACGTGGCGTAGGCCTACGTGCAGTGGATTTTTATGAAACCAACATATATTTGCAGATTGAAACAGCATAATTCCAGCTTTCCTTGCAGCTGCAATGATGGAGTAATGTCATTTAATACAAGCACACAAGCAGATCGGACTTTTCAGTTTGGATGAATCTGCTTTAACCGTCATGGCTGCGGTTCAACTCTCAACTATATTCAACCCATTATTGTAAAAGAAATCTAGTGAACATTGCAAATTGCGGCTACAAACGTGTAGGCTACATAAAAAAACACTGACACCTGTAAACAAACGTAATATGGATGTAATTTATAAGGATTTTTGAAAGTTTAACGTGTTCAAACAGATATCATCCAATCCAAAGTGCTGCACTTATCCTTGGATCAACTATCAATTTGTATATTATCAAAGCTGACTTTTACTTTTGTATAAGGCCTACTGCAGATACCTATACCGGTAGACCTACATTTGCAAATGTCAACATCAATAAATTACGTTTGATATACTGATTTTGATCCAAGGCTTCGACGCTGCAGCACAACTCTTCAAACATATTGTCAAACAACTGAGGATAACAGGAAGAATATAAAAGTTTACTTAATTGCGTTGGTAGGTGCTATTAAACTTGCTCCCTTGTTTTGTTACGACCACTCGACCATACAAGACAACAGGAGAGTATTCCAGGAGGACTGATTGTCTGATTGACCGCCGGAAGAGGTAGGACAACTAGAATGAAAAAAATAATAATAATCCCGGAGCGCAGTAGAGGCTGGCTCATAAATGAACTGCGCCCCCTGCCAATCCCCCCGTATTTAATCGATCCAAGTATGGGGAAAATGACAAAGTGATTATGATTTATTATGATTATGAAAATAACTACAATCTGAGAATCCCATCGGCAATAAGAGTCAACAGTCTGTCTTGAGACTTAAGTCAACTAAGACTATAGTCACTAAGACTAAACAATTTCAGATGACTAAAATAGGACTACACTGTTATAGCAACACTTAATATCGCAATTCGCAACGCGAGGCTAAAACTGTTAGGCTACTGCCGCTACTCAAAAGACTTAAATTCCACTAATTTTCTGACATTAATTAAATGTCATTAATATACCTTAAGCATGTTGTGTGGAAATAATAAATAAAAAAGTCCCCCCCATTCTGTGTTTCCTAGAACTGTATGAAAAAAAATCATTAACAAACACATCTTGATGACATCAAGATGTGGAATGCCCCTTTAAGACTAAATCAGAATTTGTGTCAAAATGAATAGGCTACTGCACTGTTAAGGACAAATGTACTGTAAGTTCCAACAACTGACCAAAATATAGGGTTTATATGTTTTTGGGTGGACTGAAATGAAACTATAGCCTTTAGGGTCTGTCCTATAGGCCTTAAGTGTAATCCATGAACTAACTTGAATCATGTTTTGTCTGCAGTTTCTTAAAGCATACGAGGAGGCCCGCCCAAAAAACATTGCGAAGACAGTGGCAAACCTACGGTACATTATTCCTCACGTCCATAGGAATGGTAAACCTACGGTACATTATTCCTCACGTCCATAGGAATGGTAAACCTACGGTACATTATTCCTCACGTCCATAGGAATGGTAAACCTACGGTACATTATTCCTCACGTCCATAGGAATGGTAAACCTACGGTACATTATTCCTCACGTCCATAGGAATGGCAGTCTATGCCTCCACAGATACAACGGCTCTGCTGAAAAAAGTGTAAACCGGGGTGGCAGTGGCTCAGGGATGGAGTGGCCTGCAGTAGAGCAGCCGGATGGGAACCGTGAGGTTCCCAGTTCGATCCCGGGGCTCCCCCAGAGTCAGTGGGTGAATGTGATGCACAATCTATGTGAAGTGCCTTGGATAAAAGCGCTATATAAATAAATGGACCATTTACCCGTAATGAAGTCAAACTGTCAGACAGAGGCATTGAAGAGAAGATGCAGGGGTGGATTGACCGTGGACCATAGAATATAGTATGGGAGTATGGGAGATTCATCCAAAATGATATACGAACACGGAACTTTGCAGCCAAGCTTATCAGCATCATTTTCTTTTATATGTTATTTATTAGGGAACATTGATTTACAGTATACAGGGGGGCCTGGACAGGAGGCAACCCACAGAATAGTACCTCTCAGTCCTGGCATAGTAGTTCCGGAGTGGTTCCAACGGATTGTGTGGCCCTGGTCTTTCCCTAGTGAGTCTGATCGAGGGTAGCTCCTGGGACGTAAGTCGGGACTTGATCACCCCGGCTGAACGGGTCACCCAAGTGAGGGGTATGAAACCCAGATGACCTTGGGATACATCACTGAGGATACGTCCCAGTTGCATCCATGCGATGTATTTTCGTTTCGTTCTGCCCATTCAACCCGGAAGAATAGATTAGGCTACAAACATAGCACAGGCTGACTACTGCAAATAAGCGATTTAAACAGTTTTTTGTCTTAGAAAAAAATACTTCATGGAAAAACCTCTGCCGGAGGGGAGCTTTGCGCGACCTCTACTCTGAGCTAATAGCGGAGGGTGAGGTTCCAAACAGGGCTAATGTTCATTGTTTACCTTGCTTACTGTAAATCACTCTGGATTAAGAGCGTCTGCTAAAATGCCTACATGCATTTTAAATTGTGTTCGCTGTACTAAGTGAGCAGGGCTGGTTGTGGAGCTGTGACAGGGCTCTTCAGACAGTCTTCATAACACGCTTGGAAGCACATCCTTTTTTCCTGGAGAAGACAAAACGGTGAAGTTGAAAGGAAGTAATGATGATGAGGAAGGCTCTGTTCCATTCTGGTCAAACAGAGTCAGTGTTAATGATACTAATGAAAGCTCTGTTCCATTCTGGTCAAACAGAGTCAGGGTGCTGATATTGTGCATGTTGGCTCACTGGAAACACTGCTATACCAGTGGGTCTCAAAGTGTGGTCCAGGGCAGGGACCCTCATGGTGTGTAACTCTGTACAAAATGGAACCAATTGGACCCTCACAAGTCTGTAAATTTATGAGAACCATTGTACACTAAATGGAACAGAGACTTCAATGGTATGTATCATTGGTAACACCTGTGTTATATGGGTGTACTGACCTCTTTGAGTTCCTCTGCACAGCGCCGCAGCGCCCCCCTCAGGTCATGTCCCATCGTGGTTACATCCAACAGAGCAGACCATCTGCCATGCTTGAAGGTGACAGGCATGGAGATGACCACGCCCCCTGGGAGGTCGTTGTGACCTGCAGAACCAATGGTACTTGACTATTTTTAAAATAGCAGATCTACAAGCTCACAATGCGTTGCATCTTACTTATTTTATTTTACTTAAACAGTAGTTTCAACAAAAATAAATTGAGTGGTGCTAGCCACTCCTATTCCGTGACTTTGTGTGTGTGTGTGTGTGTGTGTGTGTGTGTGTGTGTGTGTGTGTGTGTGTGTGTGTGTGTGTGTGTGTGTGTGTGTGTGTGTGTGTGTGTGTGTGTGTGTGTGTGTGTGTGTGTGCACACACAGAAGTACCACACCAATACCGCTGGATGGCACTGTAGAGCAGCGGCACGCACGCACGCACGCACACAGAGGCCATGCAGGGAGGAGGGCAGTACAGTACAGTACAGTACAGTACAGTACAGTACAGTACAGTACAGTACAGTACAGTACAGTACAGTACAGTACAGTACAGTACAGTACAGTACAGTACAGTACAGTACAGTACAGTACAGTACAGTACAGTACAGTACAGTACAGTACAGTTAATCATACTCCAGACGGGTCCGATTTCTTTCTAATATGAATGAATTCAAATTGCATAAACGGTGAGGTTCTCCTGTAAGCCATTACGGTTTCTTACCTCACCGTGCACAAAAACTAGCTGTCAACGTTACCGTGGAAAGAACTAGCATATTATGAATGAATACAGTATGTATACATATTGTGCAAAATCTAAAAATCAAATGAAAATCAAATGTAGTACCTGGACACAGTACTCCCAAAGACAGGAGCTGGTCATGGTTGGAGGTTCCTCTCCAAGCCTTCAGAACATGGAGGATGCCATGTGTGGCTGACATGGAGCCTCTTCTGTGACCGCTGCAGGTCACGGATGATGTTCGCTGACGACCAACCAAGGCTGTTAAATCAGTGTTCAGACATTCCCTGGGCGGTGGAACCAAACAGGAAGGTGTTTACATAAATAGTTTTACACAGTTTTTATTAGACAAATGCAGAGATGATATGAAAAACCGTACCTCCTCGCCAGGGGTCATCACCTTGTGGTGGACATTTTTGTAAAAACATTTTTTAATAATAATTATGTTTTGCCACCGACATACAAAATGTGTGGACATTACCAGAAACACATACCAGGTCTTATGACTTATAAACGTATAAAGACCTGGATGCATGGCCAATGCCGTTTGTGTTTGGACACTCAAAACAGCCATATAGCATTGGCCACGCCTCATGGGGCCCTCTGAGTTATGGAGGTCCTTGTGTACCAGAGTGGCTCTCAGCCCTCAGAACCACTAGCACTAGTGGACTCATACTATGCCATAGTGTCAGATATCAATGTCTTATCCTGAGGAAAACCTGGAGACTTGACATTCAGTAAGTGATATGATCAAAATCAGAATAGTATAATGGTGTGTAAAAAAGAACATGTAAAATGTTCCACTGACAAAACCAAGTCTTTGCCACAGAGACTGAACACTGACCCGACCCCTGTACCAGAGACCTGCAACGGGTCGGGTACCCGTGGGGTATCCGTGGATACCTGAGTTTGTCGGGTGAAAACGGGTGGGAAAATAAACTTGTATAAGTTAACGGTGCGGGTATGGGCGGAACGCAACGAGTAACATTTTAATCAGAGTGCACTGCAGGAACGGGTAACATATTAATCAGAGTGCACTGCAGGATGTTATAAACAGCAGCTGGGTGCTCGTCACCTCGCGCTAATGAAACACCAAGGGATTATAATGTCAACATTCAAGTACAAGATGTAAGCTAACCCAGGTAAAGTAATGTCTCTGTGAAAGTTTAACTAAAATATAACATCATTTGTGATACAGACACGGCCTTGGATCAAGACGGTCATCAGGCTATTCTTTTTTTTTTTATCATCCTATCCTTGTTGATATAACGCCATTTAGGTTGAAATCATGATATAACTTTATGTTGTGACGATAATAATATAGCAGCATGAAGCCTCAATCAACTGTCTTCCATGTGCAGCGCAACGCTCCACCACCACCCACCCACCACCACCACACCACATCACAAGTCATCACATGCAGTGTTGGATGAAATAAAGTCAAAGATAACGAGCGGTGCCGGTGATACGAACGGGTAACGGGTCCATTTTTTGACGGGCAGGGCGGATCTGATTTAGATTTTGATATAATCACGGGTAACGGGCGTGTTTTGAAAATTGCACCTGTGCAGGAATCTGGCCTGTAGGACGTATTGATGACCTCTGACACCTGTAGGACTTATTGATGAACTCTGACCCCTGTAGGACGTATTGATGACCTCTGACCTCACGTATTACCATCATACCCTTCCTTGTTGTCGGGCAAAACCTCTTATCTCCATATTCTAAACTTTTGTGTTTTGTTTCTGTAAACGAATGCCCTGATTGGAAAAGTAGCAGATCCGCAAGGTCTAAGTTCAAGTCGTGTTGAGCTTGTAGATCTGCTACTTTTGCTTTTGTGTTTTGAACATATGACAGAGACGCCTTAAAGGGAATGTGATATAAAAAAAAAGGTTTTCGGAGCTCAATTGCACACAAAAAACTGAACTTTTAGCCTTCAGTAGAATGTATGTGATCTGGGGATTTCTGCCTCAAACAAGTGTTGTTCCTGCTGTTTGTGATGTCACAGACTGCAAATCCCGTATATGTCAATGGGATTTGCCAGCAGATGGAACTGTTTTCATTGCAGCTCAAAAGGCTTCCAAACCCCAGATAAAACTCCAGACCACAGAAAATCCACTGAATGTTCAAAGCTCAGGTTTTTTGGGTGTATGGGTTCATAAAACCTAAAAGAAAAACGAAAACAATAAATAAATAAATGAAAATGAATGTCATGAAACCTTTAATATTTCACTTTCAAAACAAATTGTGTCATTTTATCGTCTACTCATGCAGGCTTTTGTGAACACCCCAGACAGTTTTGGCTTGATTCCGTATTGATATTTGATATTGAATTAATCTATTTATATATGATTAACACCTCTAGAAGTGTTGTCTCCCACCTGTCATGCAGCACATCTAGAACTGCTCTGGAGAAGAATGCTGGCCCTTTGATCGCCCCGTCATAGTTGAAAACCCTCGCCCTCTGCAGGTCAACGTAGGAACTGCCGCTGATGTTCCCCCATACCATGACATCTTTAACATCTGGGTTGGAAACAAATAAAGAAAAACATCACACTTGTGTGAAGTGAAGGGCGCTTCTAGGGGTGCATGAATAAGACAAACAGTAAAAGTCCATAGACTTGGCTGTCACATGGCGGTGGGGCGGTAAGACCCATAATAACCCATTCAGGACCTGAACGCCTTTTGGTGTCTCTCGTTTAAAGCATTATTATACTTTAGCTGTTGAAAAATTGCAGATCTACAAGCTGACGCACTACGAGCTTGTAGAATAAGCTAAACATAAAAGACAAACATAAAAACCATCTACCTGATGTCCTGACGTTGAGCTTCTTAGCGACGCACGCCCTGGCCTCATTCTCTAGCTGCGTTGCCACAGCGACGAAGTGACAGCTGTCGATGGAAGGGGCGTGGTCCAGGAGCAGGGAGCACTTCAGGTTGACGAAGGTGTCACCTGTAGGGGGCGCAAGAGACCATCAAACTAATCCATTTAATTTATATATACACACATCATCATATGTGACCAGATTTGATCTCATTCCGGCCAATCAGAATTTGTGTCCTCACCTTTGTTTTCAATGTTTGTGCTACGTAATGCAGTTGGAGCTGCAATGACAAAAATACTATTTGCCAGCAGATGTCATTGCTGAGGGAATATGCCTGTCAATCATTGTATCTGCTCCGCCCCCCCCCCCCCCAGTCCCCCCCCGCCCCCAAGGGGCTGAAGCATAGGGGAGCGGTGGGGAGGACGGAGGGTGGGATCAGTGGACGGTGACATCACTGCCCACAGGTAAATCAGAGCGCTTTTTGAGGCTAAATATTCAGAAAACCCCAGACCTTTAAAAGTTTTACATTTTCTTCTTGATTATTCGATTAACTGAAGGTAACGATAGTAACGATCAAGGACAAACTAAACTCCATGCTGGCAAATCCCTCCCACCCCTTTTATGTCATGTTGCAGGATAGGGTGAGCGCCTTCAGTCAAAAGGCTCACCTTCCCCCCGATAATGCACACAGAGCGGTATAGACGCTCTTTCATGCCAACTGCCATCAAACTCTATAATGCAAATGCTTAAGAACTGCCTCCCCAAAGTTTGCTTATGGTCCCTCAGTAGTTCTGGTCTATAGTGTGTTCATGTCCACTTGTGTTTATTTGTGTTTATTGTTTTTTTGTCTGTCCTGCTTGATTTATGCGTCACTCTGTGCTGTTGTGGCGCTTCCACTTAATTAATAAAGTATATCTAGTAACTCATAACTAGTAGCTCCTTACCTGCTACCAGCACCATCACCTCCCGGTGAGCCCTCTCGTCCATGAGGCGTCCGTACGCTTCGTAGCGCGTCGAGACCATTCTCAAATCCTGCTTCTTCTTCTTCTTCTTGGTTTCCTGCTCGTCCTCTTCTTCGTTCTGTACGTCGCCCTCTTCAGGCCAGTGGTCGTCCAACAGTATGACCAGGTCTGCGTCATGGAATGCCCGCTCTAAGTCAATGTTAACGCTTACCTGGAACAGATACTTTTAAGTACACTATTTCACATGGACATACACAGAAATACTTTAAGTACACTATTTTACCTGTACTTAAACAGATACTTTAAGTAGCCTACACTATTTTAGCTGTACATAAACAAACCAGTAAGACGCCTAAGGGCGTGCACGCATCCGCCTTGTTGACTGCAGACTGCTGGGTGAGCGCTGGCGCTTTGGTATGGGGGGGGTGGAATGAATTCTGTACTGGCCATATAAGGAGCATGTCTTGAGTGTACAGGGTTTGATGAGGTCAGATCAACATATGGAATGTCAGAACAGGTCAGCTCCATATATGGAGCTGACCTAAAACTCTATAGTTTTTGCCGGCTGCCGGGCACGGTTGCAGTAATAACTTTGGGGCAGGCCCGTCTAGAGTTTGAATGGACAGGTATCAGTCAAAAGGGAGACATCGAAGAGGAGGCTCTATGCCGCACAGCCCATAGAGTGGGCTGTCAAGTAGACTAATTGCGACAGCAGGTTGCATTTACTATGACATCAGGGACCTCCATCCCTGATGATGTCACAACGTCAGGTGATGTCACGAGACCTGCAGGGCACCATATACTGTATGGAGGCTTTCCCATGTATGGATATTTTGAGTGACGGACAAAAATGTACGATTTCATAGTAAATGCGACCTGCAGTCGCAATAAGTTTGAGAACCACTGCTCTATGCAGTCTCGTAACTGCAATCGGGGCCCAGATAGTGCAGGGGGCACAAAAATGAGCCAAGGCGATACAATTTTCTCTGCCGAAAACCTCAAGTTGCATGTGTGCCCATTTGGATCTGCACAGAGAAGTGGCCCCTCCTCCCCACCCGGTCTGAGTATTAAGTGTTATTCAGCACCAACATTAGGACAAATCCAACAGCGAAAGTAGCCGATCCACATGCTGAAATGCGGCCTTGTGTCACTGTGTCATGATTATTGTGGCAAAACGTATTCCAATTAACGATCTCGTAATAATCAAACTATGCTTAAAACTTTAAATGGCACTTTTGTTAAAACCACTTGAACCCCCAGCAGCATCCCTATTCTGGGGGAATGGTTGCCATAAATAGCCGAACTACAAGCTCACAACGTGTTTCAACGCAATACACTTGTACAGTAGATCTGCTATTTTTGCTGAATCGATTTGTGTAGAGTGAAAAAAGAGCGTACCAAATGTGCTCTTTACAGGTCAGTTTGGTCAAGTATAGAGGGTTTCAGTGGCACTGAATTAGCAGCACATCAAAAGCAAATTTGTCCTAGTGTATGGAAGCCAATTTGACGATACATTTTAATTTCCGCAATTCGGTTATTGTGAGTGTTTTTTATCTCATTAAACGATAACAACGATTTGTATATTTGATTTGATATTGTATATTTGTACATTCCACATATTAGTACAATTCATAAAAGGTGCTGGATCAAGAAGAATCCCTGTACCTGGTGCAGTAAAGATAGGGCCAGGTCCTGTATCTCCATCCTGAGGCCATGCAGAGCCTCCTCCTCAGCCTCCAGGTCCAACAGGTGGAGGCTGATGGAGGTGGACACCTGGGGGAACAGCTCACAGGAGAGCAGGTGGGGGAGCAGGCTTTGGCAGGTCGGGTTCAGAGCTCTGATAGAAGACAAGGCCATACGTTAGTAGCCATACGTAGTTCCACATGGTGGAAGATAAGCTGAACTTCTCTTATGTCCATGTTTTAACTTTTTGTGTTTTTTTTGTACAGTAAATGAATGTCCTATTTGCTCATAGTCTACTGGAAGCCCACATAGGTCCCATGTTAAACCCAGGAATGTTGGTTAGTATACACTTGTATGATTCAAATGTAATCTATAGGCTTAGCAGATGAGATTAAGCTTGATTGCTAAAAGTTGCACGTTGAGCAATTTGAGTAATTTGCATAATATGTGACCATATACCATTAACATCCTGTATAAGGCATCAGTATCATGTGACATGTCAAACTAGGGTGTTTTCATGATTCTGAATCCATTCCAACCATTTGTCTTGCACAAAAAACACTCCTTTGGCTAAAAACAGCCATAACCGTCATCATAAATGTGATGAGGTCAAGTGGTGAAGTGGCTATGGCCATTTTAGCCCACGGAGTGATTTTGTGCAAAATTAATGCTTGAAATGGATTCAGAATCATGAAAACCCCGTAGTTTGACATGTCACATGCTACTTATAGAATGCTAAAAGAAAATTGCCTTATACAGGTTGTTAATAGTATTATGCCAATTACTCAAATTGCTCAAAATGATACTTTTAGCAACCAAGCTGAATTTCATCCATTAGGCCTATAGATAACATTTCTATCATACAAGTTTATACTAATCACCATTTCTGGGTTCATTACATTTCCAGTATAGACTAATAAGTACAGCGTCACACAAACGCATCAAAACTAGCAGGTCCACAAGCTCGAAAGGCGGCTTGAAGAATTGCGTTTCAAGCTTGTAGATCTGCTACTTTTGATGGTTTGGAATTCAACTTGAATCCTCAGAACTAACAGTTTTGGACATATGAGGTTTCCACCCAACAGAAATGCTAGAATGATGTTTGGAGCTCACTCCCACCCAGCGATCCAGATGTGAAGAGGTTGGATGAGGCTGGCGCGACGCTCCTCTTCCTCCGTCAGCTTCATCTTGGTCTCCAGATTCTCCGCCGCTATCTTCAGCATCACGTCTGTGGGCATGTCCAACGTGACGCTGTAGTACTCCTGGTGACCCATTATAAAATGTGACGCTGTAGTATTTCTGTTAAAAGACTGCAGCTTCAATGTAAGTCACGGTTCTAATGTTAACAGATAAATCTTAGATTGTGTCATTTAAGAACTGTGTTACACAAAAAAAAAAATTAACCCGGCGATTCTGTCAGGTATGAATGTGACTCTTAGAAAAGAGCAGCTGTCTGCTATTTACAACTGGACCTATAAGACAAGTCTTCTAGCTAGCCAAAATAGATTACCCCACACAGTTCTTTCTGTAAATATACTTGTATTGCTCCTACCATTGATGATTTAATGTATATCATTGCATGTCTTGATGAATTGAATACACAGGCCCACAACCGATTAAAACCGGGACAGCATCTATGTCATTTTAGATTTTAGCGTTGGCTATACAAAAATAGCAGATGTACTGTGAGCTCACTGTAGCGAACTTGTATCGCTACAGCATCTGCTTTTGAACATGTTTTATTTTTTATATTGAAAGAACTACTGGTTTGGAAGGCATTTGTAGAATCGGGTCTCGGGTCTTACATGGTTAATAACGTATTAAATCAATCAAGTAGGCCTAATCAATCAATCAATCAATCAATCAATCAATCAATCAATCAATGCTAACCTGACAATGCTCCAGGAAGTCATTGAACCCTCCCAGGTACATGGCTTTGCCTCCACGCTGGACCAGTTCCCTCCACACCAAAGGAGACTGCTGGTGACTCCACCCATTAGCTCTGCATGTCGCCTCCAGCCATTCCTGTTGTTATACAGGTCAGAGGTCATGCTTCTCAGTCATTCTCATAGAGCAGTGGTTTTCAACCCTTTTCATACCAAAGTCCATTATTTATTCAGCATTTGAGCCACGGACCACCATGACATTTAGCCTCTCACACCCAAATCTAAAGAGTTTTGTTATCGTTGGATACGATTTCGAGATGACAGGCAAACGTTGATCAAAATATCAATTATTCTACATTCTCCAATTGTGTAGACTTCTTGTAAATTAAGTAATACAGATGTTGAACAATAATTTAACTCTTGAGAGCGTAAAATGAACCGTATGGGTCCATTTGGTTTCATTTTACGCTCTCAAGAGTTAAAGATCTATAAGGGTCCATTTGATTAGCAACTCTCCATCATCTAGCTGGGAACCACTTGGAACCCACTCAAATACCACTGGTGGTCCCCGGACCATGTTGAAAACCACTGTCATAGAGTTATATATAAGCTAGACAGCGGACAGCCCCGCCCTCCCTATTCATTTCAATAGATGTTGCTCAGTGGCGTTTGAAGGACCCGGATGAACGCACTTCCGCATTCCTAGGTTTAATGTTTGTTTTAAAAACACCATAGTGAGAATAGCTGATCCACAAGCTCCCAGCATTGGAAACTTGTAGATCTGCTATTTTCAGTTTCACGTTTGGGTCCTGAGAGCATTAATTATTGTCATTGTCCTATTTTTGTGGGACGTGCAAGTAAAACATATTGTTGTGAAAGGTTTACCATGAGGATGAATGGAGATGTTGTGAATGGTTTACCTGCCATCCATGGGGATGAATGGAGATGTTGTAACTGGTGAAGTGAGGCAGAGCTCTGTGCAGTAGATCTGCTAGATGTTCCGCTTTGGCGTAATAAGGACAATCTGCTCTACCTGCAAAACATTACATCAAACTTTACTTACTCAGCACAGTGGTTCCAAAACTGTCCGGTCCCCAATTATATTGTGGGCTCCCCAGAGGATTTGTGTGGAACTTTTCTCGCTCAACAGTAAATGAATGAATAGTTTATTTTGTTGATTTACACAACATGATCAAATACTTTTTGAAGAGTAACTTAATTAGTTACAGACAAAACAAAAACAAAACAGAGAAAAAAGAAAACAATTCTTCAGAACTTAATTTGACAAAATGAAAATTACAATAATAAGATGATTATTAGCTTGAACCAAACGAGGAATACAGAAATTATGCAATCATACATACACCCAAGAATATAATTCCCTGTAATATATACGTAGGCTACCTAAAATACATTTGCAGGTAGGCTATAGGTGATGGAATTTCAGCCGTTCAGGAGCCATTTATCAGCACATTTCTATGAGTAGTAGCAATGACTACCATGAGAACATAGAGCTTTTTAACACTTATTTCAACCAAAGCAATTAAATCACATAGGCCTACCCTAATAAAAGTGGTGATGTATGAGTTTAATTGTCTTACCAGCGAGCACAAACCTGGCCATGTCTCTCTGGATCGCGTCCGTCCGTTGCTAGGAAACAGTTGTTGTTGCGTTTAATTGTGTCCGATGAGGAAAGAAGCACTACTGTCGAGAAGATAATGAATTAGGCTATGTGTTTTCACTTTCACATTTTCAATGTTCATTTTGTTGACTATAGCTGCTACCTCCTACTATTGATATTTAGTCGACTATGGCTAAACTAAGAATAAACGACTCCGGATTACTAAATAGGAGTAAAACTACATCAGAATTTGCTGTCAAAATGTTAATGTTACACTGGTGTTTGCACACAGTTGTCAGCCTAAGAGCAAAAGTCTTCTTTGTGGCATTGTCAACCCGATCTGAATCATCATTCAACATTAAATTGGGCAAGAGGGGAATAAGAGTTCCCATTACCTAAGATAATACTTCTGAAACTCTCGACCAAAAACGATTGACATCTGGAGTCTGGACACTCCCACATCATGTGTAGTTATATGTTCCCAGTTTGTTAATAGTAAAACTATTATACTAACTGCGAAATGGTGTGCTGTCAAAATGAACACTGCACTGTTGACGCTTATCCAGTAGAGAGCACTGTTGCACAAAACATGGCTCGGCTTGCGTTTCATCCCTGCATGTGCGCGCGCGCGTGTGAGTGCGCGTTCATGCCTCTGTCTGTCTGTCTGTCTGTCTGTCTGTCTGTCTGTCTGTCTGTCTGTCTGTCTGTCTGTCTGTCTGTCTGTCCGTGAGAGAGAGAGACTATAACACACTGGGACTAACACAAGCCCAACCACCAGACAGAAAACAAACGGAACACCAAGTCATAAGAAATAAAAAGAAAGCTATCTCACACACTGGAAAAGCTCTACTCAAAACCAGAGCAAAATGTAATGCTATTTAGCTCTAAACAGGGACAGTAGCAGTATACTTGAGCACATAGTAACTGACCCAAAACTAAGGAAAACATTAACTCGATATAGACTCAGTGAACACATAAGTATAAAAATATATATATATATAATACTCAAGTAAAGTACAGATCCTCAGAATCTGTAGCCTGCTCAATTTAAGTACATTTACTCAGTTACTGTCCAAATAAACCTCTAGTGACAGGGTTGAAAAGTGATTTTAAAGCAGTGCTCACATTTTATCCAGCAGAGGGGAGCATTTCTTCACTGTATGCTAGAAGAGAACAGTGATTAAGCTTTGACATCTGGGGGGGGGGGGGGGACTGTTGTATTTCTGAATGGAATAAAGCCTATTCCATATGCCATAGACCTTTATTTTATGTATTTTAGATTAAAATCACTATAGTTCAAGCACCATATGAAAATCAAACTGGTCTTTGGGGACTAAGTTTGCACACACGTGTCACACACACACACACACACACACACACACACACACACACACACACACACACACACACACACACACACACACACACACACACACACACACACACACACACACACACACACACACACACACACACACACACACACACACACACACACACACACACACACACACACACACACACACACACACACACACACACACACACCTTAGCCCCTGGACCATCTGAGACACAAACATTTCAATTTTATTTTATTTTATATTTTCACCAATACATGTCTGCTAATTTATTCCACGAGGATCCAACTTGAGGGAGATTGATGCCATGTTTCCATTGCCTCTCCGGGCAGATCAATGGACCAGCCAATAGCGTGTGACCAGGCCACCCGAGGTGGTATACTGTAGCCATCTCTGCTCAGAGATGCTCATAAAGTGTAAGTGATGGACCAATAACAACCCTATAGCTGGCTGTCTCAGCCACTCCGCCACATTGACTATGGGGGAATGACTTTATGTACATTCCCATTAGATGGAGGGGGGGATACCCGCCGTTCCTTTACGGCTCCGCGGATAGTTTGATTCATCACATCGCAAATATGCATCATTCATCACCATATATCCCGATGAGAGCTTATCAATTACTTTTATTGGCCCGTTTGCTTAAATTCAACATGTACCGGGGTAAAAGTCCCAGGGGGGTAAGAAGACAATGGGCTCCCGATTGAGTACCGTGTTGAGAAATTCAATATGGGGCCCGTCCGCCCAAGGTTTCATTTTGGCGAAATCACAAGTTTTATGTGCCAATAAATAACTCAGATTTTATATATTTTGTGTCGTCGTCGTCGGGTGCTCGAGAGGAGAGGAACTGCTGTCGAATAAATCCATGACCTCAGGCGATCGCAGTGGGTCAGTGGCACTACAGTATGGCAGAGGATGAGGGACAAATGACGGCACTCAACAATCTCCATGGGTGTGTCGTGTGAGCATGTGTTTCTGGTGGAGAGAAATTGAAAAGAGAGTGAGAGAGGCATGCACAGGATGGAGGGAGCAAGAAAAATGGGGAGAGGTAGGTAGTGAGGAAAGGGAGAGAGACACACAAAGAGACAGCAGGAGAGGAAAGTATAGAGACTGACTGAAGTGGAGAGTAATTGAGCTATTTTGCTGTTATTTCCTTGCAGCGCGTTTCCAGAGTTATCAACTTCTAGTCCTTTGGCCGTTAGCCATTCGTTTCGCGTGCATTCCATTCCATTGAGGGTCTACGCGCAACGGCCATTCCGCTGCCCACTAATAGTTCTCAGGTCTGGCGTTTGTCCTCTCCATTTTCTCAGTCGGACGCCTGGCCTCACCTTATTGTAGATACGCCACTGATGAGGATCATCCAGAATGCAGATGAAGAGACGGGCTATATAGGTGCAGACCATTTGTTTTTATATTTGGCAGCCTAGGGCAGAGGTTCCCAACCACTGGTACGCGGTCGTGGAACGGTGCGTGGGACATGTCCCACTGGTACGCGAGAAGGGAATCCCAAGTTTTCCAGATCAGTGATGTCACTGACTGTGGTCTATTAACAGCTTTGAGTCTGTGCTACTTCCGTGTTTCATTGCATAACAGTGACGTCACTGTCGAATCCTTGGTATCTTTACCGTTCAAGTGTGTTTAGCAAGCAGCTGCAGCCGCGTAACAACAAGCTGTAGCCTATTTTGTCACGCTCGCGCTGATGAAACAAAACACTACACGGTACAGGATTATTATTTCATGTAAAGTATCAGAAGATGATGTAACCCAGGTAAAGTAATGTGTCACTCTGCATGTTTAACTACAGTTTTCCACATGTCCATTTCTGAAAAAGACCTATATATATATACCGGTAGGCCTAACCTTTTTGAGTGGAGCAACCACTCCAAGGAACAGCAATGTCTGTGACGTTAACCTACCTATGTGTTCACCTACCTATGTGTTCACCTATGTGGCCAAACTGGCCATGAGCACCAGTATATGACTATGAGTACCAGTAGGGGCGCAGTTGTGCCAGAAACAGAGAGAGAGATAGTATTAGTGCTGCACTGTTGCCTGCTAATGAGAGAGAGAGAGAGAGAGGAGGGGGGGGGGGGAGAGGGGAGTTGCACCACTCAGTTCACACGGGTGTGATTTCTTTCTTAATCAACCTATCCTTGATGTATCATTGGCCATTTAGGTCAATGATATAACATGCTGTGATAATAATATAGCAGGGGGTATAGGCTACTTGAGGCCAGTCAACGGTCTTCCGTGTTTTGGTACGATGCTGCGTGACCACGACATCCCCCCCCCCAACCATGCCGGTCCGCGAATAAATGGTAAATGGTGCATTTATATAGCGCCTTGGCGCTTTACATAGATTGTGCATTACATTCAACCATTCATACACCGATTGCGGCAGAAGCCATGCAAGGTACCAACCAGCACATCGGGAGCAATTTGGGGTTCAGTGTCTTGCCCAAGGACACTTCGACATATAGACAGGAGAAGCCGGGATTCGAACCGCCGACCCATGGATCATTGGACGACTTGCTCTATCTCCTGAGCCACAGTCGCCCGGACATTTTATGAACTGTCAGCCGGTCCGTGGTAATAGAAAGGTAGGGAACCCCTGGTCGTTAGAGGGTTCCAACAACTTGGGATGCCCAAAAAGGCTGGCAAAGTATTGTAGTGTCCCTGCTATAATTGGCATCCGCCACATATGGCGCTGCTACTCATAGCCATAGATAGAGTACTGAGTGACATGCCAATTGTACCATGAAAACACATGCCATGATTTCGTAAATGTAACTCTACTGGCACTGTACCTATAATATGTGCCACTTTTTCTTCTATTATTTAAAATGTTTGAATAGCCAACATATAAATGGATAAACTGGTTAAAATGATGGACAAAACACATTTCTCAGTTGAATATACATTGGTTCTGACATACAACAAAGTCAATGAAGTATAAATGAGCCTGGCTTGAGGCACTAACGTTAGCCACTGGCCCACCCGAGTGTGAGTTGAATTTCTAACCTTGACTTAGTTACATTTCTCCACAGTGAGTGAATTGATGGATGACTCCTCTATTTAAATGTTTCGCTTGTGACACACACACACACACACCCTCACACACCCTCACACACCCTCACACACACACACACACACACACACACACACACACACACACACACACACACACACACACACACACACACACACACACAATCCAGTTGTCAGAATCTGAACACATTCCGTCACATGCGTGTGCCCCATACGACTAATGTTCCAGAGAATTGAACATGCCATTCCTAGATTGCATTGCGGAGGGCAATTTACATGTTGTAATAAGCTTCACATATATCACACTGAAGGAGATTAGAGAGCAAGAACTGTATATCACACACACACACACACACACACACACACACACACACACACACACACACACACACACACAGTAGCATATACATCCAACATAGAAAACCCACTATATTACATCTACCGTACTGTCACAGAGGCACACGCACACATACATGCGTGCATGCTTCCCAGTTCCCACCCACAGATAGTTGTGCCCAGGGCCACAAGCACTGCCACATAGCCCGTCAACACACACACATCGGCAATTACACAGACACACCCTCGTCCAAACAGACTGCAGTGTTATGTTATGTGGTTGTTTATTTAGTATTTACGTGTGTATATGGCTGCAGGGAACGTTACGTTGCCAGACAGATGGATAAGGAGTCTGTGTTCTGCCAAATAATCAAATTAATCAAAGAGAGACAGACACAGAGAGAGAGAGAGAGAGAGAGAGAGAGAGATGTGAGTGTACTAGTGTAGGTGGCTTAAAATAATGGGAGATGGGCCAATGGAGACAGAGGATGAAAATGTATAAAGAATAAGAAATAAGAATAAGAAATAAGAATAAAGAAAAAAGCAATGGGCTTGACACCATATTGGCTGTGCGAGTCTCAAGGGTATAGTACAGTGGCATCTCTCTGCCATCTCAGCCGCATGCACACACACACACACACACACACACACACACACACACACACACACACACACACACACACACACACACACACACACACACACACACACACACACACACCCACACACACACACACACCGTTCTGTTATTAATTTTCCTTCCTTCCCTTGTTCGTTACTCATTCCTACACCATATCTATTTCCTTCCATTCATCTGTTCTTCCTTCTCTCTATCCTTCGACTTCACTCCTCCTCCTCCTCGTCTTACCCATTTTTCTTTACTTTAACCTTGCTTCTCTTTTCCCCTTATCTCCTTATAGGCTATACCCTTTTCCCCCCTGTTGGTTTCTTTCCTTTCCTCCCTGTGCCAAGCTCTTCCCATTGTCAACAAGACTTTGATGCTGTGAGATTGGGCGGAGGAATTAACCGAAAATTGCACCTTGCACAAGTCGGTTATTTAAAAAAAATCAGTATGCTGTGCCGACCCTAGCTAAAGGGCCCCGTGTCCAGTTGGCTGTCAAACCCAAAATCTCCATGTCAAGCACAGCTGACCTGTACCTCTTGACTAGCCTAGGAAGCATTCCTTTTCGGGTTTATGATCCAGTCGGGAGCAGATGGCAACTTACGTCATGTTGTAGTCACTGATTTCAGGCAGGAAACCACAAATCGGAAACAAAAGTACCCCAAATTCCCCGTGATCATGGGCATTGTAATTTTAACTTATTTTATCCCACGATTTGGCAACCCATTTTTTCACCCAGTGTCAATTATTTAATGTAATCCTGGGCGCTACACTTCCTCTGCCAACCTGGGGGGGGGGGGGGGGGGGCAGCGGAATGACCTCATGCTTCCTTCTGTGCAAGTCCAAGCTGCTTCTTTTCACCTGACATGGGGGAGTTTCCCCGGTCGGACGTAGTGCGTGGAAGGAACACGTTATTTCGACCAGTTCCTTTCCCCTCCATCAGCTGCCCCGGCTGGCCAGGGGGAGGTAGTTTAGAAACCGGATTGCATGATTTTTGTGAGGGTACATACACAGGGAGAACATGCAAACTCCACACAGAAAGGTCCTTTTGCCAACCCCGCCTCGGGTATGGCTGGGCACTGATGACGTGGAGGAGAGAGCACGCCCCCAGTGCCCACAGCATCCCCAGCTGGAATCGAACCCAGGACCTTCTAGCTGTGAGGCGACAGCACTATACCGACTGTGCCACCGTTCCCCCCAATAAAAGTCTTACAGTATATTATATAGTATGAATCCGAAAAGGTTCTTCACACAGCGATTTAGAACCACAGACCAGGCTTTCCTCCCACGTGGACAACAAACTGACAGGTGAAAGCATCGCATCAGAAGTGATCAAGAAAGTAAATCGTGATTTTTGGGCAGGATTTCCTCTTTGGCAGTAAAGCACTACTATGTGTGTCGCAAAGAAATACAGATCAGCAAATGTTTTATTACATTTTTAGATTTTTATTGGGCTTCTGTTTGTTATCTGTGTTTTTAGCTTTTACCCCCCTTTTTCTCCCCAATTTAGTCGTTATGCCAATTGATTCTTCCCCACCAGGGGGGCAGTCAGACAGATATTTTGTGAAGCCACTAAGGAAATCGGGACTTCCTGAAAGTTCATATAATGGCCTGTTGTGGCGCTGTCATTGGGCCCAAAAAAACCCATATCTCCATAGAGGTCCATGTATTTGGGCCCAACTTCACCGTCCTAGACTACCTTAATAAACATGGTCATGAATACTTTCTGCTTCCAGTCACTAGTTTAAAGTCTCATTTCTCATGTCATAATATTCTTTTTGGAAAATTATGGTCCCATTTATTAATATGTTCATATGTTCTGAGGGGCGTGGCTACCGTTACAGTCTATGATCGGGAGCCACCCCCCGTTCGAGTCAAAATAAAAACCAACGAAGAAGAAGGGGGGAAGTCCCGCCTCGTTGTCTGGGCCAGCCAATGGCCAGCTGGGCCCAAACGGATCTAGAAAGATGGCGATTTACAATTGAAGGACTGACTGGCTTCATCTTACGTCCATATCAGACCCGGGGAACGCTTTGTCCATATTTATTTACAGTCTATGTTCCCCACACATTTCTTTGCACTTAACAACATACAGTATGGGCCAAAGCATCAGTAATCGGTGGTTTAGGACGCTCCAGAAAATCTGGCATCAATCGGGCTGATTTTACAATTGTGTGACTGACACCGCCTACATCTCTGACCTCATGTGCCCACATTCCACTTTGAGGTCACTTTAATCCAGATGCTTCTGGTCTTAATGTTCAAATGGTGATGTTTTGTTTTCTGCTCCAAAGTAATACCCTTTCTTGTTGGGTCTGTTTCTCTTTGACTTTTGAAATGGGATGATCCGATATCTCTGCTGTCCAGAGAAAACCTCATAACAGGAAATGAAAAATCTACGTTTTTAAGGAAATTAATGAAACCTTATATATTTTTTAACGATGCAATACTGCCTCATCAAAGTTGGTGTTGTGACTTTAGATATTGTCTTATTACTTGCATGCGAAGGAGAGAGGTGGTGGAGTTAGCCGTTTTAGCAGACAGTTTGAGGGTCCAATGGAATTAAGAGGTTTTGTCCAATGCGTCTTTCCATTGGTGCAATATTTTCGAAACAACACACAGACGTAAAGGGTGTTCAATAGCACTGATTTATGGAAAATCTTATTTTTACATCTTTTTTTATCTTCTGTTCGTTGTGTTATTTATTGTTTTAAACAATACATAAAATATATTATGCTGTTTTAACCACCTGGGCCCTATAGCATCCCTATTTAATTGGACACATTTTCAGTGACGCAATTTGGTGAAGACGGAAAAAGAGCTACAGTAGGCTAAAGCAGTAGGCTACAGGTGCAGTTGCAACTCATGTCTGTTTTACTAAGTAAGAATGGAGGGTTTAAGTGTTTCATACTATACAGCAGCTTTGGTGAACATTGGTTGTGTTTTATATGCTTTATAAATTAAAAGGACTGACCTGACTTCTAGCCTTTATTCCATCCTTATGTTTCCTTTCTCTCACCCTACACTCCTACCTTTGTTTCCCATTCTTTGTTCCATCTTTCCATCAAACCTTCTCTACTTCCTCCTCCGTGCCTTCAAACCCTTTACTTCGTTTTCCCTTTATGTATTTCTATAGCTGAAATCCCGCCTCTGTGTCTGACCCAGTTTTTCATTGCTTTTAGATTTTTCTATTTCTCTCTCAGCCAAACCTGCACTTGGTAAAGTAAAGTGAAGAAAAATACATTCAATTTTTTCTCCAACTGGAGAAACAAGTCATTTTCAAAGATGGAGTGGGTTGCAAAAGTTCTGCACCCGAGACGAGTGAAGAAAGAACAGCGTGAGTCCATGCATGGTTAACGCTGCATGCCTCAGGATAAAAACTGTCTACCTTTCTACTGGAGAGCCAAACCAGAACAAAACTGCTTTAAGACACACACAAAAACCAAGTTATTGTCTTTCACATGCAGAGTCGTGTTTTAAAGAAGTTCTGAGGGTGGTTTTATAGAATGTAGTTATGGACGTATAAACCCTGTAAGCTGATGTGCTTTCCCTGTATCACACACACACACACACACACACACACACACACACACACACACACACACACACACACACACACACACACACACACACACACACACACACACACACACACACACACACACACACACCTACCTGATTCATCTGCAAAGCAACCATCTGCTCTGCACTCTCCACAGATCCCATATCACATCACAGAGGCAAAAGGGGCACTGGGATGTAGCTGCAGCCACATCAGAAAATGAGACTGACCCCGGCTTTTATATCCCAGCGTTCCCCGTGACCCCCGCCCTCCTCTCGCCCACACCACCCGGCTCATCACACAACAATGCCTTTCCCATTATCTCTCTCCCCACTGCCTCCCTCGCCACTCCACAATATTTACCCCCACGGTGATCTGATTTGGGCTAAAGTGTGTGTGTGTGTGTGTGTGTGTGTGTGTGTGTGTGTGTGTGTGTGTACACCTATTGAAACGCTGAAAGAGTCTCCAGAACGGCCACATATCGTTGCTTTCGGGCAGAAACCTTTTTATGTTTGTGTTGTAAATCAACGCCTTACCTCCATAATGGTTTCACACAAAAGTAGAGAAAATAACAGATCTACAAGCTCACAGTGTCTAAGCTTGTAGGTCGGCTATTATCACCAATTTTAATCATTTTTAAAATAATAATAAAAAAGGAATGGTTTTGGACTTGCAAGGTTTCCACCCGAGAGCAATAATTAGATAGGTTCGGAGTGCACAGGTGTGTGTCGTGGACTCGTGGTGTGTGTCTTGGTGTGGTGTGTGCGGCTCAAATGGCATCCAAAAGAAGCTCCCTTATCGCACCCCTTTCTCGCCTTGCGCTCCTCTCCCTCTTCTCTCGCTCTCTTCCCCCCGATGAGCCTTTCAAATAGGTAATTACGGGAGCAATGAATGGAGGCCGTCTGCTCGCTGCCTCCCTATTGTATAGCAGCACCTGTCCCCCCATAGACAGCAATTACATGGCACACCTGAGGGTAGGGAACCAGCCATTGTCTGCACATATACGCCTATACGTATGTGTGTTTGTGTGGGTATAATGCGGGTGTCTAACAGTGTTTCGAGTGTGTTCACCTGCATGCAAGCGGCCGTGTGTGTGTGTGTGTGTGTGTGTGTGTGTGTGTGTGTCCAGGGGAGAAGACATTCAACAGCACAGGCTCTAAATCAATACATACACAATTGTGGAAGAAGACACAGGGGGGATGGGCGGGGGGACCTTACCCGCCAAATTGTAGTCCGGTGTGATTTGAATATGGCTCATATTGCATTTTCTTTGTCGTAGTTCAATTAATCGTGTATACCTATATGTAAGCACCCCCGAGACTGAACGTTGCCCTGCACACAAGACCTTTTTTATACTCTAATAAAATAAATAATAATAAAGCCTCTTGTGATTTGTAATTAGCTGCGGTGGAATATTGCTCTTTTGTTTCTACCGGTCACACACAGTCGGGTGGAAACCGTGTAGGACTACAAAAAAATCTATTTTGGGCATTATTATTATTAGGGGCGGCGGAGGCTCAGGGCTAGAGTGGCCGGATGGAAACCGCAAGGTTGCCAGTTCGAACCAGGGCTCCCCCAGAGTTAGTGTCGAAGTGTCCTTGAGCAAGACACTGAACCCCTAATTGCTCCCGATGTGCTGGTTGCTGCCTTGCAAGGTTTCCGCTGCCATCGGTGTATGAATGTGTGTGAATGGGTGAATGTAATGCACAATCTATCTAAAGCGCCTTGGATAAAGGCGCTATATAAATGCACCATTTACCATTTATTATTATTATTATATATTTTTTAATAAAATCACAAATGCCTATGTCTGTCCATCGATTGCAACACTGTCATACGACAAAGTATAACATGTGGCATTCATTTATGAATCTATTTGGGTGGTGTGATTTTATCAGTTTCGGGGGGCAAATCACCCCGGCATTAACATGATCTACTGGCAAATGCATCCTGGCACAGACCGCCTCGTGTCTTCTGAAATGATGTCAATGACTGTGCCGCCTGCCAAATGGCGGTTTCGGCCGGCTGCTTGGCAGAGCTCCAATCAGAGGCATTCAGAGGGGTGCGTCAAAGATGTTTATCAGCCACCGTGCGTCAGGTCGCACGTGAGGTCTCTGTGCTTATGATCAATCAGTGACATCGTCACACGGGAACTAACGAGGCCTCTTAACGAAGGCAGCGTGCAGAAAAGGGGGATATAATTAGGAATCACTTGATTATACCGCTCCGAAATGGATTTGCGGCATCGGGGGAGAAACATGTTTCTCAGAGGAGAGTGAGAGACAGATCTGCAGCTTTTCTTGTTTTGTTTTTTTTGTGGTGAGCTGAGATGTAGTGGGGTATACGTATCTATAAAGTAACACATTGACATACTCAACTAAAATATACATCAAAATTGTATCGTATCTGAGTAAATGTTCTTAGTCTCTTCTTTTCCACCACTTCTCTCAATCTATTGTTCAAAGCACTGGAGCTGCTAATGGGATGTAGCTTATTGGCTGCTGCAGGGAATCAAACTCTCAAATGAGTTGAGCCACTGCCACGCAAAGCAGTGGCTCAAATGACACAATTAGAAGTTGTCCTGCTACATGCATGTTTGTTCTTGGACATTTACTGGTCGCAGTGGTCGGTCCACAGATGAATTGCGCCATTCTAAAGTCATCAACCAATGAACATGGAGCCATTACAATAGCCAGGAAGTGGAGATGGACCTCGGCTCTATGTCATCTCACAGCGACAGCTTAATCACCATTGGCCAAAATTAATGGCCTTAATCACCGCCGTCCAATAGCGAGCAGACAGTATAGGCAGTCGGCAGATTGAAATACCGTTCACTCTCTGCAAAGACTGTATCTTTTTATGGCGGCAGTGAATCTAAAAGGAATTAAACACTTTGCAAGCACAACATTACTGTGATGAGCTCAAGGTATTATTATGATTATAAATTGTCTATCTCAGTGCTCACAAGGTTCATTGTAGATGCCATCAGCTTATTTCATTGCTCCCCTGTGATAGCGGAGGGGATGGAGGAGTGGAGGAAGAGTGCGCAGGTCCCTTTGCCAACTGTCGACGATGACTGAACACTTTGGTGCAATCAATTCATACGAAAATATCCTTTTCGAAGCTTAGTGCTTTTCAATGTTCAAAACCCTGGTCTTATCTACTACATCTCATCCTGGTCTTATCTATTACTACATCTCATGCCAGCTGTGCTGCTTGCAGATATGCAAGGGCCTTTCTGGCACCCGAAATGTTAATTAAATTACAAATTGACAAGTCAACAGCCTGTATCTGGGGGGTTGGTTTGCGAGGCATTAGAGGAATGGTGGGGTGGATTCCCTTCATCTTGACTTTGCAGAACAGTGGTTCAGCGGCTGGAGTGCCGTCCATTCCTCCCCCTCACGTTTTCTTAAGCCCTGCACATGGCTCCTGGTTCTATATGGAAATGTTTCATAGAGGAGGAATGGGAATTTGTCATTCAGCATTACTAATTAACCCCTAAATTAAGAACTCTCTCTAGAGTGTGGCATCATTCCACTGGATGTCTGGAGCGCTCAGCGGAGTTTGATCCCATTTCAGGCTGAGATGGTTGGAGTGTCTCCCAGTCCCCGACCGATGCCGGATTGGTGGGATTGATGCCGATCAGCCGAGTATACTACCACTGAATGCCGATGTTTTGTCAAAATCTGCACAAATTGTTAGCATCAATTTGAGTTTGATTAAAGTTTCAGTTTGAGAACATTTCGCAAAGAAATATGAACACAAACTACCGGTAGTTTATTTAAACACTATATGTGAGATCTACTAGATCTATTATCTTTGAAGACTTTCACTTATGACATGCCCAAGGACACCCGGTTGAAAAGTCGTAAAACAAAATTGGGATACATAACGATGATGATGATAATTAATATTACTATTATTCAACTATTCAAAAAAGTAAGAGGGCTGGGGGGGGATTCTCTTCTTTGGGAATGCTGTGTAGTCATATTTGAGAACCCCCTCCAGTTCCATTTGCGGTATCCGTTCTCGTCATTCCACCTCAGCGGTGCAGTTTGGTGGAGATCTTAGCAGCTGTCAGAACCTGAAGCACCCAGCCAGGGTTCTCAGATCAAAGCCTTGTGGACTTCTCTGTTCTGTTTCTCTGTGCTGAGGTGTCCCTCTAACTAATACAGAGTTTGTTTTGGGGCAGGATATGGTGAGGACACTGTAACCTTGTGTTGTTGTTTTGTACTTGTATATAGTACCATTGTTCATGTATTGACTGTGCTTCTTATTGTTTTTCTTACATTTGTTTGTAATTTGCTGTACTGTATATCACATTAGTTTCCTTACTCTGTACATGTAACTGTTAACTGCTGTGCTGCAACTGGGCGACTGAAATAACCCTGCTGTAACAATAAATGGTATGCATCAATCTAATAACTCATTGTGAGCAAGCAGGTCATAAGGATCGTGGCCTAGTGTCCATGTCTTCACTGTGAAACTGGACAACTACATCCTTAAGGAGAAGTTTCCAGTGTGTCTGTCTACACTACAGCACCACCTCAAATCTGTTACATTACATTTTATATGAATGGGAGGGCCCATTATCCTTTTTTGAGTGGTGCAACCACTCCAAGGTACAGCAATGTCCGTGTCGATCCGTACGCCTATGTGGCCATGAGCACGAGAATGACTATTAGTACCAGTAGGGGTGCTGTTTGCCAGAAACAGAGAGGGAGATAGTGCTGCACATGCTGCACTGTTGCCTGCTAATGAGAGAGAGAGAGAGAGAGAGAGAGGAGGGGGGGGGAGAGGGGAGTTGCACCACTCAGTTCACACAGGTTTATCTTATGGCAACACTTTCTCTGCTCTACATAATGCGTTCTAAAAACTCGAGATGAGCACGAGGCGGAAATCAACCTTTTTTCACATCCCATAGGCGTCCATAGGCGAGACGGTTGCCCCAGCAGTGAAGACAGAACGAGGAAATAGTGAGCAGAGCTGTTCTCGCAGAGAACAAACAAAACCATTTTGGGATTTACATGGGGTGGACCAAATAAATCCTTCAAAATGCATTTCATTTATGAGTGCAGGATTTCAAAAGTGGGTGCATGTTCTATTAAATAAGTATTTTAACCCTCTTATTTGTTTACTTATTATTGTAAATGACTCCCAAATAACCTTTGGCGGGGACGCGTTCCCCCCCGTCCCCCCATGATTGACGCCTGTGATTTTTGTCTGTCTCTTTCTATGACAATCGGGGAACCCATTCGGTTAAACATAGTTTATTTGAGGTGAAATGGAAGAAATGGAAGAATTTGATTAAAAAATTATAATAATCCAAAACTCTGTTAACAATGTTCATATTTAGGTAGGCTACCTGTATATATGCAGGCACATAGTCCATGACTTCATATAATGGAATATTTTACAACAGGCTACATACAGTATGGCTAAGCGATGCATATGTGGCTACATAATGCTTAGATGGGAGTCAGATTATGTCCAATAACAATTTTCTTACTCGGCTAGATGTAATTGCATAGCAATCCACCCTGAGTGTTGAGAATTGAAGTGAGATTTGATAGGCTCTAGTGTCCAGATTGATAAAGGCCATACAGTACATGTGTGTATTTAATTTAAATCTTAGTGTTTTTGGGCAATTATTTGGGGGCCTGGCAATACCCTCACAGCCCAGGTTGAGAACCGCTGGTTTACTTTAAATCCCCGTTACTATGCGTATGCGGCTCATGATTTGTCCGTCTCGAGGCTGGAGCAGATATGGATCGCATAGATTTACTGCAGGAGAATAATCACATCTTCCTAATTGTGTCCTTCAATGAGCCGCTCTAATTGCTGCGTGTCAGGGCTCCCCGGAGACCATGGCCACTCCAAAACAAACACAGATTAATAGCGGAATGATGAGACATGAGCTATGAGACCATAATAGAGTGGGACAGGACGCCATGATTCAAAGAGCCTGACAAGCAAGCGGGCATCATCGCTTTATTATTTATTTACTTATTCATCTATTTGTTTCTTTATATTACAAATTGGAATTCATATTCATGAATCTCAATTAGTAAAAGCGTCAGAGGCTGGTTTGCTATAGAGATTACAACATCATCTTCACGAGTGGATGCAGCGGGCCTAGTCAGCCATGGATGGAAATGCTTTGCAACGCCATTTGCGTTTGTCTACTGCTAATCTCTCGTTATGCCTTCTTTGTCATATTTACTATTTCACGCTTTTTCTTCCCAATTTAGTGAGGAGCAACCACCAGGTCCTATACTTCCTGCTGCCGAACACTCCTCCATATCACCCTCCCCCGAACACAGGATAATTGTGTTCGTACAGACGCTCAACAAAGCCGGATGCACAAGGGTGGATTTGAACCCAGCCTCCGAAGTGATGGGTGTAATACTATTTCCATTTTCCAATGGAAAAGAGACAGTATTGCAGACAGACAGCACTGGCATGTTCACTTCTAATAGGCATTTGGACTTGAACTTGCAAAGTAATTTAGAAGCTTGCAAAGCATTGTGAGCTTGTAAATCAGCTCTTTTCGCCACACAACACCGTCGTATAGCAAAGTATAAAAAAGGGCTTGGGCTTTATCCAAGGACCATACAGTTTCTTCACCCATTTTCAACCTTTCTTCATACTGTATACTTACTGTAGGCCTACAGTATTGTCCTCACTAATGCTCACTGTCAAATGGTAGATATTGGATGGAGCCCGCACACCACAGGTACAAGAAAGAAGTTCTTTATTGAGAATTCTGACAACGTTTTGAATCGATCCATTTGATCTTCATCAGGTCAGTGTGAAATGGTGTGTCTACTCACTCACTCAGAGGAGACCTGTGGACAGTTCAGAATCAGAAACCTGTCTACCAGTGACATCATTGCTTGAGAATCCAAGCTAATAGAAAGTGCAGGAGTTCTTTCTGTAAGGTTAACATGCTATAATAGAAGTGCTTGCTCAATTGTTTATTTTCTGAGCCACGGCTAGTGTTCCCAAAACCTTCCATGCCAAGGACCCCCACTCAAATAGCTAAAGCCTCTGGCTGCCGCATACCATATCTCTGTTTTCAAACATTTTGGAACAGTTTTGAGAATATTTGAAAAGAAATTACATGACCAAAAATAGGAATGCCAACAATAATTCTAAATCAAATCTAATAGGCCTATTTGATTAGAGAAAAACAACTTTCATTCATTCATTACATTTTCCTCTCCCTTGCCATTATCCCTCCTGGAGGAGGCCCATACTGTATATGGAAAACCACTGGGCTAGGACATGTGGGAGAGGCTTTGACTTAATGACAAGAAAAACGTATAGTACTCAGCTGGTAGTAAATTATGTTCTCTATAGCCCCTTATCTGTTCCAACGCTCTGTTTAAAACAAATCTTGTTATTCTTTTGTATTCACCTGCTGTTGTACCCTTTTTGTCCAACTAATAGAATTCTCCACAGCATGCTTTGTTTTATATGGCCTTTTGTTTTTGCTACTGTAGCTGCTGTGTACTATACAGGGTTGTCTTTGTCCATGTTTTAATTATGGCTGAATAGGTAACAATGTGCCTTATAATTGATAGCCCCCCCCACCCTTACATCTTTATCACATCCGCCCTACCCAGGGCTGTCAAAATGGCTGCCTTTGTAGCCTCCACCGACACCACCTCAATTATTTACCAAGCCAAATGGTCATCCTGGTCATGCGCCGATAAGCGGCTGGGCTAATTCAGTTAGCCCGTTATCTAATCAGTGGGCTGACAAAATGAAAGATGCAGGGGAGGAGGGAAAAAAATCAAACCGCTAATTAGCCATTTTTATGTATTGTCCCTTCGCCAGAGTATAGGATACGATCAGCAAAAACAGATTAGTGGGATATATATATATATATATATATATATATATATATATACACTGTATAGAGAGAGAGAGAGATTAGATGTCTGTCTGTCTGCCTTCCTGCCTGCCTGTCTGCCTGCCTGTCTCTCTTTTAATTTTTCTTTTATTTATTCCAAAGAACCTATTTAGCATTACCTGAGGTCATTTTTAGTGGGAAGTGCTAATCTGTGATTCAGTTTGAAAATGTGCATTAAATATTCACAGGCAGCGCTCTCTGCCATCCCTTTCCTTTGCTGTTGCTCTCCTTTTATCTCCCTCGTGTTAATCCTCCCCATCTTTGTGGCGGTAGTATGTCTGATATCGACAGACACATGCAGGCACATGGGGAGTCGGGACACACGCGTACCGTACACAGTGTGACACGAGGGAGAGAGGTGCTCAGATGAGCATTCCACTTGACAGTTGTCAGGTGCCACTCCTCCTGATGCCTCTCACCTGAGGCACAGCCGCCCGACGTCCTTCACCGCCATCTGCCCGCCCAGCCTGCCTCTCAGCACTAATTGATTTGTCCTTGGATTGGGAGAGAGTGGCTGGGAAATGCTTTAGGGCAGGATGTTGTTTTTGACAGACGCTCTGCGTGAGAATGTGGTACAAACAATGCATTGGAGAAGGGTGAGGGCCCCATGATTTGCTTCTTTGCCCCCTTTCGGAGTGTTAAGATTAATTGATTTTGTGCATGCTGCGTTGTTCAAACATTAGTGTCAGGAAACAGCGCCGCGAGGCATACTGTACCTGGTGTTTTGCAGCACTGATTAGGTTTGTTTGGCCTGAACTTCGATGTGCATTAAGCTCTAATATAAATGTTGGTCTCTCTCTCCCTCCCCCCCCCCACCTCTCCATCTCCTATGGATCAATCTGCAATTTTCACCTCTTCTGGGATTTGAGCTACAGTAACATGCAGCAAAAAACACAATCACAGGAGAGATGTAAACTGCTCTGCTAGTATGCAGGCTTTCTGTGAGACCCCCACCCTACTAACCACTACACTCACACACACAGACTACACACAGACACGTTTCTTTACAGAGCTTGTGGTTTTCCCATATCACCCACAGTGAGCGCCCGGAAGCACCAAAGAAAATACACTACAACTAATTTTGTTATACAGATAACAAACTTATAAAACTTATAAAACTATCCAGCCTATAAGACACATGAAAACAGTGATTTCTCTTTCAGGAAGTGAGGAATTATTCTAATAAAAATGACTCCAAGCTCCTAGCCTACATCTATATCCCTATAGTTTAAAGGTCCACAAGGGAATCTTTTTTCTGAGCAGAGTTTCTCTTTTTCTTTTTTGCATTTAGAGCATTAGTGCTGCAGGGAACAGCCCCCCCCCCCCCCCCCCCCCCCCCCACACACACACACACACACAAACCAAAGACTGTATAAGAGACAAATCGAGGCTATTATCAGTAAAATGTGCACTCAACGGGAAACTTTATAGGCTCCGTCAGGCAGTGCTGAAGGATATGCAGATGCATACGTTTATGATCCTCACATCTTCTCTGAAGGGGGTTTGGAGGAACTCAAAGATGCCAGCAGAAGTTATGCCTCATTTATGCTCCGCATTTATACTGTACCTCATCACGTATGGCGGAAACAGCAGATTTGCAAGCTCAAAATGCGCTGCGTCCGCAAAGCATTTTTAGCTTGTACATCTGCCATTTTTGGTGCGCAATGCTATCGTGCGGCAAAGTATAAACATTAGGTTTATTCAGTTGCCTCCATAAGTGTCCGGGCGTATAGTTCAAGAGTAAACGGTATAAAATGCATGATCCATCAATGCCAAGACGCATCTGCAAAAAAATATTGCGTACATCAAATATTTATAGGGCTTGGATACGCCGCACAGCAGTCCATTTTAATTGAACAAACTTTTAACAAGTAGGCCTACAGAGTGTAACACGTTGCACAGTGTGTTCTGTGTTCAATATCTGTTCACCATTTAATGCTGGTCAGACATAATTTGTTAGCTATACTACTTAAAGGACCACTTAACCACTTTTCAACCTATCTTCATATATTAGGTCCTCTCTAATAATCATGATATAATGGCACCATTTTTTCTACTCAGTCTGTGTCTCATATAGAGGGATGCGGGCAGTTCAGAAACCCATCGTTAGACAGATTTCTTTTTAAACAAGATATTTTTACAAAAATGTTTAGATTTGTATTATCGTGAGGCTTCCATTTTCGCATTGCAACTTTTCAGGACTAGAAAGCCTGCAGTTACTATTAGCTTGGATTCCCCATCGATGATGTCACTGGTGGACGGGTTTCTGAACTGCCCACAGCCCTCCTATGAGACACAGACTGAGTAGGATTTTTTTTTGCCATTTTATCATGATTATTAGTGAGGACCTATTATATGAAGATAGGTTGAAAAGTGGTGAAGTGGTCCTTTAAACACTAACTGTAAATGTGTGAAACCGTCCAACTCAGACTGTGTGTTGTTCAGGATCCAATGGACTGGCGTGCCTTTATTTGAGCAATATGTGGCGGCCATATAGCCTAGCTGATTTGTTACTGATGAGCCCGTCTGGGAAGGCAAAAGTAGCAGGTCAAACTGAGCAAGGCACTTAACCCCCAAACTTCTCCCAGAGCACTGCACACCAGTGGCTGCTCCATTTAAACTGTAGACGGGAAAACTAGAGTTCTCAACAGGCCCAAAAATGAAGGCCTGGCCATACCTGGGCCCTCATCAAACCCTGTGCACTCAAGACACTGCCCGCGCTGCCACCCTTAGATCTCCATATATGGAGCTGACCTGTTCTGACATTCCATATGTTGATCTGACCTCATTAAACCCTGTACACTCAAGACACGTTCCACTCTAGCCAGCCAACATGCTCGTACTTCATTTTGGCTTTTGCCGAATTTCTTCTGACCAGGCTTGCATTTGCACACTATGCACAGATTCTGTTTTTAAATCCACATTCACAGTGATTCTTTGGAAATAATGTTCTTCCAGAACACATTCCCGTAGTAAATCAAAGATTGACATACTAATAGTATGATGTTAAACTAGTAACAAGGTCATACTATGGTATGGTATGTCGTGTGTAGTCTCACTCAACCCCGCAGCAGCATGGGCGGAGCTTGGGGGGGTGCAGGGGTTGCATTGCACCCCCTGGTGGCCGGGGGTGAAATTGCTCTTTTTTTTTTTAAGTTTAAAAAAAAATAATAATAATCAAGATTATTTTTATTTTTATAAAATTATAATAATTGTGAGAAACAAATCTGAATTCTATTATGTTTTGTTTTACAATACATTCATTTTATAGTAGTCATCATGTCACATTATTTTATCGCCCCGCCTGCCCCAGCAGAGCAGTCACAACCACCGTGTCCGGGCAGTTTGGACACAACAAACCCGCCGCCCCCCACCTCCACCACCTCCATCAGTGGAGGTGGTGGATGGTGATCTTGGGGAAAAACACGGCTGTCTTACAGCAATTCCCCACAACGTTAATAGGAAGAAACAAACGTTCATTTTCCACCTTCTATTACGAGAAGCATGCATGCGTGGATGGAATATTCTGTTATGACTAATTTTGTAATACCGGCGTGAGTGCCTGGAGTAGACTGGGCTCGAAACTGGAAAAACATGCGATATCCGATGCCCATAAGAGTTGCATGATTAAATGGGATCACTTTAAAAAGAGTGCATCTTCACTCTTCAGGCTCTATTGCAGCTAAACTTTCAGAAAGTCACAAAGCTATTGTAGAGAAGAACAGGTTGTATCTGTCCAAAGTTGTTGATATTATTAGGCTATTGTCTAAACTTGGATTGCCTTTCCGTGGACACAGGGAGGGGATAGATTCAGAAACACGGGGCAATTTTCTTGAGATTCTTCTCTAAATATTATGATACTGGATTTGAAAGCATGCAGTCAAATCATTTTAATTCAACATCCCAAAATTTCCAGAACGAAATAATTGATATCTGTGCAAACTTCGTCTCGTCTTTTTTTCTCCTCATCTTTTTTCTCGTCTCGTCTTATTTTTCTCGTCTCGTTTCGTCTTTTTTCTCTCATATCGTCTTTTATTTCTCATCGCATTTTTTTTCTCGTCTCGTCCTTTTTTCTCGTCTCACCACGCATCAAGGAAGCAGGCACGACTGCAATTCATCTTAATGTCTTTTATCGGGTGCACGGTCTGGGAAGAACCTGTTAAACAAGACAATACCAGCACTCACGGAACTGTCCTTAAAGGAACTTTATTGTTTCGATTTCCCAGAGTAAAATTTTTCAGTTCCTTGTTCCTTGTATATATATATTTTTTACCTTCCTTGTCTGGTTAAATGTGGTAATGTGTAAAAAGGCTGAGTCAGACTTGTTGTTCACAGCGCACACCTGACAAAGAAAATATATGAAATATTCAGACTGTACATGACCAAGACATCTCCCTTCAGGAACGGTATGGGTATTTGTGACATGGGGTACCAGAGCTAAAGGAAACCCATATTACTAAAGTATGGCTTTCCCGGTGTATTGTGCAGGAGGCCATCCAGCTGGCTTATGCCAGTACAGGGTTTCAGCCTGAAGGCCTTAGGACCCAGGATGCTGCCATACCCTGCGTAGAGCAGGGTATGCTCTGCTGTGGGCCTCTGCTGGTAGAATCTAAAGCAGCAGCATCAAATATTTGCGAGAAAAACAAAATAGGTCAAAATGGCATATTGTTTTACAGCCCAATAAATCGTCTTCCATTGGCCTTCATTGAGTTGATTGATTGTACAGCTGACATGACAAGCCTCTGTTACGGGTCTCAGGGCTGCTGAGTACCTCATTAATAAAACTGAACCTGAATAAACAGGGATAAAGACGGAGCAATGAGTCTTGTTTTTCTTTCCAGAATGTAACTGAGGGGAACCGGGAGCTGCGCTCCTTATATTGGGACCCCAGAGAACCTGGGCTAGAACAAACGTTCCGTCCTCACTGCATGTTACACTTTGCTAGTGCAATTAATTCACAGTATTAATTGTAAACCTTCATAAAACAAAATTATTAAATAATTAAACAGACTCTTAAAACACATTAAGTTGGCTCACACTCTCCTGGTGCTGCAACACCTTTGTTGATTTACTCAACATTGGGGCTAATATTTGTCAGCCCCAGAGCCTATAGTTCAATCACATTGGAAGTGGCTCGGGAGGCATCCTTTGGTTAGACATAAGGTTGGTGTGGCGTGCGTTAAGACGACCGGATTAAGGTTGGTGAGGGGTGTGTTAAGGGTTAGGTTAGGTTTAGGTGTGCTGTCCCGTGGGAGGTTAGGTTAGGGTGAGGGTTTGAGATGGTTAACATCGGTAGACAACTTGACTGCGTGTGCGTGCGTTTATCTTGATTTGTGAGTTCTCTTGGCACAGTACCATGGGTGTGTACGCATAACAAAACCATACTGCTTCTATGCAACGATTGGTATGTGGTAATGTGGTTGACATGCACTGTAGGAGGAGAAGATGAGTTCAGATAGATATGTACCAGTGCCACTGTCTGCTATTTTGTTTAATTGATTGATTGATTCTTTATTGCAGACTCAGGGGAATCCATATCACAGTACAGTACAACAACACAATAGATAAAAAGAATAATAAAAAATAGAAAGAAATATACAATAAAAAGAGTTCAATCATATTCAGTTTCGAACATACAGACAAGTTCGCCAATGGTTCCATAGTCTGGAGGAGAACCTGACAGAACTACGTATTGTGTTAGTGATGACATTAATGATGTCATTTACTGACTCAGATACCCTACACATGAATTTGTACATAAGATTTCGTAGTACAGCAGAGCAGGTGGGAACCCCAACACTGACAAACATTTGGCTTGCACTGGAGCTTCTTGGAGCTCTCAGAAGCAGCCTCATACAGTCATTGTATGCCACTGTCAATCGTCTTATACTGGCCTGCTTGTAGCGGCAGAAGGATTTAAAAAGTGAGGTCTTCACTGGTACTGAGCACATGCTAAATTTTCTACCCAGCATGTTTCCTTGTGCATACATACAGCATCCGACGCTGTCTAAATATATCCTTGTCATCAGAGAGGTCATCCGAGATGATGTGGCCCAAATATTTAATCTCACTGCAGACACTAAGGATAGAGCCAGAGAGATAAAAGTCAGGAAAGGTTAAATGTCTGTCTTCCCTGCTACGGACAATCATAATCTTGCTCTTTTTTGCATTATATTTGATATCAAAGTCAGCACCGTATTGTGAGCATGCACTCAGCAGCTGTTGAAGGCCAGCACTATAAGGACTAAAGATGACCAAATCATCAGCGTACATGAGGTGATTAATTAGCAGGTTTCCAACCCTACACCCTGTACCACAAGCATTTAATTCCGTGGATAAATCATCCATATAGACATTGAAGAGAAAAGGGGATAAAATCCTGACGCCATTGTTTACCCCAAAAGGAGCAGAGGTTGACCTCCCCCATTTAACCCTCATTGTCTGGTGAGCATACCAGAAAACTAGGATTCTGACTAGGAAGTTAGGGACCCCTCTTTGCGATAATTTATAAAAAAGTTTCTCATGATTAATGCGATCAAAAGCTCTCGATGCATCAATAAAACACATAAACATAGTTGAATTGTGTCCATTATATTTATCTAAAATTTATTTAAGTGCAATGCTTACGTTTAAATCCAAATTGGTTATCTGTAGACACAATGTATTTCTCAAGTCTACTAAGAATAACTGTTTCCAAAACTTTGGACAAGACGCTGGCCAGGGCTATAGGCCTATAGTTGTCTGAGCTGCTCAGCTTGCCTACTTTGTCTTTGATGACTGGCACTAACACCACTGAGAGCATAGATTTAGGTAAATTCCCGTGAACAAAGAAGCCTGTAAAGCACATTGCAATTATAGGACACAGTTTCTCACTGGCACATTTAAGATGTTCAGCTGTTAGATTGTCAGGGCCACAGGCCTTGTTGTCACCTAGCTTCAGAACAGTTTCATAAATCTCCCCAGGAGTGACAATGACATCATCATTCAACTCTGCATTATCCACTACAAACTGATTACTTTTCACACAGTTGAACAGTTCTGAATATTGTTTCTGCCATAACTGTGAAATTGCATCAGAGCCACTTACCCCATCTATATTAGATGGGAGACATGTTTTACAATTATTTATATTTCTTATTTCCTTCCAGAAGTAATTTACATTATTCTTTTGCAGCTTCTTAGCCAGAGAATCTGACCTCATTGTGTTTTCATTCCTTTTGATGAAACGAAGGGCACATTTAAAGTCAGTGTTGGTGCGTTTTTTCATTTCAAACAGGGGTCCATGTCTCTTTTCCTGCCTCGGCCGATTTTTTAAAAGCATTAAAAGCGGCATTACACCTCAAGCAGACTGTAATTATGAAACCTTTTAATTAATTGTGTGGTTTGGGTTATTTTGTTCATAAAGTGCATGCTATTCTTGTGTGATCCTCAACACAGGATTTGATATATCCAGACTAACATTATTAGTATTGCCTTCACCACCAATAACCATGATAGTACAGCAGCTATCTGCACCCGGGGGCATCACTATGCCAGCTTGTGCATGTGATCGACATTTGCATTAATGTTTTATTTTTGCCACGGACATGCAAAACAAGTGATCAATGATATTACCAGAACACAAATGTATATAGCCTACAGTACTAATAGACTCTTGACGTGTCATATATTGTCTACTCTATTCCACTGCGCTACACATTTTAAAATAAGTCACTTATCAAAACTTATTTTTGGGGAAAAGCTACAACACATTACGGCATGTTGTGACCTTGTAGATCAGCAATTGTCCTTTCTTCTTAGCCTATAATGACATGCCCAAAATCAGGATGTCAGGGTTAAAGTAGTTAGATATATAGTTACCCAACTAACTTACCCAGCAAGACTGGGAAGTTATCCACTGTATACTGGCAGGTGGCCATCCTGAGACAGGCATTATATGTGGCATAATGCATGGTCCAAGTATATTCCATGTTTGGGATTTCAATAAATGGGTCTTATACAGTAAGTACAGTTGCAGTCCAAGAAAGGGACCCTTAGCTGCAAAGGTGAATGGTGAATTATTGCAGATGGCCTTTCAGAGGACAGTGTTACTTGGGGACATGAGGAGACAGGAAGTTCTACAGGCTAAACTAGTTTTGTTTGTCAACGTAGCTTAAATAGTTGGTGTCAGTTCATTAAGGTGTGTACTCTAGGTTGATGAGACAACTATGCAATGGAAACATACCTGAGATTCAAAACAGATAATTAAGTACATGATGAGTGATTCATGATACCACAGTGATCGGACTAATAACCGACGGTGATGAGAGGGCCTATAGGAGGGAGATAGAGGATCTAACTCTATGGTGCGATAACAACAACCTCTCACTTAACACCAATAAGACCAAAGAAATAATTGTAGACTTTAGGAAGTCCAAAGGTATCCACACCCCCATTTCCATCAAAGGGTCATCTGTCGTTGATAACTTTAAATTCCTGGGCATACATATCACAGACACATTCACATGGTCACTCAACAACGAGTACATCCTCAAGAAGGCGCAGCAGCGACTGTACTTTCTGAGGCGCCTTAACATTTTTGGCTTAAGTACAAAAGGACTAGTGAACTTTTATCGCTGTATAATTGAAAGTGTCTTAACTGGCTGTATCACAGTGTGGTACGGTAACACGACCGCTCAGGATTGCAATAGGTTGCAGAGGACCATACAGAATTACCCAGTCTCCATAACATCTACACCACTCGCTGTATGAAAAAAGCCCATAACATCATGGACGACACCAGCCACCCTGCAAATACCCTGTTCAAACTCCCTTCCAAAAAACGCTACCAGAGCATCAAATCTCGTACCACCCGTCTCAGTAACAGTTTTTACCCCCAGGCAGTCAGGCTGCTGAACAGCTGACCTTGAACTGTATTGCACTTCACTTCACTTGCACTTTTCTTTTCCTGTTTTTTGTCTTTTCTTGCACTATAGATGTTTGTTTATGTCCTGTGTATGTAAGACTGAGAGTGCTCTGAGCAAAATAATTTTCATTGTATGTATACTCTGTATCTATACAAATGACAAATAAACCTGAACCTGAACCTGAAGGCCATGCATTTAAAAGGAATGTTTCACTCTTCACTGTTTCACTGTGTTGTTGTGGAGCATTTGCTATAACAAAGTAGATAGACTAGACCCCATGCAGTAGTGTCATTGCTGTAACTTGGTATCTTTCTGTAATGTGTTCTGTTGCTGCAGGGTGAACTACTGTATGGGTAGCATTATAGTATAATTGATGCCTTACAGCCCCCCCCCCCCCCCCCCCCCTGTCTGTTTTGGAATGAGGGAACATAGGGCTGAGGGAACATATAGGGCTGAGGGAACATAGGCCTGAGGGAACATATAGGCTGAGGGAACATAGGGCTGAGGGAACTTGGGTAGGGTCCCCATTACAGGATACTGGTTTCTTCAGTATTATGGCAGACGAGGCCAGGTCCTCTAAAACGGAACAATTTGTTTAAGATATGTTGAGCAGCTAGAAATCAAGGAGCGTTTTCTGTGTTTTATTGATTGCTCAGCATCTCGTGGTGCAGCTGCTATAGTGGACGCTATAAACACAGGACTGGAGATGGGTGGTTTAAAAAACATCCCAATTGTTGCTCAGAGTTATGACGGTTCCTCCGTAATGTCGGGTCACGTTTCAGGCGTGCAGCAAAAAAAATGAAACCCCGTGCTGTGTGTGTGTGTGTGTGTGTGTGTGTGTGTGTGTGTGTGTGTGTGTGTGTGTGTACACAGTGTGTGTGTGTGTGTGTGTGTGTGTGTACACAGAGTGCAATGTTGCACAACATTGCACTGCTCACTTCACCGGGGTGTGATTTTTATTATTATTACAGTATTAGTTTTTTTTCTTATGAAAGCAGAGAGTCTTCTGTTTCATACGGTATATAGTATGTACATGTCGCTATAGGCCTTATTTTGTGAATAATAGTTCTTCAGGTCCATGCCTTCTCTGAAGTTCTCTCTGAAAAAGAGAATTTTAGACAAGGCATGGATTCAACTTCATTCAATAGCCTACTGATAAACTGTACATGGGATCAATGTGTATTTGTTTTCCTCCTAAAAGTAGACATTTAGGGCTTTCATTCATTGTGTAGTATGTATATGATAATAATTTATTTATGTTTATTTTTATATCTGCCTGTCAATCTAAACCTTTATAACTCGCTATGATGATAACTTCATGATGATGATGATGATGATGATGATGATGATTATGCGCACATATCTGATCATTGTCTCAATCGCAGTAACAGGGGGGGCAACAAAAGTCTTGATCAGTGTAGGCTACCTTCCACCGATCGTTTCAGAACGATAGTATAACGGTGAGACTTGTTACTGGATCGGTGAGGTTAGTGGTTGACATGTCTGGACATGTTTGGGCAAAGAAGCACAGAAGCACGTATAGGAGCGATCAGCGATGGAAAAGAGCTTCATCATCCACGGTATGAGAGACGCTAAGCCTGGCTCTGATCGACAAAATGACAACTCTGGCTTCCGCAGTTTAGGATGAGACATGTGTATTCGTTATACATTACAAACGGGTCGATGACCTCCCAGACGCCTTCATTGCGGTCTTATCACTGCAATTATAATGAATAAAAAGGTTACAATCACACAACGGATAGTGATGGCTGCATTGGGTGGCGAAGACGCTATGGCTAATGGCGATCTCCAACAAAAGACATGTAAAGCGGCCAGTTGATCATGGCGGTCCCTGGATAATGTCATTCGTTTCGTGCATCTGTCCATGACTCTGTGTGTGTGGCAAACGTTATGAAATGCCGATTGTTGCAGATTATTCTTGGTTTATATACGGGCAGAGGGCAAATCGATGCTTACACCGTCGGCTGCGTTATATCTTTTTCCGAGAATGAGAGAGGTGCAAGGCGATCGCAAGGCACAGTGGCAGTGGGGGGGGGGAACTCAAACTGCCAATGCAATCCGAGACGAAGAGACCTCCCCCACAATGCTTCCTCGGGAGAAACCATGTAGAAACAGGAGGGGAGGGGGAATCGAGTGTATTCACACACACTAGAGCATGGGTACGTCCATTTTAGATCCCCTGACATCTGCGTTGGTCTATGCCGTGCAGGCCGTCGTAATGGATGCGGCTGTCGTAATAGACCAGACCTCTTTTCAGGAGGGGGGGGGAGGGCTTTTAACTCCCGGATCACATACCGGATCTTTGTAGAGCCGATCGGTGTTACTTTCTATGTTGTCCGGGCGCGTAAAAAGATGAAGTACGGTAATCATTTAAAAAACCATAAAAACGTATAGATACGCTATGCGCATACCGTGATCGAGATATAAAAAGCGTATGGATACGTTTCACGCATTTGATGTGTTAAGATGGCTGGTCACAGAACCCACGATTTGCAGTTTTTTGTTGTATTCGCGTGACAAGGACTACTTAGGTGCCCGAAAACATGCCAGCAGGATATGCTGGGCAATGTAACTTAAACAGGTTAAGGTAAATAAGTAAATATAGCAAACCAAATCCAAACCACGCTAAATTAATTAATGGCCCATATATATATATATATATATATATATATATATATATATATATATATATATATATATATATATATATATATATTTACCTCGTTAGATTGCACATGACCAGGTGCGAGTACAGGATATCTAATAAAAAATGAAGACGTACTGTATGACATGGGTGGGAAAAAACAGTGAAAGGCTAGTTCCCCTCCTTCCTACAATAAATTAAAATATATAATCGGTATTGAGTTTACCCATCAATACCAATTAATCACAGACATTATACAAAACGCAAAAATAGACAAGAATACACGAAAATAACACAACATATCCAGTTAAGCGCCACTGTCAATGCCCACGGCAGGATAAATTAGAAAAGTTCCTTACCCAGTATCTAGCCGCAATTTGCAACTCTAGATTTTTTTACAATGGGCTGAATCTAGAGTTGCAACAACCTCCATCCACTTCCTATTCATCATTTTTGGTTTGTGATCTGCTTGTCTTAAATGACGTTAAACTCACCAACATTGCAGCTGCAGTCCAAGCTTGAATTATCCTCTTTCAATCTGCCGAGCTTGTTTTTCATAAAAATCCCCCGTAGACATGTTATGAGCTACTTTCTGTCCAAAATATTCCAAGAGTGACATTTCCGAGCTGCCATTTTGTATTTTTTCAACGTGCCGTAAAACAAGACTTGAGGGGGAGCGCTTGTTTAATAGAAGGCTGTGCCTGATGGGGCGTCGCACTGCGTCGGCCTCTTCTTTGGGTGTCTTACCTGCGCAGGTAAGATTCTATTAAACAAGCGCTCCCCCTCAAGTCTTGTTTTACGGCACGTTGAAAAAATACAAAATGGCAGCTCGGAAATGTCACTCTTGGAATATTTTGGACAGAAAGTAGCTCATAACATGTCTACGGGGGATTTTTATGAAAAACAAGCTCGGCAGATTGAAAGAGGATAATTCAAGCTTGGACTGCAGCTGCAATGTTGATGAGTTTAACGTCATTTAAGACAAGCAGATCACAAACCAAAAAAGATGAATAGGAAGTGGATGGAGGTTGTTGCAACTCTAGATTCAGCCCATTGTAAAAAAAATCTAGAGTTGCAAATTGCGGCTACCCAGTATCAGGCTGTCAACCTCATGCCTCCAAGTCTTTCACCAAACACCCAAATGCAGGCTACTGGCCAAACAGAAGGCCGCACACCTTGCCACACCTTTTATGCACTTCACTTAAAGGGGTAGTGCTACATAATATGACCTTTCAAATGTTATTCCATATTTCGAGCTCACAGCACGTCACAAAGTAACGCATAGTGAGCTTGTAGTTTGTAAATTTTTGGTGAACATTACCAGCACAAGATTGGAGATTCCGTGGTTCAAGTGGATATTTCCAATCTGTCCTAATGAACTGACATTAATCTCTCAAGTTGTAACATATTGTATTTTATAGGGGAAAGATTTACAGTTTTACGTTCTGTAAATCAAATTATGGATCAGTAGCATTAACATACTATAGGCGTAGCATAGAGATATGTTCTTATGCCATGAATTTGCTAACATGATCTATTGCTTCCCTGAGTTCATTGATTGTGCTTTTATCAACTAAGTTTCATAATCAAAACATCACCAGTAACCTTTGATCTTTTATTATGAAATGGGGGATTTGTAGTAGACAAGGGGTATAAAACCACAATCCAGCTATACCACATACAGCATTGGAAGATATCTAATGAACATGTCCCATGCTGACACGTCATGCAGCGCATGAAAGTGAAGGAGACGGACAGATATAGGCCTGCAGAGGGGTCTGCTGACCTTTTGACCCTCAAGAATGGTCTCAAATGCTGCCCATGTGGCATGTGTGCACAAAATGTACACACTCTAAATGGAACCGTCCAATTCCAATTACTGGCCTTCATGTTCATACGTACAAAGAAGTACAATTTATTGACTTTTCCCTACAGACTCAGAGACTCAGTCCCATGGGACACCCTTGTACCATAAAGACTTGATTCCATTTCAGCTGGATAAAGTGTCATCGCCACAGATCACACCCTGACTTTGGATGTCACAAAGGTGGAATGTTCCACTCAGTCACAAAAGCATTCATTCACAATTGCTCGACCATCAATTGGAAATATGACATTCACTGTACAATAAAAGTAGATTCATACATGTGTAAATGCAGATTGTGTGTTATGTGAGATCTAAAGCCATGAAAAAGTGCATGCGTACACCCTTTCCCAAAATGAACTTCAAAGAAATTCTGCTCACAACAGCAACATGTTGACGATGTCTGGGAATGTCACAAGACATCTCAATGTCTCCATCTTGCAAAGAAAGTGACAACTGAGCCATGTATTGCACAACGAAGAGAACTATATATTTGGGGAGGCAGACAGAAGCAAGCCAGGATTAGTAGGATTAGTGGGATAGTGAAGAGTCCATGAAGACCGGATGAAGGGAGAGGAAAGGAACGGACGTCTGATGAGAGGGTCTTGGCCACATCGCTACACAGACCAGCTCCCGACGCTCTGACCTGAGCGTCCCAGGCAATCCCCGGTACTACATCGACCAGCTCAGGGGTTATAGCCAGACCAGCAATCGAACCCCTGCCGCTTGCGACGCAACCTCTCTCCCTCAGAAGACAGACAAACTCCAGTCTGCCTCTCTCAAAGCTCAACAAACCAACGCTCAGGAAAGTGATTGCATTACATCAAGTTTCTAAGTTCATGGCAAAGAACATTATCTATCATATAGTTATTTCATTATCATTTGATTTGTTTCTTCAATTCTATTTGAACCTGTATTAACCCTTGTTTAAGAATTAATTTGATTATTGTTCTACTAAGTTTGTCTATTAGCTTAGGTGTGAAAATAAATTGATTCATTTTTCTAAACAAGTCTATTATTTGCTCAAGAGTTGAACTTACTGGTTTTTGACACATGCAAAGTAGGAAAGGCTATGTAATGGAAAAGACCTCTTACCTTCAGATTCCATAGATTTATTAAGATAAAATAATAATTGATTATTTTATAATCTTTTAATTGTTTTATTAATGGTTTAACTTAAAGGCTAAATACAAATCAATCTGGTGCTTATTCCTAAGCTCATTTCACTGGTGCCCCTTCTTAAATTCAGATTGATTTTGAGTCTTAATTTTTGAACTTATAATTCATATTTTTATAATTATGAATTACACTGATATAAAGTCTACCGGATAAAATATAACACCATACATGCTACAGTGACATAAATGTAAGGTGCCATAATGAAAATAAAACAATTTGACAACAACTGGCCTACACAACACCAGTGAGTTCTGTGTGCTAAGAGTCAGCTGAGATGTGTGGTTTGCATGAGCTGCACTGTGATTAGCAGTGTGTTTGTGTAGAGTCACTATATGTGCTAATTGAACATGGTCCCCCCGATTTATATTCCCTGGAGCCAAAACAAGAGATCACAGACTAACACAGTTAAAGCCAATTACAGAAACAAATAAGGCTAACGTAGCTATAAACTAACAGCAGTAAGCAAGAAAATAATAATAAACAAAAGGGCCCCTGGCTAATAAGACCTTATGCCTTAATACATTTATTGCCTCTTTGAAATCAATAGGGACAACTCCTGTTGCAAGTTGATGATGTCATATTTTGTCCATGTGTGGTCCAGCCCTATATATGGAATATGCTACTGATATGTGTTAATAAAAAGTATTTAAAATATTGCTTTGATGTGCATACCTTAGGAAGTATTAAGTTGGTTTTGTATTAGCACATGCAACTTGCGACAGGAGTGGTCAATCCCTATTGAGTAACACCAGATATATATTATATCTGGTATATTTGTAAATGCTCTGATGAAATGAAAATGGTGGACCCTGTTGTAAATAAGTGTAATGCTTTATCATGGATCGTCCACAAACTAACAGTTTTTGTATTGACTTGAGCTTTCATTTTAAATGTAGACATTCTACATACTGTGAAATAAAAACTTCAATCAATCAATCAATCAAAAAGACGCAACACAGTTTCCTGCCCCACGAAGGGAGGGACTTTTGCCCTATAGTTTTAGACGCGATGGAGCGAACTTGAGCCACGAGAGACTGTAAGAGGGCAATTTTGGACAAAAATAACAGATCTACAAGATCACAATGTGTCGCGCTGTGACGTGTTGTGAGCTTGTAGATCAGCTATTTTCGAGGCGCAACCCAGCACTCTTTAGCTACTGGAGATGTGGTGTACGACATGGATTTATTTTATTTTCAAAATTATTTTATTGTCGTTTTATAACAGTATGGGTGTCAAGTCACAGGTTTATAGAAAAAAATTAATATCAGATTTTAGTATCAGTGACTAAGGTAAACAAACGTACTGTATGAATCACAGAGATCGTGGGCAGACATAATGAAAAGACTGTTATTGTGCAAAACATGCCCCTTCAAGACAAAATAAAAACATTTTCTCCCCAATTTAGTATAGCCAATTCCCAATTCCCCAGCCTCTCTACAAGTACTCCATCTCTGCTAACCCCAACAATCAGTCATTGGGAGGATGAAGAAAGCCTCACGACATGGATTTCTAAATAAATTTGTTCAATGTAAAATGCTGTGTTCAAGTTCAGGAGACTTCGGAAAAAAAGCAATTCTCCTGAATGCTGCCTTCCGGCATGGCATGTAAAGGAGTAGTAAATGCTGCATTCGTGGCCTGGAAAGGGAAGTTGTTTTACAGACGGGTAAAAGGGAAGGGAAGTGGTTAATTGCGACCATAGGTCGCAGTTTACTATGAAAACCTGCAAACCATGCCAGTCAGTCACGCTAAAACCTGTCAGTCAGTCCGTCATGCCTCGTGACACGCTCCGCATATCGATCTGACCTGACCTCATCAAACCCTGTACACTCAAGACACTGCCCCCGCTGCCACCCCATCCATATATGGAGCTGACCTGTTCTGACATTCCATAATATGTTGATCTGACCTCATTAAACCCTGTACACTCAAGACACGCTCCATATATGGAGCTGACCTGTTCTGACATTCCATATGTTGATCTGACCTCATCAAACCCTGTACACTCAAGACACGCTCCATATATGGCCAGTACAGAATTCATTCCATCTGTTGATCTGACCCCCATGCCAAAGCGCCAGCGCTTGCCCAGCAGTCTGCCGTCACCCAGGCGGATGTGTGCATGCCCTCTTACTGGTGCATGTTTTGTAATAATAATCAAAATAAAAAGTAAAAGTAACAAGTAACTGTAACGTACAAGCTTCTGACATCGAGTAGAAGTAAAAGTACAGAACATTTGGAAATACTCCAGTAAACAAGAAATACCTCAAAAGTGTGCTTATTATAAGTACAGTGCTTGAGTACATGTACTTAGTTGCTTTACAACACCACTGCCTATAGCTGGCACCCATATCCCCCGACTTTGAAAACCATGTACTAACCCAGACTGCCTTCTTTTGTTGGTTATACCTCAGTTCACATAGGATTCAGCCCTTACGCGAGCAGCCACTATAGTGCCTTTGCAAGTAAGTCAGCCAGCACAGTATACAGTATCATAATTATCACGTTGTTGAGCTTCCCTACCTCGCCTCCGCCATTATTCAAGTCTGTCGAGACTTAGCCTACTCACCATGCATAATTGGCCTGGATGATACAGTATGAGATCTATTCCCCCATGTGCTGATATTGAGCAATGAAAGAACCGCTAATGTATTGGTGTCAGAGAAGGTCAAATACCTACACTGGCATTCAAATGTAATCAAGCTTTCCCAGCACAGTGAGAGAATTGTGAGTGTTGCTCACAATTAACAACACGACACGACACGAGCATTGTATATTGCTCACAAATAAGAACTTTTGGGTCATGCGGGCCTTTCGGAGATTTTAACAACCAGTGATTCAAACACCTTTTCTGGAACGCTAAATGCAGGCCTTCCATCTGGTGGCTGGGCCACGTGCATTTTCAGGCTAAGCTTTATTTTAATGATCAATCAATCAATCAATCAATTGTGTTTCGGCTTGGATCAATGGGACTAACACAGTATTATTATCATAGTGTTTTGCCAATTATTTGGGGGCCCACTCTGCAACACACCGCCCCACACAGGTTGAGAACCACTGTTCTATACAGCATGGAGGTTCCCCTGTCCGCATGGATCATTCATTGCAGCTAGTTATGGCTATAAAGGATAAAGAACACAGTGCAGACACATTATTACATTCCAGCATTGACTTCCCTGCACGCACACGCGGTCTCAACAATACTCAGTCACACTCACACAAAGATGTCCATGGCAATGCTAGTAAAATGTCCCCTGGCCGTTTTTCCCATTTTTTCCGGTTTAATCATTTGAATGTACCTGTGATCGGTTCCCCGCCACCTCACAATAATAGTTTGAATGTCTGCCGGGGGGTGCAGTGGTGAATCCTGGACAGGGGGTGGGTTGGTGGGCTGGTGCTTGAAGGTGGTAAAGGTATACCGGGGGGCCTGCATGCTGAGACGATTAAGTATTTGCATTTAGATTGCGTGTTTACATACAATATAGATGTATGGCCTGTGGTTCTGATATGGAGAGGCGAAAAAAAGCAGCCAGGCAGGTATAAGGATAACGAAGGGGAGAGAGTAGACATGGGGAAATGGATTAGCACGCTTTTGTGTGTTGTGTTGTGTTGACTGCAGATCTGTGAATGTGTTGCCCACCATGTTACACACACATTCTAATGCTTGTGCATACATGCGCACATGTTGTATGCCTACTTTGTGCGTCCGTGCCAAGGTAGCCTCACTGCTAATTAGCATGTCTGCCCCCCCCCCCCCCCCCCACCACCACCATCACCAGCCCCAGATAACCCCCTCGTGGCTTCTCCTCAGGTCTTTGCAGCGTATTATCAGTAATAAAGGATTGCAGGACTCGCCGCATCGCCGCGCCGAAGTGCCAACTGCTCTGACACTCTGAGGAGACGCAGGAGGTATACAGTAAATATAAGGAGGGGGAGGGGTATTTAAGGAGTATCCAACAATGTGAATGGATGGATTACATGATTATAAAGAGTCCTCCAGGCAGGCCTCTACCTAACTACTACCGAGAATCAACTGGGGCGTAGGGAAAAGAAAATCCCTTCAAATACAGCCAGGAGGCAAGCAGATATGCAGTGGCCCGGGAATGCTATGATGGATTTGAGGCTATAGTGTTGGCAGATATATTTATGCCCCCCACTGATGAAGGCACGCAGATAAAACACATCGGTTGATGAAGAAATCAAGTTTGATCCGCGTGAAGGGAAGAGTGCATTTCCCTTCTTTCCGTACGTCTGCAGTGTCATAAATCACATATTAGCATTTGTTTTGAGTGGGTGTAACTATTTCAGTTTGAGAGCTCAACCTAACCGCTGGTACTGAAGTTACTATATTTTACTGTCTTTTCTACAAGGTAATTCAAAGTGCTTTACACAAAATATTTAATTAAATAATTAAAGGTATTATGTGATTGTCTTTGTTTAAAATGAGTGTTAAATAGCTCTGTATTCTAAACATTGCTATAGAGTGTTTGTTCAGTAACAGGAGTCATCATCTCTCCAGCTCTATTAAACAAAAAATGCATTTTCAGGTCAGGATACCAATTATATCCAATCGGGATAGAGACCCCAGACCGGATGTAATAACAGGAATTTTAAATGTAATGTAAAGATTAGAGAATACAATTGTGTGAAGAAGGAAAGACAATCACCTCAGTTAAAGGTATAGTGGCATACGGAAAGGTCTTCAGCCTTGATTAAAAATAACTGAAAGTCGTAGCAGACCTGGGCGTTTGTTTTGATTATGTGGTGCATCATGAAACCACTGCATTTACTTATGTTTAGTTAGTGATTCTGGGGACAGAAATCAGACCTCTCCCCGGTCAACCTGAGAAATTTGGATGGTGTATAAAGATCAGAAATGTATTGTGGCCCTACACCACTCAGTGCTTTATAAACCAACAATAGTATTTTGAAAGGAATTTGTTCACAGGCAGAGTGTAACAGATCTAAGAAAAGGAGCGATTATGATCCACTTTACTTTCTGTAAGGACTTGAATCACATGGAGTCTAAATGAATGGAGAAGTTCATCAAAATCCTGCTGAGGCATTTAGACTAGAGGATGCAGGTACAAGTGGGAGCCAACCTGTGGTGTAAACTAAAGTAACGAAGTGCATTTACTTAAGTACTGTACTTATGTAAGCACAATTTTGAGGAATTTGTACTTTACTTGAGTATTTCCAATTTCCAGTACTTTTACTTCCGCTTGTAGCTCAGAGGCAAATATTGTTACTCCACTACATTAATTCTAAAACTTTAGTTACTAGTTACTTGTAGATTTTGATTATTATAAAAAATAACATAGCCTACATTAACCACTTCAACCCTATATACATTTCGGCCATTTGAAAATAGCCGATCTACAAGCTCACTATGCGTTGTGATGTGACGCATTGTGACCTTGTAGATCTGCTATTTTCAGATAATTTAAGATTATAATATAGATTTAATTCGTTCCATATGTTGATCTGACCCTTCATGACTAGGGGTGCGTACACACTATTCCAACAGATGCTGTACAGCGCTGGAAGTGTCATGGACGTGCTTCCAGCGTGCCTCCCTATTTGACTTCATTTCCCCTTAGGCTTTGGGGGAAGTGGGCGGTGCGCTAGAGCGGAATGCGGAAATCAACAGACCCACGTTTCTTTGCGTGTAGTTTTTTGTGAAGCATACTCTATGGTGGTGGTAGTAGCGATGTATTGTTGGAGAGTATTACTGGAGAAAGAGGGCTTTTGTCCTGGAATTGTTGGTGGCGAGGAGAGGGAGAAGCGGGAGAGAGTGCTTCTGACCAGGAGATTGAGGTGAATGAGCAGGAGAGAGTTCGCATGGCGGAGGAGAAGAGAGCCGGGGAGCCGGGGAGATTGTGCCCCAGCCCACCCACACAGCTCTAATGCGTTGGGCAACGCAATATGGATCAGAGCTAATTCATCGCTGGCTAACAAACTCAAACTCACCAATCAACTAAGATATGCAGCAAGGAATGCCAGGTTGATTTAAATGTGTTACTGCAAACTGTTAATAAATATTTCAATCAATCAATCAATCAATAGGCTACATGTGTTTTTTCTGTTTCTTATTTTTAATAAATTAACTAAATATTTGAAAAAGCTTTTTTCACTTCATCATTATGGGGTATTGTGTGTAGATTGATGAGGAAAAAAACGAATTTAATCCATTTTGAAATGAGGCTGTAACAAAACAAAATGTGGTAAAAGTGAAGGGGTGTGAATACTTTCGGATGCACTGTATATACACTACACCAGCCGCGGAAACTTCGCGAGAGGAATTAATAATTAATTCAAATGCTAATAAGGTGGCTTTTGTTCTGCTGCCAGGTAGAGAGTATAAATGTTGCATTTCAGTACAATACAGGCTTTATTTCCATTCGACTACTATATGATGAAGCCTCCTCCAGCCAAGAAGAGATTCGTCCAGTCCATGCTCCACTTCGGCGGCGCCGCCGCCGCCGCGACCCCGCTCCCAGTGGCCACACCAACGGCCACACAGACTCCAGCGCCCGCTGTCAAGACCCCGCTGACGGCCGCCGCCACACCGGCCCCGGCGCCCGCCGAGATGGCGATGCCCATAGCTGCCGAGGCAGACAGCACTGTCAGTGCCAACACAACGGCTCTTTTAAGAGCTAATAATTCCGCCGCCCACAATTATGTTATTACTGCTGAAACAATTCTTTACTGTTTATCATTGATCATGCTGAAATGTTGAAACAAGATGCTGAAACAATGTAATGTGTTCGTTGTGAACTGAAAGGGCACTGTGTTCAATAGCAATCTGTAAATAAGGTAAAAAAAAAAATACAAGCAGAGTGGGCACCTTGATCAATATATAGGCTATTTTGTCCAAAATTCAGAAGAAGATAATATCTATAGGCTATATTAGGAAAATTACCGTAAGTAATGTAAAGGGTACATGACTTGGACATAGCCTAAATTGTACATCATTATCATCCTATATATATATATACGCTCCTAGTGGAGTCGCTATATAACTTTGATAGGTGATGTAAATGCGCATGTGCTTTGAAAAGCCCGTAGAGAATGGAAATTGGATTTAATTTCTTTCTGATTCTATTAGATTTGAGACCCTCTTTATTTGTGGAAGAGCCATACGTGTAGGCATGGAGATGTCCTTAACAAAATACTTTAATCCTATATGAATAATGAATTATATTTGTGTCAAGTAGGCTAGCCTACATTATGTAGCAGCCTATAGTTTATTTGTTCATTCATTCTATTGCGTATATGCTGCAGTCTGCGGTGATTTTCCATGACACAAGCCTCCAATGAAGAATATCAATAACATTGTGTATTTCCACTATGTATGTCGCCAAATGCTAGAAATATTACACCTTATGTCCAATGTATGTGGCGTCGCGTTTGATTTTATCATAATACAATCGATGTTGTTTTACATATAAACCTGGGTACTGGCTTGCCAAATGAATCAAACGTGCATTGAAGGACGCCATCCTCTTCTGAACAAACAAACCAACACACCGATCAGTGCTTAAATCTGGTACTGATTGTACCATCATCATCATCATAACCTTTATTTAAGCGTGGAGTAGCCTACAATTGAGGGGCAGGCCCTCATTTTCAATGTAGCCGAAATACAAAACACAACATTCAATACAGCAATATAAAATATATGAAATGGAAAACATAAAGTATTCAAAAGTGAAAGAACTATAATAGATAGATGAGAATTAATTAAAACAGTTACATTGTTGAACAAAGGTGCTAGAAATCATTTCCCTGAATGTACCTATAGGGAAGGTATTTTTAGGGACTGCGATATCTTATTTGAGGTCTCCAAGTTGCGCACGGGTGACAGCTGTCACTCTCCAGTCGACTTTTCTGCGGAACTCTGGAGACTACAACTAAACTCCGCCTATTGGGATACAAAACAGCCCTTCTCTCCTATTTGTTGGTGGTCAAACCCCACCCTCTGTGCTGTGTGCATCACAGTGCATGTTGTGTGGAAGTAGCGCCTACAAGCAGCTGTACAGCAATTTCACGTGTTGCGACTGCCCCCCACACCCACACACAACACAAAGTTGTGTCAAACCATGTGACTCCCATCAGGAATGCATTGGAGCGGCCATGACACTTACAGATGCTGTACAGCGCTGGATGGAATCTGTTGGAAAGGTGTGTACGCACCCTTAGGGTGCGTACACACCTTTCCAACAGATTCCATCCAGCGCTGTACAGCATCTGTAAGTGTCATGGCCGCTCCAATGCATTCCTGATGGGAGTCACATGGTTTGACACAACATTGTGTTGTGTGCGGGGGAGGGGGGCAGTCGAAACACAGGAAAATGCTGTACAGCTGCTTGTAGGCGCTACTTCCACACAACATGCACTGTGATGCACACAGCACAGAGGGTGGGGTTTGACCACCAACAAATAGGAGAGAAGGGCTGTTTTGTATCCCAATAGGCGGAGTTTAGTTGTAGTCTCCTGAGTTCCACAGAAAAGTCGACTGGAGAGTGACAGCTGTCACCCGTGCGCAACTTGGAGACCTCAAATAAGATATCGCAGTCCCTAAAAATACCTTCCCTATAGGTACATTCAGGGAAATGATTTCTAGCACCTTTGTTCAACAATGTAACTGTTTTAATTAATTCTCATCTATCTATTATAGTTCTTTCACTTTTGAATACTTTATGTTTTCCATTTCATATATTTTATATTGCTGTATTGAATGTTGTGTTTTGTATTTCGGCTACATTGAAAATGAGGGCCTGCCCCTCAATTGTAGGCTACTCCACGCTTAAATAAAGGTTATGATGATGATGATGGTACAATCAGTACCAGATTTAAGCACTGATCGGTGTGTTGGTTTGTTTGTTCAGAAGAGGATGGCGTCCTTCAATGCACGTTTGATTCATTTGGCAAGCCAGTACCCAGGTTTATATGTAAAACAACATCGATTGTATTATGATAAAATCAAACGCGACGCCACATACATTGGACATAAGGTGTAATATTTCTAGCATTTGGCGACATACATAGTGGAAATACACAATGTTATTGATATTCTTCATTGGAGGCTTGTGTCATGGAAAATCACCGCAGACTGCAGCATATACGCAATAGAATGAATGAACAAATAAACTATAGGCTGCTACATAATGTAGGCTAGCCTACTTGACACAAATATAATTCATTATTCATATAGGATTAAAGTATTTTGTTAAGGACATCTCCATGCCTACACGTATGGCTCTTCCACAAATAAAGAGGGTCTCAAATCTAATAGAATCAGAAAGAAATTAAATCCAATTTCCATTCTCTACGGGCTTTTCAAAGCACATGCGCATTTACATCACCTATCAAAGTTATATAGCGACTCCACTAGGAGCGTATATATATATATAGGATGATAATGATGTACAATTTAGGCTATGTCCAAGTCATGTACCCTTTACATTACTTACGGTAATTTTCCTAATATAGCCTATAGATATTATCTTCTTCTGAATTTTGGACAAAATAGCCTATATATTGATCAAGGTGCCCACTCTGCTTGTATTTTTTTTTTTACCTTATTTACAGATTGCTATTGAACACAGTGCCCTTTCAGTTCACAACGAACACATTACATTGTTTCAGCATCTTGTTTCAACATTTCAGCATGATCAATGATAAACAGTAAAGAATTGTTTCAGCAGTAATAACATAATTGTGGGCGGCGGAATTATTAGCTCTTAAAAGAGCCGTTGTGTTGGCACTGACAGTGCTGTCTGCCTCGGCAGCTATGGGCATCGCCATCTCGGCGGGCGCCGGGGCCGGTGTGGCGGCGGCCGTCAGCGGGGTCTTGACAGCGGGCGCTGGAGTCTGTGTGGCCGTTGGTGTGGCCACTGGGAGCGGGGTCGCGGCGGCGGCGGCGCCGCCGAAGTGGAGCATGGACTGGACGAATCTCTTCTTGGCTGGAGGAGGCTTCATCATATAGTAGTCGAATGGAAATAAAGCCTGTATTGTACTGAAATGCAACATTTATACTCTCTACCTGGCAGCAGAACAAAAGCCACCTTATTAGCATTTGAATTAATTATTAATTCCTCTCGCGAAGTTTCCGCGGCTGGTGTAGTGTATATACAGTGCATCCGAAAGTATTTACACCCCTTCACTTTTACCACATTTTGTTTTGTTACAGCCTCATTTCAAAATGGATTAAATTCGTTTTTTTCCTCATCAATCTACACACAATACCCCATAATGATGAAGTGAAAAAAGCTTTTTCAAATATTTAGTTAATTTATTAAAAATAAGAAACAGAAAAACACCACAGCTTCACAAAGAACTACACGCAGAGTCTGTTGTTTTCCGCATTCCGCTCTAGCGCACCGCCCACTTCCTGCAAAGCCTAGGGGGAAATGCAGTCATATAGCCAGGCACGCTGGAAGCACGTCCATGACACTTCCAGCGCTGTACAGCGAATGCTGGAAAGGTGTGTACGCACCCTTACTGGTAATAATAATAAAAATCTACAAAGTAACTAGTAGGCCCCTAACTAAATAAATGTATCATATTTCCCTCTGAGATTTAGTGGAGTAGAATTAAAAGTATTGGAAATTGGAAATACTCAAGTAAAGTAGGCCTACAAATACCTCAAAATTGTACTCTAAGCAAGATGTAAGTGTCATGGCCGCCCCAATGCATTTCCAATGGAAGTCACATGGTTTGATACAACATTTTGGACTACAAGCTGTTGTATGGCTTTCGGCTGTGTTTCGACTGCCCCCCTCCCCCTCATACAACACAAATGTTGTGTCAAACCATGTGACTCCCATTGGAAATGCATTGGGGCAAGATGTATCACACCCTTTGTATACATACAACAAGCATACATCCGTCTGTTGCGAAGGTGTGAGTGAGCTGGCCTAGGCCTATATTGTTCTCAAACTTGTGTGAGGCTGCTCCTTCACACGGCTGTAGTGCTCCTGCAATAAATTGGCCACATGCAATTACAGCGCAGTCGAACACCGATCGCTTATGTGACAAATTTCTCTCATGAGCATAAGAGTGGGCGGATCGATCTCTCTGCTTGAGACAAATCTAAGTTTGTGAAGTCAGCGGCGTGGGCGTGCGGAAGACAAATGCAACAAGTACATGCATTAACTGTGTCTTTATTGACTGGCTTTTCCATTGATATTTACAGAGCAGCAGTCTGTGTGAAACGTTAATTAGCTGAATCAATGTGCCAGTGTACAGGCCGCCCTTTGTCATGTTGTCAAATAAAGCCGCTTTAGTCCAAAGCTATTTTTATTGATATTCTTTGTATGTTGCTTTTTACGAGTTCAACATTGTCGCTTGCTTTTCCTCAGATTTTAATCTTTTTTTTTTTTTTTCTTTTAAGATATTTTTTTTGCGGCTTACGCCTTTTATTGATTTTTGAAGGGACAGATAGTAGGCTGACAGGAAACGGGAGAGAGATGGGGGGATGACATGCAGTAAAGGCCGTGTCGGGTCCGGGAGTCGAACCCGCGGCACACTGCGACTGGATTACCAGTCCGGTGCCCAGACCGTTACGCTACGGCCTGGGCCAGATTTTAATCTTTTATTGATTTCAATCTTATGAGAAAACACTGACTGTCACGTACGCGTATCCAGAGTTGTACTTTTTATTTATATATTTTTAATTTAGTTGAAAAAGTTTCATGGCACAAATTCTGTAGGTGTATGATTGATTTATTTTCTCAGCAAGTTAGGTTGCAGTTACCCATAGGCAAATTGAATCAACTAAATTACACAATAATGAGATAAAATGTTACTGTCCTGGATGAATGAATCAGCCTGAGGGCAAATAGTAGGTTTTCATCCTTTTTCCTCACTACAGATAAATGTATCAGTTAGGTCTAATTGAATTTCTTGAACATCATAATGAGAGTTGTCCAGTTTAATGGATGTCTTATTCTGTAGCTCAATTTGTGGCTGACAGATGTATTGTAGATTTAATACAGTATTCACATTAAGGCTTTTACCAAAGCTCACCATTAGCATTAGCCCCAGATATTATATCCATAGACTATGGACAGTAATACTGTACTTGGTTATTTATGGACACAGCTGAGCTGCATCAGCCTTCGCCTGTGAATTGGGCAAAAAACCCAGTGTCCCAATTATGGGTATAGCCGAATATTTCGCAAAAATACCTACACCTTCTTCAACGCAATGCGTTAACGAAGGTGGTTCAGACGATGCCTCTGGTCGCTGTTTTCCATTTTGTGTTTTGATTCCTTTGCCCCCGGATGAACTAAAGCGTTTCAGACATCCCAGAGCAACCTGCATGTTTGGCAGCAGAGTTTCATCCATGTTTGACATGGCTGTTGATTTCTGTGCTTGTGCTCGTGGTGCCAATTCAGAGCGGGTATAATCCCATGAGCTGATACGGCTTTAGCTGGAGCTCATTAGCCAGCTCATGCTAGCACTGATAGAGTAAAAGACCAACCTTGTCTCCGCGGCACTTGTTTTGATATTTTACAACAGAAAGACAGGAAACTGAGGACATATTGTATGTCTAAATAAATGATGAATCACTTTTAAAACGTGGGACTGAACTGTTTGCTTCATTTCCTGTGTTAATTCTTTACCGTTTCATGAGACCAACATGTGTGCTCCTTCACATATTCCTCTTCAGTTTTTAATTTGATCGTGGCAAATGTTCGGCTTGGCAAGAGGAATCTGTTGTCAATTAAATCAATTTGCTGTCATCAGGGGGCTAACAGCACTTGGTTACTAGTGTTTCCAGGCAGGCCACGTAGAGTGGATGGAGAAACCATTTTCAGGCCAAGGAATTACTATTTACAAGCAATAAAAACAGTCAAAAACAGACAGTATCTTAACCCACCTCTGTAGGCCGGCCCTGCTACAATATTCTGTATTATGGTACACTACCGTATGTATTTTCCCCACAGGGATCAATAAAGTTTAATCTCTTCTTGCTGTGTTCATGTTCTGCGTTACCCGAAGAGAAACACAATTTCTCTTTCATCAAACAGTGTGCCAACCGGCCCAGGGCAGAGTGGAGGGTGGTATAAATTAAAGTTATATTCCCATCACACTTCTATGATACGGCTGGGCTCACCGGGAGGTGCTTGAAAAAAAACCCTGAGCTATAACAAAGAAAGATAAGGAACAGTCAGGCGGATCAACACGGGAGCACATCAGACTCGTCAAAGCCTCCGCCCGACAAGACAGACGGAAAACAGAACACGTGCCTCTCCCAGGATGATCGAGGCAGGAGTCGGCAGGGATCGGATTACGAAACCGCTGCAACCAACAATCAACTTAAACGCAAATCCAACCATGCAGGCCAGTATAAGAGCCAGGACGGTTCCCCTGAACAGTCACTTCAGCAGAACTGTATACCACAGTTTAAAACGGAAGGAAGCAAAGTGCTGCCTGATTTCAGTCACTGTGGGTGGCCTTGTCAAACAGGTGCTCTTCAGTAAAACAGGTAGGTATAGGTACAGTACAGTATACATGGAAGCAAAATAAAGTTCTGCTTGTGGTGATGCAGACTGTAGGGAAAAATACAGAGGTGCTCCGTCTTCAGGTCACGTGGAATGAATTGTTACATCTGAGATGACCAACCCGTTTCAACTCTTTGGCCTTCAACAGGGTCTGACTGAAGAGTCGACTTATGTTATTACATGCGCAAGCAGAGCGCACAAGTACTGTGGTCGGCTGCGTACAGTATGTATGGTATGTATGTTGTCCTCGGTGGTCCCTGATTGGCTGTTGATGGTGACGTAATTAGATATGTTTGGGTGGGTAAAAGGTACTGCGATTGGTGCAGTGCGATCTGCAGTCGGCTGGGTATGTAGGCGTGTCCTCGGTGGTCCCTTATTGGTTGTTCATGAGGATAACGTAACTAAGATAGGTTTCAAGTTGGGAGGCTAAAAGGTACTGCGATCGGCTTGGTAAGTACAGTATGTAGGTCGGTGTTGTTCACGAGGTTACAAGTTGGTATAAGGTCGGTAGAGGGTATGTAAGTGTGTTACCACGGATACGGGAAGGCAGTGATGTCACCAAGACTATAAAGACCGGGCCTAAGTCAGTATTCAGGCAGATTAAGATCGACATTAGTGAGACTACTTTACATCGCTACTAGAATCCTACTCTCAAGAGCTGCTATTCTGCCCTATACCAAGGGCAGTATTCGCCTCGGCCCCTAACCACGTGACCAGGCCCCCAGATTCTACTGTGCATCCTTGGTTATAAGTGTACAGTATGTCGGGATTGTTTCGTTTCGTCTTTACTTTTTATATTTTATAGAGGGGTTGAGAGTAAGTTTGTAGAAGTCGGCAGTACTTGTCTGCATGGCGCAAGTGGGCAGCTCGATAGAGTGCATTTCTAGTTATGAATGTATTGCAATATTCTCACGGCAGAGAGAAGGTTGAGAACCAACATCAAATACCATCCAAAATAAGTAATCTTTTTATTTCAAACTTGGCAGTGGCACTCGTGTCAGTGGCAGTGTGTCACAGCCTTAATGGTAATATGTGGAGGCAACAACGCGGTTGTACTAGTTCTGAACTGAATGTCTCTAGAAAGGTCTCTGCCAGAAAACTGTGTCAACCTTTTTAATGAGTTGAATAATGAGGCCTGTCCTCCATACGGCCTTCTGAGAAAGGACCGCTCTGACGTGCAGTCACTCAACAAAGTCCTCTAACCTCATTACATTCATTTACATTAATAAGGACATAATTACATCCTGGGGGGAGGGTGGGAAAGAGGGGGAGTAATGCCACGACAATTTAGAAAAGGCACAGTACGAAGAGCAAATTGTTCGTGTTTGTAATTTCAAATGGAATACTGTGTTATCACAGCCACTGCTGTTAAATTACTGTTTAGTGATTTCACTATAAGGTCATCACATTATTAACCACTTGAACTCTAGTGTGGCCATATTCTGGCAATCTATAAGCTACAGTATACGGTGTCCATGTTTTGAGCATACAGTAGGGCTATTTTCAGCAGATAAAATTGAGGGGGAGGAGGGGGAGACTCCTGAGGGAATATAGGGTTTTATATATATATATATATATATATATATATATATAATTATTTTTTTTACACACGTGGCTATAGTACTACTGCTAGAACAGAAAGCAGCATTGTAACATGTTACATGTACAGTACATACTACATGTTATCTACCACACTCAGCAAGACTCAAAAAGCCATTGGGCATTATTTCCTACTCCATTTTACATCCTCTTTTCTAGCTCAACATTAGTCCCATTGTCAAGCAGTGAAAGCCTTTTTGTTCCTACTGTATGCTATATTCCATCACTTTTACAGGTTAGACGTTCTGTTCCAATTACCTCAAGTGTTTTGGCTCGGCGTTGGGCACAGGACATGAATATTTTATACACCGCTCATTTGAGCCACCTTTACTCAGCTGTATGTGCCGGGTTTTTTAAAGCTCAGATTGAACTCCCCTTGACTAGCTGTTTTTTTCATGCTAAAATAGCAGTTTTGTACAGGATTAAAGGCTGCATGGTCTGTGAAACAGAGTGCTTGGATGGGGGTGGAGGGGTGCTGGCACAGAGAAGCAACAGCGGCTCCAATTCCGCTTAAACTCGGCATGTATCTTCCATTTTGCAGGCAGCACACTGACCTGTGGGGTTGAAGAGAAACCGGCAAGCACCATGAAGGAAGGAAGCTCTTTATGTACATGTGTGTGTGTGTACACAAAATAGGATCAAACGCAAATCATCAAAACGTGTCAAATGCAGTGAGACGAGAGGGACAACCATGGTTGGAATACTGCCTTAAGCTCAAATCGCAATATCTACCCTGCCCAAATGTGTGTTCCATGATATATTAGCTTAGAGATAGAAAATTCAATGTCACACCACAATGTTCCCCATAACAAACGAATTGCAACAATGGACTGAAATAAAACAATAAACATGCGTGTCGGCAAACCGAGGCATGCTGGAAAGTCCTTATCTGGTGCATGGCCTGCTGCATGGGACGCTACAGTAGTAGCCTACTGTATATTCGGCCTGCCCCAGGACGCTACAGTAGTACTGTATATTTGGCCAGCACGGTGTTCATGTGAGTGATGTGTGTTTGGTGTATCTCTAGGTTTTCACAGGTTCGGTCCCCACGCTACGACAGCCAGCATGTGTCCATCAGCAGCCCATCAAAATGTCCCTTAGCCAGTGAACTAAAACCGATCTACAACCTCAAAGCACGATGCGCCCTGCCACGCTTGAGCTTGAGTAGATTGGCTATGCACGACACCATCGTACTGCAACGTATGATTCTGGCTTATAATTAAAGCCCACTGCTCACTCACTCTTAACCCTAGCCGATCCATGCATACAGCCGATCGACACGCTCTTCTGCTATTTTCAAAAGATCTTTTAAACATTTTATACATTTGAGAATGTGAAATGGGACCTTTATACATAATGAGGACTTTTACTTTTGGTACTTTAAGTATGTTATTGATGCCAATACTTTTGTACTTTTTCTCAAATCAATTTTGAATATGATCTGAAAGGACTACCGCGAGGATCACAGCGTCGGCTATTGGCTGTTGAATAATGCTTGCTTTGACCAGAAATGCCATCTGGGACAAGGAATTGGAGATAAAGGCGATTGAAAGAAACAGAACGGGCGTGGGTGAGTGCGCAGTTCAAGATGGCACGCTCCAGTTAGCAATGGCGCACACCAGCTAGCAACCCAATGCTAACTTGAGTAGCATGATGACTTGATCAATCAAAAGCACTAGGCCTGGCCTATAAGACCAATTGCCGAAGATCTCCGGCAATGGCATTAAATGTGTTAGTTAAAATTAAAATTAAGTTAAAATGACGATTATACTTCTTCCACCACTGACATTATGGCCACAACGTGATACCTGAATATAACAATAACAATAGCCTACTTATTCCAAAAAATAAAATACAAAACAAACAGTGATTCAACTGCAGTATAGACTAATTACATTGTTGTGATTGAATTCAACATTGAGTTTCCTAAGTTGTCCTTCACGGCGAGAAGACAATGAAATAGGCCCTACAGCCGTTTTTGTTAATGAAACATCCGAGTGAGCCATTAGGGCATAATTAAAGCCATGAAAAGAGGCTTAATGAATCGGAAATGGTCTGTCATTAGCTCACCCTAATCAGTCTTTCACTTCCTTAATTAAAATAACTTGTAATTGTCCTGCCCATTGTAATGTATGACAGACCTGGATATTGTTGGCAGTTGGCACAACACACAACTCAATTAATCAAATCAATGTAATTATTTCAAAGGTAGAGAGGGGAGAGTGGATCAAAATGTAGTATGAATTCTGTATGATTTGTTAATTGTCCTATGTTTACCCATGGAAAGGATTTTGTTGAGTACTGGGAATGTTCTATTTAAGCAAGCCCCGCTCAGTATGCATTCATCTAGCATTGGCCACTTCTCATGCTACTGTTGGAGGTTGTTTTATAAAGGCTTAGATTTTGTTCAGCACAGAATACACTTTAGGCCAGTGGTTCTTAATCGTGTTGTTCTTAAATGTGGCTGCGGACCCCCCGCATATTTTGTGTCAGGGACCCCAAGATATGTGTTGTTAAAATGTTTAAATTAATGATACAGACCATGATACTATGACTGAGCATGATCATACAGATATGATACTGATCATGACTAACCATGTGTGAGGAGTGAATTCAATTGGTTTTAATTCTCAAAAACGTGAAACAACTTGGAACATCTAGGACATACTGTAACTAGGACTTGGAATAACTAACTAGGCAAACACAAGGAACTGACCACATCATTCACAACGACGAACTGACAAGGAGCTGAAAACACTGGGGAATATATATAGACAAGACTAACTACACACAGGTGAACTGAAACACAATGAACACTGGGATAGGCTAACAGGCAACAGAACACAGGTGGCTAGGGTTACACTAATACAGGGAGGTGAGACAAGGTAGGAGACAGCAAACACGGCAGACAGGAAACACTAGGAACAAAACTACAAAATAAGGTACAGAACACAAATACAAGTAATAGTCCCAAAACACAGACAAAGTCCAAGGGCAGAGGAGCGTACCGTGACACACTGACTTTCATACCATCAATTTCTTTACAAAAGTAGGGGGCTTTGGATGTGTCACTAACTTAATTTACACAGCAGTCACATTGGTTTATCCTAATTTTGTCATAATTTATGTGTAACTCTGAGAGTGTACAAATGTAACCAAATATAACTGTAAAATGTCTGGCTGGGATAGAAAGTTCACTGGACACCACACACACACACACACACACACACACACACACACACACACACACACACACACACACACCACGAATAAGAACACAAGCATGATGAAACCAAGCATACATACACCCTACACCACCCACGCACGCATGCACGCACGCACAAATGCACGCACGCACGCACACAAGCACACATGCACACACAATGTGTTGGCGGGTGTCATTTGCAAACACCTACCTTAATCGTCACTCTCTGCTTGTTGTGGCTCTTCAAAGACCCAGCTAGATTAAAGTGAGCTGTGGTACACTGTGCCTTTTTGTCATCTGTGTGCCTTGTTGCGTGCTGGATGCTCTGCTCACATCAACTGGAATTCAGCTGGAATTTGAATGAGACAGATGGCGGTAACTGGCGGTAACTTAAGCATGCTTAAAGAAGGAAAACGATACGCACATCCCAGTTTCCAAATACGGTGCTGGACCCAAAAAGTGACTAAATGAAGAATGTCTGCACACAATATAATTCAGCTCCCCGTACTTTTTATTTCAACCTAAATACAACAACGTTTCGCCCCTCCGGGCTTTATCAAGTCTCGTGTGGGAGAAGACAGCATGCTCCCACATGAATGTTGGATGGGTCATATAGAGATTAAAAAAATAGATGCCTCATTGGCCGCTGCAGTTCGTTGGAGCCATTATGTGTGCAAGAGGGGGCGTGGAAGAGTGTGTAGGAAGAGTGCTGAAGGCACGCTGTGTCGCTGCCCAAATGACGTCACTCATGCAACTCCTCCATGTCTCTTGCTGCCACTCAAGTGACTACTGGCCAATCACAGCGTGTCTTTTCCGGGACTTACTTTACGCTTTCTCGCTTCCGCTATGCTTCTCGGGGAAATGTTGCCCCCTCTCGAGCACATACGCCCCTAAGAAGGAAGAGGCGTCTATGTCTATGGGATGGGTTTCACTTCAAAGTGTGTCATGCATCCGTGGTGGCACTGTAAACAGTCGTAAACAATGTTCCACTTCTATGAAAGAACTTACATGCAAGTTTGATAACTTTAATTTGTCCTAATGTTGGTACTAAATAACACTTAAACTCACTGCTGTACGTCTCTAAATTTTCTGATGAATTGAAAAAGGTGGACCCATGTTGTAAACAAGTGTAATGCTTTATCAGTGTGTCAGCCACAGAAACAGTCTTTGTACTAGTTGTGCTTTTATGTGAAATGTATACGCATTCTGCAAACTGTTCAATCAATCAATGCTAGACCGGGCAGGGAAGAGCGGCTGCTTCAATGCTTCAGCTCTGCACAGATCCACATGGGCAGGCATTCAACTTGCGGACACGGGCGCTCCTTATTAAGCGGCGGGGCGGCGGAGCAATAATGATCATTATGAGGATTGGCTCTGCGCATTTTGTTGTTGTAGGGCCTACGCACAGTGCTTATACCTGCCGACGGCAGGTATAAGCGCAGTACGTAGGTACAGGCTTTAGTTTAGACATACTATTGGTCCGACTGTCATTAGACCGACAACCTACCTCAAACCCTAGCCTAACCATAACCGCAAGCACGGAGCTGCGCATGTCCGACCGCATGTCCGACCGTTGTTTCCGCATGTCGATCCGTTGGTGTGTCTAATCTGCGTGTGCATCCCGGGGAAATAGGGGATTTATACTTCTACTGCTTGGTCTTTTACGTTTTCAGGCAAAGTAACCCTTAGCTGAGAGAGTGTCAGTTTCAGTGTCAGTGTTAATTTCAGTTTTTTGTTTCATTTTCGTTTACACATGATCTTGTCCATTTATATGTTGGATTCATCATTCACGTATTTTCAGACATGTTAAGGCTTAAAACCTCTATACTTCCTAAACTTGACCTTTGGCTTTGTACTTGGTCGGCCCTATTTCCCTCTCAAATGCATTGGGTGTAGACTCAGGGATCAACATTTTGCCCACCCTAAATGTAAATCCTGCCTATGCGCTTAAAGTACATACAACTCCAATTTACGGAGTCAAGAGGGTTATATTATCATATCATATTTGTACTTTGAGCTGTCTGAACTTGTAAAAAGTGTGCCATCAGCTCCACAGGTTGACTAGCTCTAAAAACAAAACAAACAACGTATAATGTATATGTGCCATGAGGGAGTGCCAGGAGGGATAGCGAGATACATCATAACCATTATTTGATTTGTTTTTGTTCTTTTTGTTTGTATTTTTGTCGTATGTTGCACCAAGGGTGGGGGGGGAAAGTGTAAGGGCACAATGGGAAAAAAAGGAAAAAAAGTACTTTTGACATGAATTGGACTATACTGTACTATACTGTATACTAAATAAAAGGTTAAGGTAAAAAATGTGATTGATTGATTGATTCAGGAGAAAAGTGTGCCCCTTATTAATAAGGGACCTGTACCTTCAAGTACCTCGGGGCCTGGACTGCCTCAACTGAACAGGATCTGAAGGTTCGGAGAGCACTTGCCTGGAAAGCCTTGCACGGGATGAGGAGAGTGTGGAAATCAGGCATGGGAGAAGACCTTAAGAGGCGGCTGTTCATTGCTACTATGGAGTCAGTACTGCTGTATGGGGCCGAGACATGGACCCTCACAGTACAACAGGAAAAAGCCCTGGATGGAGTCTACACAAGAATGCTACGAATGGCACTAGGTGTCACATGGACGGACCGCATCAGAAATGTGGACCTCTATGGGGACCTACCACGCGTCACGGACAAAGTCAGAGAGAGAAGGATGAGGCTGGCAGGGCACTGCGTCAGGCACCCAAAACTTGAGGCAAGTAAATTAACCCTATGGGAGCCAACCCAGGGCAAAGCCAGCAGGGGAAAGAAGCGTACCACCTATGTGTTGGATAGGAATTTGAGGAGGGCAGCGATCCAGGAATCCCGAGTTGGTGTTGGCTAGACCTCACTCTCGCAGCAAGAAGAATAAGGGACACGTCTTTTAGTTTCCAAATAAGGGACATTTCTATTGGCAACCCTAAAAATAGTAACCTAGTTTAGCACACGCCACACCAGGCCGCCACACAGAAAACCTGCCACGCGGCCTGTGACAGATCCACATTCAAACGCATTCAAATGCAACGCAAGGGATTAATCATTCATAACAGTAACTTGACTGCGACGCCTAATTCCTTTGCTTGCATGCTGTCACACTGGAATGACTGATCGGATATTATGCGAGAGACAGAGAGGGGGATCCGTTCTTTGCTGGGGAAAGTCGCCAGAGAGTGCCCCCACACACCGAACACACACACACACACACACACACACACACACAGGTAATGTTATGCGTATAAAGGTCCCAGCAGTTTGCAGGGATGGCAGTCGGATGTCTTCTCATTAATTCTTCAGTTCACTGGGCTGTGGGGAGACACAGGAGACGTCCCCTTAATGCTTTGAAACAGGGAGCGCAGTTGGCCCGTTTTTATGTATCCCTATCGCTAAATGGACACGCATCCTAGTCTCCCCCCCCACCTCTCACCAATAATTATACGATACACAGCAAGCACGCACGCACGCACATGCACACGCACACACACACACACACACTCTCTCTCTCTCGTCAGTTATTCAGGCATAAATGTAATTGTCTGTGTGTAGTGTAAACTGCAACTGTACCGTGTAGGGGTCCCCCATCCAGACCCATACGTGCCCAGGGGGGGGGGGGGGGGGGGCTGGTTCCGGCAAGCCTTCCCATGTCCAAAACGGTTGAGAAATGACGGAGTTATCGTCCGTGCTGGGACACGTACACATATACATATAGGGACACACATAGCTCCGTAATGGAGTGGTTGCACCACTCAAAAATCACACTCTGAAGTGAAGTGCGCCCACTGAATTCTCCCATATGGCGTCTTACGTCGTTCCATAGTGCCCTAAACAAACATTAAAATCCATAGACTGGCAGGCAATGGCTGGCAATTGGCAAACGATATCTGTCATGAGTGCATGATGCTCTAAACTAATATTGTAACATCCTCAAAGTCCATAGACTTGGCTGGCAAACGATTTACGTAATAAGTGCTCTAAACAAATCCATTCAAAATCCCATAGACTTAGCTGCCATATTCAAAAGCCATGCATTGGAGGGGCTAGCGCCCCACAAAAAAAGCGAATACTTTTCACTGGTTCAATGTATAAAAAACCACATAGTCTAAAACACTTTCACTTTTACATGCAGATGCTACTTTTGTGCATCGCTATTTGCCAAAGAAAAACCATAAAAATTTAAATACAGAGATGCACACACTGGAAAACGCTCACACACAGTGTGGATCAGAAATGTGCTGTCGTCTTTGTGCTGGAAACAATAACTATATGTACAGTATGGCTTATTTTCCAAAAGGTAGATAGCAATTCTTATATCGAGTTTGGAAAACCAAGCATGTGACGTTCCCCTCATGGTCTCAAAGCACATTATGAGTAGGATAGATGCAGGGTTAATCTATTTCGCTGCTGGTGCGCTGCCATGTTCAAAGGGAAAAACACATGTATAAAAGGCGTTTTCCTGTTCTGTGCTGAAACTGAGAGGAGGATGATAGCTTTGCTAGAGAAGCCTGCATCGGGGCATACATACAGACAGACAGGCAGGCAGGCAGGCAGGCAGGCAGGCAGGCAGGCAGGCAGCAGGCAGCAGGCAGGCAGGCAGCAGGCAGCAGGCAGGCAGGCAGGCAGGCAGAGGATCGGGAGATTGATCGGTAGAATGATCGATATAGATTGTAAAACACACAAAACGTGTCTTTCTTTTTTCCAAATTGAGAAACGGTAATGTTTATTAACATTTTTCTTTTTTTTATCATTTCATTTTTTCATTCTTTTTTACAAATATCACCATCAACATCTACTGAACTCAAGGTTTTATCAATAACCTTTACACTGAAAAAAGCACCAATTGTATCTACCTCAATGGTAGAGTCCAACAATTTGAAAAGACAGATCATCATACGTTGTATTAACAATAACTTGAAATATGCCAGCCTTCGAAAGGGCAGTTAAATTATTGAAAAACATTTATTTTACCCATGAGAAAAGAATAATTTACAATAAATTAGGAAAATAAATAAACAATATAAATATGAGTCTATTTAACATTAACACAATGCACTCAATATGTAAAAAAAATAAAATTAAAATAATAGGAGAATATTTCAGGCAATAATCCAATTAGCTCAGTGGTGGAAAGTAAGTATGTGTATATGTATTCAATTACTGTACTTTTGAGGTATTTTAGTTTTTTTTTTACTTTATTTGAGAATTTCCAATTATCAATACTTTTACTTGTTATATCAATATTGTACTTTTTACTCCACTACAATAATTTGAAAACCAATTTTACACTTACAAAATAGCCAATCTAAAATCTCAGACCTTGTAGATTGTGAAACATTTGAGTACTTTTACTTCTGTGCTGCAAGTACATTTTGATTCCAATACTAGTATTTTATTTATGTTTTATATTGTTCTACTTTTATTTTAGCAAAACAAAAATGTTAGTACTTCTTCCACCACTGAACTAGCTAAGAGTCAAAGGGTGGTACGGTATACAGTAAGTTGAGGTAAACCTGTCGAGGAGAAAGCCTCCCACCCAACTCATAAATAATACAAGCCTGATCATATTCTCTGTGCCTTCAATTCAGTTTCCAAAAGAACTTTGACTTGACCTTTCTTCAAGCGAGATGAAAAGGAGGCAGCGCTATCTGAGAGCGAGAGAGACTGTGACTCACTCTGACAATCTAACTGAAAAAGTTCACTTCAAGACTGGATTTGTCGTCTTGGAATTGCAGGGAAATATTAAATTACAAAAAGACTTTGTGTTCAGGTCCGTCAACATTCGAGGTACAAATCCTTCCTTTTACAAAACTGGATCTATAGTGTGAAAGATATTGGGGGAAAAAAACTTTTCCCGGTGTACAAAAAGAAAAAGAAACAAAGACAGCCACTTCGAACGAGGCAAGTGAAATGTGTATACCGCTTTTGGACGCGATGACGGAGAGGAAGGGGACAGTCAAGTTAAGGGAATGTACTGTACTGTATATCATCGCTGCATGGTGGAAACCTTGTGTCCAAAACCGTTCCCGATTCCTGATTGTACATTATATGAGGCTAATAATCACCAGGTAGGAAAAAAAAGGTGGTTACCCACCCCTGCAGTAAGTGATGCCTATACAGAATTGCAAACTTGAAAGAATGTTAAGAATTAATTCTGCTTTGCTGGTTGAGTCCTGGGGACAGAATATGAACTAGTTGCAGTCTGGCTCCTTAGCCCTGAGGTGGAGAACCACAGTTGTATTGTGAGGGGATGACAATTAATACGACTATATGGAATAAATTAAGCAGTCCCTGAAGCACAGATACAGTAGCTACTTGATATATATCAAAAAGAGAACTTGACAAATACAGTGTATTCAACCATTTCTGGAATGACATATCCGCTACACCAGTGGCTCTCAACCTTTTGTGGAGTATTGCCCACTCAGCGGTATAACAAGACGCCAGTAGGCTCCGACGCGGGGTGGCCACCACATCGGGGGTGACCACAGGTTGAGGACCACTGCGCTACGCAGCTGTGACCACAGGTTGAGGACCACTGCCCTACACAGCTGTGACACAGTAGGCGACGTGTTGTACCGTGGCGCAGAGGCCGCTGGTTCAGAAAGTGTGTCCTGTACTCAGATTCAGTCGTTGCTGGTGAGATACATCGCCTACACAGTTGTGACGAATAATGTTTGTGCTCTTATTAGGAGCAACAGAGATAATGAGCTGGTATAGTGTGTGGCTCAAGGGCACTTTGACAGAACGCATGGCTACAGTGGGGGGGGGGGGTGAAACTGGGACATTGGTATAGTGTTATGCCTTCTTCATGTTTGGTTGTATGCCGTGTTGCGTACTGCAAATAGCTGACCAACGATCTAGCAACAGAGCTGCTATTTTCGGTGTGCGACACTGGTGCACAACAAATCAGGCTTTAGTCATTCAGTCAAGGTCTGACTGCCACACGGGTGCACAGGCTTCTTGAATAAGAGAAGTACACAGTACAACCACGGTTTGTGACTGTCACCTACACAGTGGTGACAGACAGGAAGGCATTGTGGACCTTCTTGGTGCCCTCTGGTGCCCTGGCTCCGTGGCTCATCAGTTCCTGTATGGTCATCCAGTTGTCCAGGATCTTCTTGTTGCGTCTCTTCATCATCTTCTTGTGGCTGAGCTCCACGATGTTGATCTCCTTCCTCCCGTCGACGCCGCTTCCGGACCCCTCCCTCATCAGGCAGTCCAGCCGGCTCTTCTGCATGAACTCCCTCCTCTTCCGCTGCTCCCTGGCCCGCGCCAGATGCTGCTTCCTCTCCTCCTTGCTCCAGTACCTCCCCATCTTCATCTCACTCATGGTGTCATCGTCCGTCGTCATTCCGCCACTCCTCTCCTCCCGGATCCTCAGTGCTCGCTCGCGGAGGATGCGGTCACGCGCTGGCCGGCGCGCCACGTAACGGGTGCCGTCTGCACGGACTTTGACCTTCCACTCCAGGCGGGGCTCCCCGGGTCGCCCGTTTCCGCCGCGGTTCAGTGGGTCTTGGCAGATGCTGATCAGGCTCAGCTGGCTCTGGGAATACTCCAGAGAGTGCTGCTGGAGCAGCTGTTCCATGTAGCTCTGCAATATACAAGAATACATTGTCAGCATAGAGTAGAACAACATTGAACAACCCCAAATTGAATCTTTTCATCCAACCTCTCTGCTTAGTTGTACCTACCTGGAGTGGATTGCAGCCTCCTTGCCCATGGTGGGGAGCGGTGTGATAGGGTGAAGCATAAGGAAGCCCTCTTTGGGAACCTCTGGTCCTTCCTTTCTTCTCACACCTCTCGTCATCTGCAGGCAGGGCTGGGTCTGACTCTGAGGGCGAGGGGTTGCTCTGGTCTGGACTGCTGGAGATGACAGGGCCTGGGTCCGGTCTGTTTTTTTGGCTTGGTATGCCCTGGGGCTTGGTGATTGGGATAGGGCTGGAAGTGGTTGAGGATGAGAAAGAGGCCAGCCTCAGGTTCCTCTGGTTCGTAAGGTTGACGCGTCTTTGCAGAGAGTGGTCCGGAGATCTCTCCATACCCAGCGGTGTGGACCGGGCACTGTCCGCCGTGTTGTAGGCACTGGAGCTGTCCTTGTCCCCACGGACTTTGTCGCTGTCTGACCTCTCCGGGTGCTCGTGGATGTCCGCCAGCCTGCCGGCACCTTGAAGCCGCCTGTGCCCATCTTTTGGGCTCCATCCCGGAGAGCAGGACGAGGGCTGGGGCTTCCCGTCCTCGGGAGTCTGGCGGAGCTGGTGGGCCTGCATGATGCTCTGGCACTCCAGCTCAATGTTGTGAAGCTCCTCGTTTAACATCCTCAGCTCCTGCTCCACCCCAACCCCTCCTCCACCTCCTCCGCCTCCCCCTCCCTGCTCCGTCACGCTACACTCTATGCTGTGTCGGATCGAGTACACGCCGCACTCCCCTCCATTTCGGATCTGACACTTGAGCTCCACGAGCTGCTGGGACATGGCCGTCCTGGATCTCTGGTGGTCTCGGAGAACCACAGTCCCTCGGCCTCCCTGTCCTTGGCCCTGGGTGTGGGAATGCTCAGCCTTCCATCGGTCCCGCAGGCCCTGGGCGGGACTCCTCCTGTGGGGCTTGGCCAGCCGGCGCTCCGGGCTTTCTCCGCTCCGTCCAAACCCACTGTCCTTGTCCTGGGTGTTGGAGGAACAGGTCGCCGTGTCTGTCGTCATGTCGTCTTCTGCTGGATTCTGGATTGAAAACGTGTTGTGTTAGGGTTGATGTTCATTTCTTTTCTTCCCCCCTTTTCTCACCAATTTACCAATTTAGTCATTAGGCCACTGAATTCTACCCCACACACATTTCTGTGTGTTGTCCTGTGTTGTGGTCTTTTTTGTTGTTTTGTTGTGGTTTTCGTCAGATGGTTGGGATGGCAGAAACGTTGCATCCTTGCTAACTCTGAAAGTCCGTTCCAACTCTACTGATATACTGTATATAGCAGTAGTTAGAATGCATTTAGAGTTAGCGAGGAGGCAAAGTTTCTGTTTCGGCTATATATTTATAGCTATTTTACCTGGAAGGAAGCGAACCGGGAACTTTTTGGCAACATTGAGGAACACTTCTCAAAGCTTTAGACCACCACTGCCCCAAGTCACCCTCCCCCCTTTCTCTCTCTCTACTCTCACCTCCTCCTCCTCTCTTCTGTTGGCCTTCTCCTTCCTCCTCTCCTCCAGGATCTCCATCTTCAGCTCCTCCAGGAGCGCTCTCTGCTCCTCATCCAGCCACACCTCCTCATCCAGCTGAAAGAAAGAACACAGCACACTGACACCATGCTCTGTGCGTGCGTGCGTGCGTGCGTGCGTGCGCGAGCGAGCGAGCCCCAAGCAATCATGCCATGATGCTGTCAGTCAACATGGAAACGAAAGGCACTTAACAGGCAACTGCTGTTATCTGACAAGACATAGGCTGTCAAATAGTGCCATTATTTCTGTGTGCGCGCCTGTGCGCGAGTTTACCTGCATCTCCGGTCTAGTCACAAGCAGTCGGATTCTTCTGATATCCACACTTGACAACAGGCTCACAGCTTTCTCTCTATCTTTGTGCACTTCACAGCCGTTTATCTGGACAGTCAAAGAAGACACACAAACGAGCGTGTTTAATGCACTGTGTGTATATGGTTTTACTGCATACATTCGGAGAGATGAATCTTCCAGATTCCAGTGGTTCTCACTTTAAACTGGCTGTTTTGGAAAATCTGTGGGGAAAATAATAATGTTTTTAACAACACAAACCGTGTATGGGGGTGTGTGACAGAACATATTTTCAGATGGTAAGTCTGCTGCAAAATAGAATTGGGGGTGTACTTGACAGAAAAGTTTGACACGCACGTCTTATTACTGTGCATTTTGATTGGATGTGAGTCATTCAAATAACTGTTCCCGGTAACAGCACTCCGACAACATGTCTATGACTATAAGTATCACTTCACCTTATGTACCATACACCTGTAACCTAGCAACGGTCACCAGCTGTCATAAACAGCCACATTAACCAGAATCGGTTTGATACTGGCTGGAAATGTATTGTAAATCTACAGTTTTTGAATAGGCTTAGATTATTTTTATTATTATTATTTTTAACCAAAAACGTATGACCAGTTTAGGGTTACCCCGAATACAAACAGTTTTCCTACTTTCCTACTCGAGGTCCCCTAGAAGGGTACTGTAGAAAGGGTTTGTGGAATAATCTTTCATAATAATGTTTTGTCAATCCAATATGATACACAATGAAAACAAAACTGGAATAATCACAGAAATGCAC
>NC_139714.1:12734994-13079994 GCF_964188405.1 Protomyctophum parallelum
GGTTTCCTCCGCCATAGGTGTGTGTGAATGGGTGAATGTAATGCACAATCTATGTAAAGTGCTTTGGATAAAAGCCCTAAATACTGTATATGCACCATTTCCCATTTAGCCCTATATATATTTCAGCCATTTGAAAATAGCCATTTCCTGAGAAGTAACTGTTTTGGACATACAAGGTTTCCACCCGACGTACGATGAATGTTTTCAAAAGCATCCGGATTTGTGCGTGTGCGTGTTTGTATGTGTGTGTGTGTCAGAGTCAGTATGCACCGAAAATAGCTGTGTCTATGTATGTGCCTGTCAGGGGGATTGTGCACACACGTGTACAGTCCCTGGGGCCCTCAGTGTTTGGGATTCCGGGGGAAGCTGACAGTAATTCCATTTTGATTGTTACTTCCTCCTCTCATAACATGTCAAACCTTTGACCTGACTGGCACCATATCAGCTCATTACATCACGCACACACGTGTGCACACACACACACACACACACACACACACGCGCGCGCGCACACGCACGTGCACGTGCACACACACACACACACACACACACACACACGTACACACATGCACACACTCACACACGCACACACACACTACGGTGCAGCTTTCATATGTCTCACAAGTTAAAGGTTAGCTTTGCCAATAAAAAGCACAGGTTCCCTGAAGCTCTGAACAGAAGTGTCTACACTGTCCAAACTGTCCTTCCCTAAAGGTCAGGGTTCGATGTGATGTGCAATGTGAATGGAATGCTCAGTGGAGACACTCTTTCGGAAGTGCAGTAGCACTTGTCAACCAGCAGTGGTCCTGCCAGACCACATGATCTTATAGAGCATCGCAGTCCCTCCCCCTTTCAGAACAACGAGTGGACCAGGAAATAAATCCCAATGCATTTTTCCCATAGGCATTTCTTAAAGTATTTATTTAAAGACGGTTACGCCGCGGACAAAGCCAACTCGGATCGTGACAAATCATGACGATGAACACAATGTTTTGGGCCGATCAAATAATTTATAAGAAGAAAAACAAAACAAATAGTGTTGTCTCCTGCCTTTATTTTCTTCTTTCTAATGATTTGATCGGCCCAAAATATTGTGTTCATTGTCATGATTTGTCACGATCCGAGTTGGCTTTGTCCGCGGCGTAACCGTCTTTAAATAAATACTTTAAGAAATGCCTATGAGGAAAATGAACGGCGATTGAACGGGTCTCTCGAGGGGGCGGGACTGCGACGCTCCATATACAACCACCACAGTTGATAACATTGTATTGTTCTCTCTCTCTCCCTCCCTCCCTCCCTCCCTCCCTCCCTCCCTCCCTCCCTCTCTCCCTCTCTCCCTCTCTCCCTCTCCCTCTCCCTCTCTCTCTCTCTCTCTCTCTCTCTCTCTCTCAACCCTACATATTAAAATGGCTTTAGGGAGGAACCACAAACAACCCGAAGTGCCCATCAGTCACTATGACTGAGACATAGCGATAAAAAACCCGATATGACCATAGGCATATTTGGAGATCCGGATACTGTATGGTGGTCATGTGCAATTAACATATGTGACCGACATAGTTCATACTCAGCTAGGCGCTGGCGCATCGGCAAGGACTCGAGGGAGGACTCGCCAAGTTGTTCGGATATGCAGCTGTCCAGAACCGCCGATCCGACCGATATGTCCACATGGGAATACCAAATGCAGGGTATGGGCATATACTACTCGGAATCTAATACAAATCAGGGATCTCCATATATTGGCATAAAGGGACACAGGTAGACAGACGAGCGCTCTGACAAACCCCCCAACAATATGACTCAGACGTATCGGTCGATCAGTCCAATCGGCGGTGCAACGTACGGTGTTTTGATTGAAGTATTGATTGATTGAAGTATTTATTAACAGTTTGCAGAATTACAGTACATTTCAAGCACTATACTCAATACAAAAACTGTTAACTGTGGGACGACACCATGAAGCATTACACTTGTTTACAATAGGGTCCACCATTTTCAATTCATCAGAAAGTGCCTCGATGTGAGGGCTGTAGCAACCGCAACCTCTAGTTTGAAATAAGGCTTAATAAGTGGTTACTTCATAATGCCCCCGTTCCCTTCCTGGAAATGTAGTACCTGCCTTTGAAATATACTGGAGTGACAACAAGTCAGAAGTATCCAACAATACAAATACTGCAAGGAAAGAACAGATACTGTTCTTACAGATACTCAAAAATGTGCTTTGTTTCCTGTCAGTCCAACCAGTGAGTGCCTGAGTGATTCAGCCTGTTCAAGACAGGGCATAACGATCAGCCCCGCACACAAACACGAATACGGCCCGCTTCACAGCCACAGAGTTGTATCAGCGAACATAATAAGAACGTCTAAGCTGCGGACGTCTTTTAGCCGCAGGGAGTACAGATAAGGAGTGTGTGTGTGTGTGTGTGTGTGTGTGTGTGTGTGTGTGTGTGTGTGTGTGTGTGTGTGTGTGTGTGTGTGTGTGTGAGTGCGTGTGCGTGTGCGTGTGTGTGTGTGCGTGCGTGCGTGTGCGTGTGTGTGTGTGTGTGTGTGTGTGTGTGCCTGGCTGTGCGCATGTGACTGTGTGTGCAGGTCTGAAAGTGTGTGCTTATTGGCACACAATGGTGTACTACGGCATAGCTGTCAGATTCAGCTATGGGGCTGCATGGCCCCCTCTTATCTTAGTGGGACACACACGCACACACAAACACACACACACACACACACACACACACACACACACACGCACGGCTTAAACGAGCATTACGTCACCGCCTAACAGAGTTGAGACAGCGCTTTAAGGCGGTTGTTTGTACAGACGGGTGTGTGACTGCATAATAACAGCTAGCTTCCCACACTGAGCAGGCTGACAATGGGCTGCAGAACAATGGCAAGGCAGCGTGTGGAGAGACCATCCCACCAATGGCAAGGCAGCGTGTTGAGAGACCATCCCACCAATGGCAAGGCAGCGTGTTGAGAGACCATCCCACCAATGGCAAGGCAGCGTGTTGAGAGACCATCCCACCAATGGCAAGGCAGCTTGTTGAGAGACCATCCCACCAAGTCTGTTGAACAAGCACTGCAGGAACACTAAACACTAAACGTGCTTCTCACCAGTGGGTTCCCCCAAAATAGTCAAAACAACAATTGTCTTTGTATCTCAAGAAGTCCCATATACCATCTTGAAATGGTTTTACTTTTGTTACAGTACAACTGCAACTCTTAATTTAAACAATTCTGCTATGTTGTTTCTAATGCAATTTTGAATATGACCACATAAGCCTATATTATATAGGCTTATGTGGTCTTATTCAATCTAAAATAAATCACACCTGTGTGAAGTGAGTGGTGCAACTCCGTGTGGGGGTCCCTGGAAGTTCCGAAACGGTAGATAAATGAGAGAGTTACCATGTGGGGGTCTCTGCATGGGGGTAATGCGCCCAGGGGGCCGGGCCGATTCCGGCGAGCCACCCCACGTCCGAAACGGTTGAGAAATGACAGAGTTACCGTGTGGGGGTCCCTCTACTGTACCCTCTACTATACTGTACTGTACTGTCACTGTACTGTACTGACACACCCAGATCATCATATATACAGTTAATATGTGCGTGTGTGTTAGGTTGCGCACAGCTGGTGAAAAACAACCATGCTAGTTTCCATGCTCATACCCACCCACCCACCCAGCCACACAGCCACACACATAGCTCCGTAAGGGAAAATATATAGGCTATATATGTTTTTAGGAAAAGATCACGTATCATGTTAATATTTTGCACAAAGCCTTTGCGAAGCAGATCCCTGCTTGTCTCAAAACACCCACAAAGCTCAGCACCCACCCAAAGCAAGTTACGACAATGCTTCGAACCAACTTGATCTTTGGTGAACCCCAATTCAATGTGACTTGAGCATTTCTTTTAGAATCGGGGGGAATTGGACACGTCAGCGGATGATGGGAGCTCAGCTGGCGTTTCCAACAAACAATCTGCCACATGTAATCTCCGGCTGCATCCCGCTCTGTATGCTAAGGTGCCTGAGAGGGCTCTCATCTGGAGAGGACCCCACTGTCTGAAATGTCTCATTTCAATAATAAGAGTGTGTGACACACACAGTACGTGGCACAAGGCCCCACACCATTTGCATAAATCTGAATGGCAGCATAATGTGCAACTGGTTGGATGTTCCACATCAACTCAATCATTCACCTGCTGAATGAGAATATCGTCTGTCAGGTGGAAACCTTGTGTGTCCAAATCAGTTCCTTTTCTATTATTATTATTGTTAAAAAACATTTTTACTACATTTGTGTAATTCGCTTGCATGATGAGGTAGGACATGACAACAACACAACAACATTTCTCTGCCCAACAGCAACAATATCCAGGCTATTAGTAGGGATGCACCGATCCGGCTTTTTGGCATTCGATACCGATTTCGATACATGGTAAGGTTGGGCGATATGCCAATTTTTTTCAATCGCCAATCGTCTGACCAAAAATCGGCGATTGACGATGTATTCGTGTCATACAAGTAAAGTGAGAACAGCTCACTGCAGGTCGCAAAAAAGCCAGATCTACAAGCTCTCAAGGCGCCGCGTCCTGCCTGTTTTTGCCGCTCCGTTCGCTAGGCATTGAGAACTTGTAGATCAGTCTGTTTCTGCTGCGCAGCCAGGGTAACTTGCTCCCTTGCCTCCCCGCACCGGTCCATCGGAGGCTTGGAGCGGAGCAGCGGAGCCGGGCTGCGGCCGGGCTGTTCCACAGGCTCTCAAGGCATCGCGTCCTGCCTGTTTGCAGTGCCGTTCGCTACGCGTTGAGAGCTTGTAGATCTGTCTATTTTTGCAGCGCTGGTGTCGGGGTTTGTTCACGTTGTCAATAAAAATAACTTAGATTACAGGCGGAGATGAAGTTCAATCAGTGGGTTGCACCAGTAGGGGCTACACGCTAAGCTAAGCGCTAAGCTAACGAATGATCCCCGAGCCTATACAGTGGAGAAGTCTTGCCTCCCCGCACCGGTGTCTGAGGCTCAGAGGGGCGCCCACATGCTGCTGCTGATCCACAGGCTCTCAAGGCGCAGCGTCCTGCCTGTTTCTGCAGCACCGTTCGCTACACGTTGAGAGCTTGTAGATCTGTCTATTTTTGCAGCGCTGGTGTCGGGGTTTGTTCACGTTGTCAATAAAAAAATAACTTGGATTACAGGCGGAGATGAAGTTCAGTGTGTTGAATCAGTAGCTACACGCTAAGCTAGGTTTAGGTTTATTTAGGTTTATTTATTTAGCATGTGGTACAAAAAATAGACAATAACATATCAAAGAAACAAAAATACAATGCAAGGAAAGGAAGAAGCCAGAAGGCTTATATGGAATCCTTTCCTGAAGGAAGAGGTCATTGGTTTAAAAGATTAAAAGTTCATAAAGAACAGTACATAAATTGGCAAAGGGGGGCAGCTGTGCAGTAAAGAAATAAAAACACAGACAGAGTTATAAGAAATAAACAATACAACAACAAACACACAAAAGAAAATATAACGCATCAAAGTAAAACATGTAATCTACAGAGAGGAAAAAATAAGATATTTCTTTAGATGTTTTTTGAATATTGGCAAGGATAATGAGGATTTAAGTGAATCATCTAGGGAGTTCCATAGATGAGGGCCTCTAAATTTGATGAAAGATTGATGTTTGGATGTGCGACAATAGGGTAATTCAAAATTATCTCTTTGCCTTGTGGGGTAGGAGTGAATGTCAGAAGTAACACGGAAGAAATTGTGAAAAGAAGACGGAATGTCTTGTATGCATTTTTTGAATTTAAACATAAATAAACAGGTCTGAAAAACGTTAGCTAACGCTAAGCTATAAGCCTATACTAACACTAGCAGCCTGTTTTTTATTTTTTCCGCCCCGACTTCACGGGTGGAGCATTGGGATTGTGATGAGACACGAGACAGCAGTGTGCATTCTGTTGTGACTGTATATTATTAAACTGCATGGGTCTGGACTCCGGAGCTAAAACAACATGTAGGCTACAGCCTCCCTCGGCTCCCAGCCTTTACTCTGGCAGGCGGCTGCCGTAAGTGCCGTTCCCCGATGCTTCTGACTGCTGAGTGCGGGGACTGTGGGAGCATACCGTTATAACGGGAGGCGAGGATTTCCACCCGGCGCTTGCTGGCCCAAATTGATTCACATTCACTTTACAGGTTAATTGGGCTAAATCGTCCTGAAAAATCGCCTAATAAAAATATTCGGCGATTGGATTCGTATATTCGCGATTGACGATGTATTCGTATCGTCACCCAACCCTAATACATGGGGGTCCAGTATCTGCCGATACAGAGTACCGATCCGATACCCTATGTCTAATGTATAATGTAATGTATTTAATACATTATTATATATATTATATTATATATAATAATATAATATATATTATTAACACGTGGATTAATAATATTGGTCAACCATGGCGATTTCTGAGGGTTTAACATTCTAAGTACAAATAAAAGCTGTGCAGTATTATGCACTTTCATAGTTTTTAAAATGTTTATTCTTTTTATTATTATTATGCCTATAATTATTATAATAATAATAATAATTATTATTTTAGGTTTATAATACATAGTTACTATTCATAATAATATTATGCCTATAATTATTATAATAATTATTATTATTTTAGGTTTATAATCCATAGTTACTATGTATAATATTATTATTATTATTATTATCATTATACATAGTAACTATGGATTATAAACCAGCTAGGCCTACACATAAAAGGAAAGTTTTTTTTCTTTCTGATGATAGTCAACCACATCATTTTGGTTTCTATTCCTTATTTATAACTCTAGTTAATGTTCTATTCAGATATTATTCAATGCTTCATGGCCAGCATTAGCCCCATATGTTCCCTCTCCCTACGCACATTCTGTAGCTACTGTGGGCCAGCATACTCAAACTATTATTATTTTAATATTCGGAATCCCCGCACGCACGCACACACGCACACACACACACACACACACACACACACACACACGGTAACGATCCTGTTGCTGCAACGTTAGCTTGCTAGCCTAGCAGTGTTGTGTTTTTGCTACTGTTGATAGCTTTAGCAGCTATCGAGGAACAGCAACAACAAGTAGGATGTAATTGAATGGGGGCTTTGGCAACTGTCCTCTTTGGCTCTCCGTGTTCATCGGATTCTTTATCTTACATAAAGAAATACGAGCGACCTGTTAAAGAAGTTAAGAACACAGCGGGGGGACAGAAGTGACAGAACGAGACAGATAGTGTAGAGGAGCGCACTCAGCGCAGTGTCAGTGAGCGGTGACTATATGAGCGCAGCCCCTCCTTTCCCTCACCTCAAGGCTCAGGAGGGAGAGGGCTGATGGAGCCTGGGGGCTGTTTGACTGTGCGCTGTGCACTGGGCAGACAGGAGCATGTCTCAAGTTCCAACGGGAGAACGGAGCGGCAACTGGATCGGATAATGGATCGGCCCATTGCCACCGATACCCGATCTAGAATTTTAGCTCCGGATCGGCGCCGATCTCCGATACGAGTATCGGATCGGCGCATCCCTAGCTATTAGGCCCCGTTTACACTGGCAGCCAAATCCAGCCTGAATCAGATCTGAGCCACATCCAGATTGGAATCTCATTTGTTTAAATGAGTCATGTGACATGTTAGACTCATTTAAACCAATCGGATTTTTGATTGGTTATTTTCTTGGCGATTATTCTATCGATTAACCAAGGAAGCATATTTACTATATTAAATAGGCCTATATGTATCTTTGTCCTGCAACTTTTCATGATAAATAGGAGAAACTAATCTACAAGCTCTACAAGGCTGTGCGTTTGAGGCCTTGTGCGGCAGGCCTTGTGTGTTCGGAACTCACAACTCAATGCGTCGCATCACTTTTTGTCTTTTTGGCTATTAATGATCATTTATCGATTCATTTTTGTAATCAATCCCACTTTTATCCCTCCTATTAAATATACTACTTAATTGGGGCTGGTTGTCTGGGTTAGGAGTAGGACGAAACCTAACACAACAATATCTGGGTTGTAAGGCCAGGTATTGCTGAGAATATCTGGGTTTTAAGGCCAAATATCCTGTCTCGTACAGAAGGCTTTGGAGTCTCTCGCGAGGAGTGTAGCAAATGCTGCTAACCTCTCCCACTCTCAAAGGCAATAACGGGTCGGCTGAATGCTTGTCACAACGACAACACCACCCGCCCATACCCACACATGGGGTTTCTACATTGACCTGATGTCAGCACTAGATATCTCCGTTGTCTCCATATATGGAGCTCTAGGTGAAAGCCTTTGTTACACCTCCACTTGCAGCTGGAGTATATGTTTGAGAGGTTGACATTGCTGCTGCTGCTGTGGAGGTGGTGCTGGCATTTAGAGAGTGCAATCTGCTCATCAGTGTAATAGAGCCTACCTTCATTTGAGGCCAATGGACGGGCATGTTGAGAGCCTGCGCATGGGCAGATGCCGCAGTGGCAGATGCTCATAATTCACTGTCATTATATCAATTTCAGGGCTGACTGCTGTGGCTTCTCTGGATCTTTCTCAACCCTGCTCTGCCTGGAAGCAGACTCTATGCACCGGCAGCCATACTGGAAAGAAATTAAGGAAGGGGCTCTTCCTATACTACTACTGCTACTTCCTTCACATTGCTAATTAAGGCTCTATACTCTTCCATTGTGGTCAAACGGTGCTGATATTGTACATGTTGGCTCACTGGGAAAAAAAACCCTTCTTCCTCTTACGGATGTGTAACTCTGAGAGTGTATAGATGGAACCAAATGGACCCGTAAGGTTCAAGTGGTTCCGACTTTTCCCCTCAGCACAGTTCTACGACAACGCTTTGTATGCCTTCAATGCAGCTATAGTGCTATAGTGTAAAAGTGTTCAGAAGACCACTTAACGCGGCAACGTATCGACTGCTGTGTTAAGTGGTCAGATGGGTGGGCCGTCCATACACACACCTGTTTGTGATCCAATGTGACGGCTTTGAAGATTGACATGTGGGTCGCGATCGACCGGTTGGTTTCCACTGACATAACCATTATTCTCTCTAGATTAGCGGTTCTCTAACCTTTTCTCGAACTTTCAATCATTTTGCTGGGGAGTCCATACAGGAAAAAATATCACACCTGTTTGAAGTCTATTGGCACACATCATCATCATCATCATCGTCGTCATCATCAACATACATCATCTCATTCCGGCCACTCACAATTGTTTCAGAACATTTTTTCAGAAAGAAGGAAAGAAAAGAAGAAGAAGAATGTGAGGTTGTTTATTTCCAGTTTCTGTTAGTAACCACTGTTCAAGATTTCCTTGGTGTTGTTTGCCAACATCCTTTTAAATGTACATGTATACCCTGGCAGTTGGACTTTTTAGGATTCCTCCTTTTCTGTTGTTCCTTGCCGTTTGTCCTGGATATTTTCCAGTTCCCAGTCGTGTTGCTGTTGACTGTGCACTGTGTTACGCGCCGCTGATTTCCATTTCTGTATCGCGCCAATTAATCAAAGTGACAAGGTATTTAATGAGTGGCAATTAGAGTGTTAACCAAAATGTAAATGAGGGAGAGAGAGAGAGAGAGAGAGAGAGAGAGAGAGAACAAGAGAAAACGTGCGCTATTATGTGTGTGTACATACTGTAGTGCATTGAGTATCTGTGTGCGTCTGGAGTGTGCATACAGTACATAATGTTCACATGCACTTACTATGTGTATTCATATGGACAGGCAGGTATGTGTACACACAGTCACACACACCGTGTCCGTGTGTCTGTGTCCATGCTGTGCGTGCACATGCGTGTGTGTGTGTGTGTGTGTGTGTGTGTGTGTATCCGTGTGTGACCTGCAGGTTCAAGGAGATTCTATTTGCCATGCTGTGTCCTCTGAGGACCCTCCACCCCCCCACCCCCTATGCTAAGCAGCACACATGCGGGTGTGTTCCTCTGTGCGTTTGCATCTATACAACCATATCTCATGCGTAAGTACGTATGCAGCTTGTAATGAGTGTCCTTCACACTTCCTCCACCGAAAACAGGCTCTCTGGCACAAACAGGCGCAAGCAACCAATTAAGGCGTTGAAGAAAGAGAGGACGACCAACAAAGAATTAAGTAAGTGTTAAGTGTGTGTGTGTGTGTGTGTGTGTGTGTGTGTGTGTGTGTATGTGTGTGTGTACAGTGTGTGTGTGTGTGTGTGTGTGTGTGTGTGTGTGTGTGTGTGTGTGTGTGTGTGTGTGTGTGTGTGTGTGTTTGCACTGATCGTCGGAGAGCCCCGGGCTTGTCAATCCATTCTACAGTTCCACTGGCGAAGATTAGACAGCAAGCGACAGACGCTAATCTTACGCCATACAGGCATCTGACAATTTGACTTATCAATTCTCACTTCAGGATGATTTGCTTTAAGCCTGTAAGGCTTTTACGATCACTCAGCCAAACAATCAACGCTAAACACTGACTGACCGCCAAACATCAAATGCCATATTGTGAGCGGCCATCATGCCAAAATTATGGGAAGAATGTACTGAGAACGCGTTAAGCTTGACTTAGACTTCATGCTTAGATCGTTGGCGGAAATAGCACATCGACAAGATCGCCAAGCATCATGATGCAACACACTGTGAACTTGTAGATCGGCTATTGTCAGCCTGCAACACCGGCTTGCAACATCTGCAGGATTTTGCTCCTAATCAAAAGTTGAAAGTCTTCCTCTCCCCCTAAACCCAACCTGAATATTTTCTTAATTGTAAGTCAACTCCCCCCCACACACACACTCACACACACACACAGGAATGTATCAGGTGTCAGAGGCGATATGCTGACATTGTGACTCCATGGTAAGCTCCTGGCAGGCAGTCGTTTCTGATGTAAGCGGGGGGAAATCAAGGGTTGAACATCTGTCAGAGGAGAACACACACACACTCACACACACTCACACACACACACACACACACAAACACGCACACGCAGACACACACGCACACACACACACACACACACACACACACACACACACACACACACACACACACACACACACACACACACACACACACACACACACACACAGACACACACACACACACACACACACACACACACACACACACACTCACACACATACACACACACACACACACACACACACACACACACACACACACACACACACACACACACACACACAGAGCATGCTGAGAACCTCCTCATTTCTTTCTCTTTGTGTCACCGCCATATGCGCTAGGTACACTTCCTTTAAATTAATTAGCATCTCATGATGAATACGGATGCTAAACAGGTGTGCACATGCACACACACACACACACACACACACACACACACACACACACACACACACACACACACACACACACACACACACACACACACACACACACACACACACACACACACACACACACACACCCCGACAAAGGCAATGAAATAATGTGTAATGAGACATGATTCCTTATTGAATGAATGTTTGTTCTGTCATGAAGACAGCAGCGGTACTTTCACCAGTGGCTCTTCAAGTGTGACACTCGCATCTGTTCTACCAAGACTGCCATCAACAACATCGTCACCAACATGTACAGTGTGCCACTGTACTGCCACCTCCTCATTATTAACTCCTTAAGTGATATGCTTTGGTTAACGGCCAAGCTATACACCAGGCAATTTTGCGCGCGTGCGTATGCGTTTACTGCGCGCGTTTAAACGCGCGTACAGTGCGTTTGGATAGGACCAATATATGTCAATGATACCAGCTACATCAGACGCACGGATATACCGCGGGCCATTTTTTTACGTGCGTATGCCCCCATGCTCGCATATCTACTGTATATATCCTCCCAGAAGGTCCCGCACAAATCTGCCGCGCGCCACAGATCTGGTGTAGCCGGGGCATTTCGCACGCATACTTTGTGCGCGCAGTGCGCTTACGTCAAACGCACACATGCCCGGTGTAGCTTGGCCGTATAACAGAAAGTTCTTTGTTAAAAGGTTAAAGCACTATATATTCTGGTAATGATTGTTATAGTATTGTGAGTGTTTCTAGGGGCCGCCCTGTCTCTGCAGCTCTCTAATAAACAGAAAATATAATAATTACAGTGTTCCAGTTCCAATTTTGTCTGCTAATTTCTTTGTGCCACCACTTCCAATTTAACCTTGTTTAATGTGTGTACACTGTCTCGATCCAATCCAATCGGAGATGATCTCGGATTATTTGCAATTATTTGCAATTATTTGCAATGTAAATGATACATAGCTTGCGGAGTTAGTGCAGTCAGATATACTCGAGCGGGTAAATGCTATGCTCAAGAGACATTAATGTATTCGAGGGGTTAATATGCTGCATTACTATGTGGGCGTATACATGTTTGCAAGACCCACACCTCATACGCTGATGTGGCAGTCAGCTGACCAATTGGGCGGGGTATTTAAGATCACCGTCCTAGACTGCATGCTTTCTCGTGTATGTAGCGAGTGTGTGGGGGGCGCGGGCAAACTCCGTCTTTTAAAGTGAACGCACTGGCACTGGGAACTGGGGTTAAGTAGAGTTAAGTACTGTATTTGTACTGTATTTGTAAGTATTTCTAATTTCCAGTACTTTTACTTCCACTCCACTACACCTCAGAGGCAAATATTGTAGTTTTACTCCACTACATTTATTTGAGAACTTTAGTTACTAGTTACTTTGTAGATTATAATTATTATTACAAAACATACATTAACCACATCAGATTTCGGTCATTTGAAAATGGCCGATCTACAAGTTCACAATGCGTCGAGATGTAACACATTGTGCGCTTATCGGCTATTTTCAAAAGTTTATTTGAAAACTTGAAACGGGACATTTTGCATAATGACTTTTACTCAAGTTCAAGTATGTTGAATTTTTACTTGTAACAGAGTATTTCCATATTGCAGTATTGATGAATTTTACTTTAATTACTTAAGTAAAACATGTGAGTACTTCTTCCACCACTGTCTATTGCAATGATGAGTACTGTCCCCTGCCCCAAAATAAGGACGCCACGTCAAAAGTGGATAGTGCCCGGTGCCTGGCGTTTTTTGCAATTAGTTTCGTTCTCCATCAAGCAAAGACTAACGCTCTCGGCTCTCAAGGCCAATACATCAGAGACGAGGCCTGATGCTGTCTGCCTCTGTGTTAAGCTAATGGGCTGTGCATCGTGGATGGCAGCGGGTTATGACAAACAGCGTCAACAAGACATTCATTACACCACACCTGACATATATGGCAACCGCAACGCAATTATCCGTACGTCCAACAAGGCTTTTACACGTGTGGACATGTTGACGTATCGCGTGGACACACATGCACAGCGAGACACGCTGTAAGCGTGTAGCTCTGCTATTTTCCACAAGTCTCTTCTGACCATAAAGGAGCCAGCAAAACCGTCCTCAAAATGGATTATTACTCAAATTCTATATAGCCTATAATTCTCACAAGTATTGTGCTACAAGCACGCACGCTGCACGCACGCGTGCACAGCAGGGTGCCACACACATGAAGGCATGCACAACAGTGTAGGCGGTGGTGTGCCACGCTGATGCGGCATACATTAGTGCCGTTTTGTTGGTGCCAGGCTTGCAATGGTGTAAATTAAGTACTGTACATACTGTAAGTACAATTTTGAGGTATTTGTACTTTACCTGTATTTCCAATTTCCAGTACTGCCTCTATCTCAGAGGCAAATAATGTGATTTTACTCCACTGACATTTTTTGATAACTTTAGTTACTAGTTACTTTGTAGATATATATTTTGATTAGAAAACGTACCCAGCCACGGTTGTAATGTCGGAGCGACACTTCGTTCCTTCGTAACAGGTCCCATATATGACACCGGGTGGCAATGCAGGAGTGGACTGGGAAATAGTTTCCCTCTGGTGGTCCAGCCTGAGACTTACCCGTGGACTGGTTGTTGGAGGGGTTTTTCGAACTTAGGATGCCCATGGAATGTTCGGTGACATGACATGACATGCTTTGTGTGGACATAAATAAATTGTTAAAATGTGTGTGTGTGTGTGTGTGTGTGTGTGTGTGTGCGTGCGTGTAGTGTACGTGCGTGCGTGCGCATGGTGCATACGTGCTTGAACATGCTCACATGCATGCTCACATATTGTATCACAGTATGTGGCTTAGTGTGCAATCCTCTGTGCTCTCGCGCATGCATGCATGCATGCGTGCGCCTGCCTCTACACCTTCCTCCCCTGGCTGACTAATGTGCTCGGCGCGCTCGCTGTCTGCCCGCTATTGTTGCCCCGTGTGTCCACTCTTCCATCATTAGATCTCCATTAATCTCCCGTATGCCATTAAACCAACAGCCAGTGAGCACGGGGCCGGATAATAGAGCGAGTCCTCTACAATCCGTACCCCCACCCCCCGGACCCTCGACGCGCTCCGCCGATGTATTTGAATGAGACTCACGGGGTCAGTGATTACAACCCGCTATAAGTCATCCCGGCGGCCCCGGGTTCAGAGAAGGGTTAGACGGGGACCATGGCTGTCTGTGTCGGACAGACAAGGCAGGAGCACGGATATGATATGATATGGACGTTTCACAAGTAATTGCGATTCACGCTTATGGCGATAATCTGCGTGACGCGTTAAGAACCGAGGACGGATTCTACACACTTCTTCTAAACTGGCCGCAGATATAAAATATTTTAGTTTAGTTCCATATTTTAGTTCCAGTGACTCCCATGCAGAAGCAAATATTTTAGTTTAACAAAAGGATTGTATTCAAAGATTTGCACACATTTTCATGATTTTTCAAACATAGCAGATATGCAAGCTCATCATAGTGCTATGAGCTTGTACATCTGCTTTTGAATAGAATAGCCAAAGTATAAAATAATGGTAAAAGTGGTTCATATCTAAAAATAGGACAACTTTTAAATTCAACTTTTGTTAACCACTAACAGCTATACAATTCTGAGAAGCACTCCTCAAAAGCGAGCAACAAAGCAATGTTCTTTTTCTTTTTGGGGTGGGTTGGGGGGGGTCCCCTGTGACCTAACCAGCTCGCATACACTGGCCATATGGCTGCAACCTAATGGCTTTGACACAGGTCCAATCCTCTCTCTCTCTCTGTCCTTCTCCTTGCTGACCCTTTGCGCCGTCAGGGACGAGACGCCGTGGAATCAATCAGGACGTTATACCTTCTCGCAAAAGGAAAGCAATCAAGGACAGCCTCGGCTCATCTCAACTTGGAGCTTAGCGCACACGTAAACAACAAATGTTTTTTTGGTCCTTTCTATGGGGTCCATTCTCTCTCACTGTCCTGACATTGGGCGGGCTCATCAACTTTGCCCATGTCTCTATTGTTGTGGGTCATTTGCAGGTTAATGCCCCCGACAGCCGCACTCTGGCCCGGTCAAAGGGACACACGCACACGGTCACAGGGTTAATAATACCATGCTTCTCAACCTGTGGACCGGGCCTCACTGGAGGGCCGTGAGGAGATTTCAAGTGGTACCTCCGTATGATTGGTTCAAAACGCTATGCGATTTTATTGATATTATAGCATTAATAAGGTAAAAAGAAAATGTTTTGGTGTTATGTATTTTCTTTAAAACCTTGAAGAAACACGACTGCCCTGTTAAGGTGCACCTTTTGCGATTTCCAAGTGAGCCTCGACCGAGAAAAGGATGAGTACCAACATGGTTTAATTGAGCGAGGGCGAGGAAGGGAAAGAGAATGTGCAACAAAATGGAGTGAGAGAGGAAGCACAGTGTAAATGCAAGGTGCCTCTTGTTGCTTGCCAAAAATAACTCATTTTCAAGGAAACAGACACAAAGATAGAAGAGAGACAGAATGGGGTGTGAGGAGGAGGAGGAGGAGAGAGAGATGAGAGAAAGAGATGAGAGAGAGAAAGAGAGAGAGAGAGAGAGAGAGAGAGAGAGAGAGAGAGAGAGAGACAGCAAAGGGTAAGGGGTTTTGCCTGAATACATCAGCAATAAATTTGCATGTAGGTCCTCACATTGCTTGAAGCATTTCCAGTTCTCAGAACAGAAAAACATCCTTCAGTTGATTATTTTGTCTCTTTGGCCGATACAGTCATTGCCGTTGACTGAACAACAAAATAAAACAAAAAATTAACTAGAGCCAAAATGCTTTTCATAAAAATAAAAATAAAAAAACCTTGTGGGACTGATGTTGTAGTTGCGTCGTAGATCAATGGAGCAATGTTTATCTATGAGCTGAGATAAAAGAAAGTGTATGTGAGCGTGTGTACGTCACGCACGCGTGTGCCCGTGCTTGCATGCGGGGAATGGTAATAAGAGAGGAAAGAGAAACACCCCCTTTGAATTCCCTATTTTTCGCAGAAGCACACATTTGGTTGGGGGGCAAAATATCTGTGCTGTGGTGGATGCCGAGACATAATTAGTGAAGCTGCTAAAAATCTTGGAAAATGAAAACACATTACTAGTGAAAAGGAGTGAGTGTAAAGTGTGAACCTATACATATTTTCTTCGTTGCGACCCCATTTAACATTTTGCCTTTTTTTATATTTTAATTTAATGCATGTTTTTTTTGCTCACTGGAAAAAGCCAAGCCTATTAGAATTATTCATAACACTGAGCTTCCGGGGAGTTGGAGAAGAAAAGGTGAAGAACGACTTCACACCTCGATAACCGCGAATGAGAGAGCGAATGAAAAGGGCGCTATTCCAGGAGTGAGAAATACCGGGTTCAGAAAGCAGGCGTGGTTGCTTAGTTAACCGGGAGACGCAGCGGGATGCAATTTAGCACCCGCCTGGCCTAGTTCAATCAATGCTTCAAAGTCTCAGAAGGGAGGAAGACTTATGAAGCTGCTGTTCCACAAAAGCAATGAAATTATTCTTTATACTGTCTGATGAATCGTGCCTATTTCTCTAACTTAACCACTAACTCTCTGACTTTATCCCTAAATGAACACAATTTAGGCTCTGTTTCTGCTGAAAGTGCATGGGCATTTTCTGCCCATTGTTTACTTAAAGTAGACATTAAGCAGAATGTCTCATTTATGGTTTTCAAATGTAACAAAATGTTTTGAATATACAGTATAGAAGATCTACAATCTCACAATGCATCGCATGTATGTTTTGTAATAATAATCCAAATCTACAAAGTAACTAGTAACTAAAGTTTTCAAATAAATGTATTGGAATAAACATCTGGGATGTAGTGGAGTAGAAGTAAAAGTATTGGAAATTGGAAATAATCAAGTAAAGTACAAATACCTCTTTTACTTAAGTACAGTACTTAAGTAAATGTAATTAGTTACTTTCCACCACGGGCAGGGAGGGTGATATTAGTCACTCTACACACTTCACGTTGGGTGCATGGGAGGCGTAGGGCGAAAGGCTGTACGTCCTCCCGGTGGGGGCTCCTCACTCAGTCAGTCAGTATAGGATACAGCAGCATGCAGTGACAATGTGTGAATGGCATGACGACTAAAGGGGCAAAAAGCAAAAAAGGAATTAGAGGCAATCCACGTTTACAACAACAACCAAGTGTAGAGACACACACACACACACCCCGACACACGCTACTCTCCGCCCCCAGGGCGTGGCCCATAGTTTCGTCCAGTGCCGTCCCGCCTGGCAGATGGCGGACTGTTATCCTATCTGCGGGCGGCCTGGGCGCCAGGACACTCAGAGGCTCTAATGAGTCCTAAAGCCAAGGTGGTTAGGAAGGAACTGGACACCACAGCTCCGCTTGGAACCCGATCTCGCTTTTGGGTCACATGGCTCCAGACCCCAACCCCCCCGCCCCCCGGAAACACCATGGTCCAAAAAGCATTCGAGGGGAGATGCTCTATAGCAGGGGTTCTCAACGTTTTTGGCTGGGGACCCCCGAACATGCTTTGGCCGTATCTCGCGACCCCTGCCCGCCCCCATTCGCATCAACAATACAAATTCACCGCTACAATAACCTTAATAATAGAGAAAATACATCATAAATTAATACTGAAACCAGATATAATCATTAAGGAAAGTTTATGCATGCACTATTTGTACTATATTCTGAATTTCCATTTTCCAGCCATTCAGTTGAATTTTTTTATATATATATATATATATATATATATATATTTTTTTAATAATTTGGGGACCCCCCAAAATAATTTGGGGACCCCCCCCCCCCCCCCCGAGGGGTCACGACCCACGGGTTGAGAACCCCTGCTCTATAGGTCCGACATCAGTCTCCTCAGAGTTACTGTAGGGGCGCCGCCAATCTTTGTGTATAGGAACTTATTTTATGTTTTACATGAACCACCTGAACCCTCGCATCCCTATATTCTTGGGGGAACATTTGAAGAAATGATTACACTGATGTTAGTGTACGAAGCTATATATCTATGAGATCGCAGATGTTGAATCTGTAGTGGCAGTCCCTGCTCCATCTCTCCAACCGGTATTGTTATCCTAAATCCTAACCGAGACCAGGGTCTACATTTCTCAAATGGAAGAGTATAGTGAAACCACCTTCAACCACTGCATAATGCAGTACTTATATTGTTTTAAGATACTCTACCACCATACACATTTTAAATCTAAATAGATTATATTAAGTTACTTCTGGTAGGCTTCTCCAGCCAGAGACATGCCGTACCAATGGAGAAGAGGAAAACCTGTGAAAATACACTGGTATTTATAGGCGTGATAAAAATAGCATATGTACAGTATGTAAAATCAGCGTTCCATCTTATGTGAAAGGCAAGGCAGCACTTAACGAGTATGATATTCATGCATATAGACGTCAACTCAATGCAAGTGTGATTTTCACACATTTTTAGAGTGTGGATTAATGCCTTACACGTAGCGTAACAGACAGTAAAAATCTTCAGTGTTGATTTTACTGAGCACACAAATGGAACCAAATGGACCCATAAGGGTCCATTTGGTTCCATTTGCCCCACACTCAGAGTTAAATTAACGGCACACTCTCGCCTGTCATGTATCCATTACGGCTCCAGATGGTGCTTCTAAAACATCTGTCTGTCCCCCCAAAAAAACACCAAGACAGTCTGTCTTCTGTGGCCATGAGGTGTGTTATTGGGTTATAGCTGGCACAAGGTTAACTTCAAACCAAATAACAGTGCCTGGCTGACAGCTCGCACACACACCGCAAGCTTTAGAGCAAATTAAAGACTATCAGAAAGAGAGACACGCACGTGAGCACGCACGCACGCACCTCCTCCCTCGCTCTCCATCATTTGCTTTCCCCTATGTGCGGCCATGCACGTCCACGCACATGAATACACACACACTCGCTGTGTCCAGACCTTTAGTGTCACGGACGGACGTCCGTCCGTCCGTCCGTCCGTACAGACAGACAGACAGACAGACAGACAGACAGACAGACAGACAGACAGACAGGGGCAGTGGAGAGGAACGGACGAGACATGTCTGGTGACTGATAAGAGAAGTGCAGAGGAGGGGGGGGGGTTCATTATGGAAAGGGCAGGTCCAGGAAGGAGCAACAGAAAGGATTTGAACATTTATGATTCCAACATCGTATTGTCATCAATAGACCACCCCCCCCCCCTCTCTCCCCCCTCTCCCTACCACACACTCTTTCTATTCTCTTTGGGGTGCCTTCCATTTGTTACCCTCTACTCACTCCCTCCGTTTCCCTATCTGTATTGTTGCTGTACGTTTACCTATCTCTCGTATCCTTTCTCTTTTTTCTCTTTCTCCTTCCTATCATGGTGGCCAGGTGTCTTGGCTGTGAAGCCAGTATGTAAAGCAGAGTAAAGAGAGGCTGATACCAGGTGATAAGTCCCTGTGTCTGTATAGGCTGAGGGCTTTAAATTACATCTTTACACCGCTGTGAAACGGACAATGGGAGGACCTGTCTCTGTGTGACTTAGCATTATGCCATGTGGTGAACAGGCTTTCATCCAATGCTGCTTATGGAGTGCCATGTATGAGCGCACCTTTTTTTTTTCTTTTTTTTTTTTGCACTCACACACCAGCATAGTTTTTAATACAACGGACTAGCTTTGACATATTTGTATTTATGCAAATTAATCTGAATCTGAATGCCTCCCGCATGAAAGTCCAACATCTTAACCACTAGACCAAAGGGATATCCCCATGGACCGGGGGAGATATTACACTTTTGTGATCAGTGACAAGTGTCATTCAAGTGTCAGCCGGGACTCATCAGGCCATCATACACAGGGGAAAGGGGGGCCATCACTCGCCAACAGAGCGGAACATAATTTCCCCTGCTCTCCAGAAAACCCTGACCCCACACATTCACGCAGGATGTGTGTGTGTGTGTGTGTGTGTGTGTGCGTGTGCGTGTGCATGTGCGTGTGCGTGTGCGTGTGCGTATATATATATATGTGTGTGTGTGTGTGTGTGTGTGTGTGTGTGTGTGTGTGTGTGTGTGTGTGTGTGTGTCCAGGGCATCAGACAGACGTTAACACAAAGAGAGGCAGTTACATATCAAATGGAGGGACGTACGTAGTGACAGGAGCACAAGAAAATGTCACAGAGACATTTTCAAAGAGAGAGGCCTCTGTCTAGTGTCTACAGACGCATGTATCGTGTGCGTGTGCATGCGTGCGTGTGTGTGTGTGCATAGTGCGCAGTGCGCACACACATACATACAGTTACACGCAGCAGACAATAAAGTGCTGCAACTGTGCAGGCCAAGTACATTAATCAACTAAGCATGTAATTATGTGGTGCAAACGCGTGCAATGTGCGTGCACGCACGCACACACGCACGCGTACACACACACACACACACACACACACACACACACACACACTGTATTCAAGTGTCTTCGTGCACATTCCTAAACCACTAGGACACTATCTTCCTCGTAAAAAACATAGCAGTGGCACCCACGCCGAATAATGGCCTCCTTTTCGCTTTCCTTACTTGGCCGGAGACCAGCAGGAGGTGTCGCCCGTGGTGACGGTGCCATATGTACCCCTAAATCATGTGATAATCACCAAACACACGCGCGGCACTCTGACGAGCATCGTAACCATGATAGAAGACACCAGATGATCCGTCCCAGCCCAGGGAATAGCCCGCAGGAACACAAGCGACCACACGCCGGCTGCACTTACAAAGTGCTGTAACACATGCAGTGGTTCCCAAACTTTTTCATGTCAACGACCCCCACATTGACACTAATGAGCCCACGGACCCCCATTTGAAAAGATATGCCAGGGACCCCCATAAGAGAAGACTTTTACGGCTCTAGCGGTGACTCTCAACCATTTTCATTTCAAGGACCACCAGTTTGAGATGCATTAGTCTACGGACCCCCATTTAATCGCATTTCTATCTCTGGGACCCCAATTTAAATTGTAAAACTGTTAGTTTAACTGGTTCCATTTGTACACTCTCTCCATTTGGACACTCTCAGAGTTACAATCCCATAAGGGTCCATTTGGTTCCTAACTAAGCTGGGGATCCCCTGGAACTCCCTCAAGGACCACTGGGGGTCCCCGGACCCCACTTTGGGAACCTCTACTGTAACAAGTGAGAATGAATGCTTATTTGAATTGTTCACTATACTGAAGCATGCAGTGGTTAATGGAAAGAGTGGATCTTATAAATGCCTCCTATAGGGTTAGGGTTAGCTATAGGGTATGGGCTAACCCTAACTCATATAGGAGAACGATAGCCTCGATACCCAGGCTTTCATTTCGTCTGCGCGAAAGATGAAAGCCTGGAAAAAGCCGTGGGCTGAACCAGTCTAAAAGTGGGAGTCAACCCTTCCGGGTGGGCGTCGCTCTAAATGATGTGACGTAGCGCTGCACTAGGGGGGAGAGGAGGGGCGACGGACAGATCGATGAGATCCAATCAGGGTGCGCGCTTTTCTGAGGCGCGACCCTCCCATCTAGGCCAGAAATGTCTCTGCTTAGGTCAGGCTAGGAGAACGATAACTAGCGTTACTTTAAACGTATTACTAAATTGCTGTCCGGTTCAGAAAGCAACACTGTTGTCAATTTCAACCAAGCGTGTCATTTCAACTACGTAAGCCCTCTTTTAAGCTTTAAACTTGAAAATGGTGAAAATAGCCCAAGCTCGACACGTTGTGAGCTTGTGGATCTGCTACTTTTACAGATGTTCTATATACCCAGCAACACTGGAAGATGAATGAACAAACAAACGATTAATTTGCAATGCTCCAGTTCAGATCCTAAAGGCACCATCCCCCAGTCCCTACGTATAATGATGTCATGCACGGCCATGGGTCTGAGATGGACCAGATGGAGGAGTCAGACCGGCCTCCCCCTCTGCTCTCTGTGTGTCGCTCGCTGGACACCGTAGGAAGTGTGGAGGTGCAAGGGGTTCTGTCTGGCCCCCGCCATGCTGTCTACCAGCCTGGACATCTGTCTCCGGAAGGATGGAGCCATGTTTGGCGTGCGAGCACACGCACAGTCGCACACGCACACATACATGCACACACACACACACACACACACACACACACACACACACACACACACACACACACACACACACACACACACACACACACACACACACACACACACACACACACACACACACACACACACACTCACACACACACACTCACACACACACACACACACACACACACACACACACACACACACACGAAAGGTGGACGCACATCGGGGAGGGAGGGTGGTTCGGTGTGTTCTTGGCGGGCAGGTCAGAGGGGGTATAGAGGTACATGTCAGGCTGAGCCGGTTGTAGGGCTGGACAGTAACCTTTACGTGAAGCATAGAGTAGCACAGTATACATATATGCATTTTAGAATTAATTTTGGGGGGACGAGGTCACTGGTTGAGAACCAGAGCTGTATAAGACATAGTATAGTTTGACAGATATATCTGGGCACTGACAAATAGTGAAAATCTATACAAGCTGAGCTAAAATCCGACCTATAGTGGAAGCTCAGACACATGTCGTTATGCGTTGTGTTGTGAGCTTGTAGATCTGCAATAAAAGAAATGGAATTAGAAGGAGAAAAAAAGGGAAAACATTCTGAAATCAATAGAGAATGTTCTCAAAATAAAGACGCTTGGGTTAATGTGGTTAACTATTAATGTGGTTAATGTGGTGTGTTATTATTCTCCAAAAATGCACTAAAAGCTGTTAACTGTCATTTACAATAATGTTGTAGACCTATTTCATCCCAGAGGGGAAATTCACCCAGCTGAGTGCTTTGCAAGCAGCTGTCTTGCTCAGGGACACCTCAACACATTTCTCGTGCCGGGAATCAAACCTGTGACTTTCTGCACCCCATGCAGAATCTAGACCTCTCTAACCATCCATTCAACTAGATGCCTATAGTCATCCAGACCAGTTGGCATGGAAAACTGACTGGCTGGCATTGAACAACGACAAACTTCATGTATAGCGCGTAGCACTTGCCGTAGCACTTGCCCTAGCCTCGACGACCTTGTGTATATGCAAAGGCTAAAATATGAAATTTAGATAGAATATTATGCATTGCATTGTATAGTGTATATAGCTCATTGTACAGATCTATTAGACAGATGTTATGTTCTTATACATGATCCTAGATGACTATTTCTATGCATTTTATGTATTACCTGGTGTTGTTCTTACTTACTGTAAATCGCTCTGGATTAAGAGCGTCTGCTAAATGCCTAAATTGTAATTGTGAGTAGTACTGCTGCCTTCCCGAACTGGAAAAGTGACATGCAAGTGAGCATATTTTCCACACTTCAGAGTTCAGATTAACAGCAACAGAACATGCTGAACGTGTGTTGCACCTGCTGGTACATTTGGATGCTATACAGTACCTACTCATACTAGAGACAGATTGTGGAGAGGAGAATCAGAGAGAGAGACGACAGACAGCAGAGAAAGAGGTGTCTCAGACCAGGGGAGTCTCAGGCTAAGACTCCCTGACACACTGACACACTTAAGCCTAGTCTTATACAATCTCACAAACGTGTCGTACGTATCTGCAGCGCGTTGTGAGTGTATAGGTCTGCAATTTCCGGCGCTTAACACCATCGCACGATAAGGCATGAATTGGGCTCTATACTGTCTGCTTAGAATCAGCATCACTCAATGTCTCCCTGGATCTTTCTCTCTTAGATTGACTCTTGTGCTCTTTTTACTACCTTCCTTCCATCCCTTCTTTCATTCACATGCTGCACGCACGCACGCACGCACGCACGCACGCGCGCAGTAAACCCTTCCTCTCTCTCACAGCAGGTGAGCGTTTATGGGATTAGATTCATATACTGTAACTGTAACCAGGCACTAGATAAACCGCTACTGCTATCATCCATAAGCTTATCTTTGCTGACTGACACACACACACACACACACACACACACACACACACACACACACACACACACACACACACGCACACACACAGACTGCCACTGTGCCAGCAGCTCACCCATGGTGTGATGCGGAAGTAAGGATCAAACCACAACACTCGTTTCCTTGTTGTCCCAGCCACGCCCCCACGCAGACAACCAACACAAACGCTATAGCGCTCTTTTCATGTTAATTACATTTCCCTTTCCATCTGTGCAGCGTTCTCGTTTTTTGCTTTAAAAACATATAAGGCACACATTTCAAGATTATGCTTTAAGTAGCTGTGGCATGTCAAACTAGGGGATTTTCATGATTCTCAATCCAATCCAATCATTATTTTTGCACGAAAAACACTCCTTGGGCTAAATTCAGCCATAGCCATTTGCCCAAATGTGATGACCTCAACACATTTGTGACGACGGCTATGGCCGTTTTAGCCGAAGGATTGTTTTTCGTGCAATTTTTATGTTATTTGGATCATAAAAAAGCTTGGACGATTACTATTGCAATTTATTTTGGGTCAAACCTTACATTGACTATAAGCCTATGGCCCAAAGAAAAGAAAAGACGAAAAGGGCAAACAGGCACCATTCAGGGACCTATCGCCAACTCGCCGTACATTAGTGGCGTATGCTATGGACACCTCAGCAGTATGGAAAGAGCAGCGAGCCCCCTGGGCTTCCATTGACGGAGATTATTTCCTTGCTCAGGCAAACAACGCTCATTAAGGCACGGGAGCGTTTACTGTAGATGGGGGAGCGTAATGAGCCTGAGACCCCCGCGCCGTGAATAATATTCATTAAGGCGTGCTCCAGTGGGGCACTTCATGGTGTAGTGGTTAAGACGCTAGCCGCCCGGGTGGCGTGTTGGACGTACAGCCCTGGGGCAGAGCCCCATCCTGCATGGGCCAAACTCAGAGGAAGTAGTTTACAAAGCATGAAGCACTCGGGTGGTGGACTTATACTTAAAAAGAACACTTTTGAGGTATTTGTGATTTACTTGATACGTTTTGCATACTTTTGCACTTCCGGACCTTTACTTGTAACAGAGTGCATTATTTATACTTTTACTTGAGAAAAAAAACAATTGAGTACTTTCTAAGTGCCTGGTCCAGTACAAGGACTCTGTATTTCAATTTCCAACTTCCTACAGTATATCTCCCTCTCAATTAGCTCTTCTGTCTTGATGGAGAACAAGATGCACATACAGTATAGGCTGCCTATTCCCAAGACAATGAAAGACAATGAAAGACAATGAAACGCAATCGTTCTGGAGTGGTCAATTAACTCTGAAAGTGTAAACGATGTGCCTGTAAAAGGCTGTTAATGGGGTTTGAATTAATCTGTGTCCTTTCGGTCCGAGACTGCAGACTGAGAGAGAGCTGTACAATGTGATGGTGAATTTCCCATACGATCGTTACAGATTCTTTAAGCGTCAGAGTCGGTTTTCTTTTTGATGATCATAAACAAGTGCAACAGCCTTCAAAGTAATTAGAAGAGCGGTCACCGCCTGTCACATTCATACTTTGTCACGGTCATCATAAATATCGACAGTAATAAAGGACCACACAGTTACTGGCTACCTACAGTAGATCTTTCTATAACAATGCAGTATAGACAGTATTAACGCTGTTCTGTATGGCTCAACAGGTTGAAACATGAGCCTAAATCTCAGGGATTTATAAGTTTGATTTATACATTTGAAATGTGTACACACGTTTTCCACAAGCTGTGAGCTTGTGGAAAACGTTTAAATATATGGTGATACAAGGTTTCTGCAACAACAGAGACGATACGCTGTGTTACACGGAAAACCACCTCTCCTCTTTCAGTTGTCTTTACAGCGGGAGTAAATGTGTCACTCAGCAGCACGCTCCCCAGACGAGGAGTCACATCAGCTGCAGGCGTAAATTATACAACTAAGATAATACTCTGTCTATCTCACAGATAAGATTATTAGATAGATGAATACAGCAGCTAGGTGTTTTAGAATAGATAAAACACTGTGATAGCTCTAATGAGAGGACGCCACGCAGCGATACGGAGCCGTTTTCATTACGGCGTATCCGGTTCCCCCCCCCCCCCCCCTACCCCCCCACCCCCAGCAGCGCCCTGCCGCCTGAAACGGATCACATATCCAGACACTAAATGATGGATGAGCCTCGCTATAGCTGTCCTGGTATTTACCGCCCGCCGTCGTCCCCGAAGCCGCGGCGAGAACGACACGGAACACGTGCACCTGAGCGCTGCTCAGTTACTGTCCACCGCTGTGTACGCCAGCGGCTAAGTACATTTTACATGAGTTCCGTACTATTTCTTTCCAAGCTGACGACTTTCACTCTGCTTCGTTTCAACGAGAAATACTATACTTTTGACTTTGCTCACTGCACGCTTTTCTGGGAAGGGACGGAAACGGTGCCAAGTAGGAGTATTTACTGTACTTGAGTATATATACTTTGTACCGCCACTATACTTGCATACAGTAATCAATCAGAATAACCACAAAGCACATGGCCGCTGACATGTCAGTTTCTCATTGCGTCAAAAGATTCCACAGTCACACTGAGTTGAGTCGCGTTTCATGACCTTCAGATCCTCGAAGCCTGTTTTGCTGTGCTTCAGTGAAACGGTCTTTTTCAGTCTGACAACTAAAGCGATGCTGTAAATCCAAATTTGAGGCCTGCGTCTATCTAATCAGTGCATTCCAGGTCACATGTCCCATTCCAGGTTACATATTATTAAAGTACCAATTCATAGTCATAATGATAATACACTGTCTGCTGGGCCTACTGGATATTGCTCCAGGTCGTTACGGGTGCAATATGTCCCAGTAGCCGTACAAATACCACACATGCAACAGTTTGGTTCTGTTAGGGCAGAAGACTGGAATCCTTATTTTTTGTTTCATCTCTCAGACTTTTCAGTCTTTTTACTTCAGCTAAAGATATACAGGCTGCAGCCAAGTGGTGTCTTCTACTTGACAGTGGTGCCGTGAGAGCGGGGAAAAAAAGTCCAGCCTTGGAAAGAGGACCGGTCTGTCTTTGAAGTGCTATGCCTGTCTCTACTGACTCCAGACAGCCAGGGAGAGCGAGAGAGAGCACGAGAGAGACACAGAGAGAGAGAGAGAGAGAGAGAGAGAGAGAGAGAGAGAGACAGAAGCGATGAGATGAATTTCCCCGGAGCCCATGCATGTTTGAGGAGTAGCTGAACTGAACTGGCTCTCATGTCTGCCACAGAGGAGAAGTAACTAGCTCTCACTCCGTCTTTGAAGGAGGAGGGGAAGATGTCTGCCTGGGTGCTAAGAAGAAACTCATTTTCTCACCCCCCCCCCCCCCCCCTTTTATGTCACTTTTCCTCCCCTCCTGGTTCGTTGTCTCTCTCTGTCTATTTAAAAATTTCTATGATGATCTCTCTCTCTCTCTCTCTGTTCCGATTCTGTTTTTATCTCTCAGTCTCAGTGTTCTCTTCTATACCGTATATCCCTCTCCCTCGGTTTTCTGCCTCTCTCTCTCTCCCTCTCACATAAACGCTGACTTCACTGTTTAAGGGGTGTTCGTTTCCACCATGTTACCCTATTCTCTTTCACCTCTCTCTCCCTTATCTGAAACCATTCCCCATTATCTGTCTGAGTAATCTCTTGTCAGCGAAAAAAAGATATAAAGTTCCTCTCCACATCATCATCATTGTCGATTTCTTCCTCAGCATCACAGAAAAAGGACCAAAGTCCCTGCGTCCAGACCGCTGTAACGACACACTCAATGTTGTCTCCGCTGTAAGTCAGACTTTTTACTTTGAACCCACCCCACCCCACCCCACCCCACCCCACAAAGAAAGTTGAAAACCCACAGATGGACCCACTGCACTGCTGACAATCATCATCATCACCACAATCATGCTCAACTCCATGACCATCACCCTATAACAATCCTTGTTTAGATGTCCTCTGTCCATTCTTCCTCTGCTGTCCCATCACCATCACCAAACAAACTATGTCACAAAAGCTCCATAAAACTACACTGTAAAGCACACTCCAAAGTGTATAGTGTCCGATGAATTCTGGGACATGGTCCCTTGGTCTATTTACAATTATTATTTTTTACAGTTCCTCAGAGTTAGGCTGGCAGACATAGCTGTCCACTCTCACACAGAAGCGGCAGAACTCAGACCATCTCTGGACGTACCTGTGCGATCTCGTACAGCAGTTTGTAGTGCTCCTCCCGTTTCTGCAAGGTGCACAAATTGCAGCCCATCTCTAGTTGTCAGGGAAACGGTGCTGCTGCTGCCGCTGAGCGCACCGGAGGAGGATGGGTTTCACCGTTGTTCGCGCGCTTCACGTAGGTGTGTGTGTGTGTGTATGGGAGGGAGAGAGAGAGAGAGAGAGAGAGAGAGAGAAAACTGCCCCAGGGAGTTAGCTCATTTGTGCATCCTCAGAGATTCCATCTTCCTCTTGTTCTTCTCCCTCTCCCTCTCTCCCTCTCCCTCTCTCTCTCTCTGTCCGTCTCTGTCTCTTTCCTCCAAGTGCAGAACACACACACACATGCACACACGCACGCACGCACACAAACACGCACCACGTGTATCAGCTCACAGCTTCAGCAGAGGTTGTGGAAAGTGTGTGTGTGTGTGTGTGTGTGTGTGTGTGTGTGTGTGTGTGTGTGTGTGTGTGTGTGTGTGTGTGTGTGTGTGTGTGTGTGTGTGTGTGGGTGTGTGTGTGTGTCTCTCTCTTTCTCTCTCCTGTCACCCCTTTCCTTCTGTCACATGCATGCATACAGTCTCTGGCTCTCTCTCTCTCTCCTCTCACTCTGAGCGCACACGGCTCCAAACACAGGCTCTGGGCTCGGCGAGACACACCCCCATGTGTGGCAGGCTGCCTTCACATGCCCCGCTGCTACCCCAGCTCACCAAACAGAGAGGATGCTCATTGGCTACAGGGCCGGGTGTGGGAGAGGGGAGGAGCCTGTTGGAGGTTGTGTCTTATCTCAGGCAGATAGAATATCAGAGTGTCAGTGTCCCTGTGTCCGGCCTGCGTGCTGGAGCTGCTTCCCCGTGTGTGTGTGTGTGTGTGTGTGTGTGTGTGTGTGTGTGTGTGTGTGTGTGTGTGTGTGTGTGTATGCGCGCGCGCGCGCGTGCGTGCGTGCATGCGTGCGTGCGTGCGTGAGTGCTGCATTACTTTAGATCACTAAGTATAGTAGAAGTAGAGAATTAGACATTTCGACCATTGTCCTGGTCACAAGTCACAACAGGCAAAATGGTTGTTTAATTTAAATTATATATATTTAGGGTTTTGCATTTAAAAGTTAGGTTCAGGGCTTAGGGTTAGAGCTATGCCCAATTTAGTTGCACGCTGGTGCCGTGTACCAAAATATAGCTAATGCACAAGCTCAACTCGTCTCATTGTGATCTGCAATTTCTCAGCTTTAATCTTTTGGTTAATTAAAAATGGTCAATTGTGGCCTGGGCCATGGCTCAGTGGTCCAGGCACCTTGGCTGGTAATCCAGTCTGGCAGTGTGCTGCGGGTTCGACTCCCGATCCCGACGGCCTTTACTGCATGACGTCCCCCCATCTCTCTCCCCATTTCCTGTCAGCCTACTGTCTGTCCCTCCATAAAATATATCAAATAAAGCCAACAAAAAACTAAACGTGTGTGCATGCTTGCTTGCGCTGTGCGGCACGTACTGTATACGTTTCTGTGTATGGATGCGTATTGCATGTGCTGCTGAGTTTGTGTGTGCGATGAGTGGTTGTGTGCGTGCATCCGGCAGGTCTACTGCTGTGTCCGTTTGTTGTTTGTAAGTGGGTGTGTGAACAGTGTAAACAAATCACGCACCTTTCGTGCCCACACAACAACTCCCTATAGACAAACAGAACGCACACGAGTAAACAACAACACCTTGTCCTTTACGCTTCCAGAACATAATAGCTCCTCCGGCCACGCCACCACAAACATCAGTGGAAAGAGCTTTTCTCCCGGTAATCTGCTTACAGGCCATACATACATGCAGTCCATTTGTCAGTACACACGTTTGACAACTAGATTTAGCGCGGGGAGAATCAATCTCATTCACATTCAATCAGATAAACTTGCACACTGAGCAAGAGGCTGGAAGACCAGCAGGCATAGATTTACAGTTAGACTGCTACTGAACACATACTCTACTCTAGTCTACAGTGTGTGTGTGTGTGTGTGTGTGTGTGTGTGTGTGTGTGTGTGTGTGTGTGTGTGTGTGTGTGTGTGTGTGTCTCTCTCTCTCTCTCTGTATCACTCGGAGCGGTCAGCAGTTAGACAAGGACACTGGAGTGGGCTGACACACAGGAAGAGAGGCAGACTGCTATTGATTGGCTTCAAATTAGTTTCCAGTCCAACTGCTCTCTCTCTCTCTCTCAACTTCTGACAGTCTCTTACTTCCTCTGGGTTGAGAGAGTGAGGGAGAGAGAGAGAGAGAGAGAGAGAGAGAGAGAGAGAGAGAGAGAGCGAGAGAGAGAGAAACGGACAAACCATTACAGGTTTGATGTCACCAGAGGTGATAGCGGAGACGCCAGTGACCTCATGACAGGATGGAGAGTGGACAGAGGGAGGAGAAAAGGGCGAGGTGTTATCAGGGGTCTGCATCTTGATGTGCTCCGATGCCCTTCACTGCAGCACGCATATAGCCTGGTGCTCCTGTACCTGCATGAGCAGCGATAAGGAGAATGACGCATCTGTGCTCTCCACCTCAACACTCTGGGCTCTGACAGCTATTCATCACGGCCAAGCATTTGGAGAGAGCCAGCGTGTCCGCTAATCCAGGGGTTCCCAAATTGTGGGTCGGGACCACAAGGTGAACATTGTTTTCAAACTCAAACAGTAAACAGTGTTAGTGCATACATGGGGTATATCTGCACATTTCTAAAGTGACAATTTATATTAAGTGCTTGTCAGGATCGGGGTTCCCCAGGGGGCCACGGACTGAAAGGTTTGCGAAACAAAGTGCTAATCCACTTCTTCTCAACCTTTTGAATTTCAATGTCCCCCAGTTTTAAACATATTAGGCTAAAGACCCCCATTTATACGATTCCCTTTGAATCTCTGGTACTCCAATCTGCACTGTAAAATCATCTCATAATGAATTGCATTTTTATAGCGCTTTTCCAAGTGCTCAAAGCGCTTTACATATACAATGGTTCATTCATTCATACATTGGGAGGTAAAGCGGCGAACAGTCAACGCCAGCGTCCTCACTTCCCACATTCACATACCAATGGTGGCAAGCTCATACCGACCAAGTCATTGGAGGAAATGTAGGGTTCAGTGTCTTGCCCAAGGACACTTTGCCATGTGGACAGGAGGAGCCGGGATTTGAACCGCCGACCCAGGGATCATTGGACGACCTGCTCTACCTCCTGAGCCACAGACGCCCATCTCAATTCAACTCAGATATGCAGACTGTACACTCTCAAGAGTTACAGATCAGTAAGGGTCCATTTTGGACCTCTGGTGGTCCCCGGACCCGACATTGGGAACCAGTCCGCTAATCTATTGGCAACTCTTTGTTTTCGTCCCCTGCATGTGACTGTCCTATAACTAAAAAAATATCAATGTGAATAGCATTAAAGTGGAAAAAATGCAAATTGCTAATGCCATAGTAGCCTACATAACCAAGACATCAAGCTCAAGGCAAAGCAGATTCACTCAGCTATGAGTCATTCTCATGTTAGCCAGTCAGACTGTATTGTGAATCATTGAAAGGTTAACCCAATATCGCTATTTTCTGAGAGAGGCACATCAAAGCCATGCTAAATACATCACATTAGCATAATGTCCTACAGTATGTGGCTCAGAACGAAAATGAAAGGAAAAATGTTCTGCTCTGTCTGAAAATAGCTAGGTACAGTATATGTGAAACCATGCATCTCTTCTTTAATTTTTTATGTTTTTGTCAAATCTGGTAACATTTTGGGAGGTTAAACCTTGGGTTCCTTGAGGTTGTCCCAGGGGCTCCCCAGCGAACAAAATGATTGATAGTTGGGAACCAAATGGACCCTGACAGGTCTGTACCTCTGAGAGCGTACAAAATGACTTAATTTGCATGCTCTCAGAGTTATGGGGCTCCAAATATATATATAATATATACCTGTTGGCGACCATTCTGATGTAGCCGGATTTGACCCGGGGTGATCGTGTTTTGGGGCACTATATTCCCCCCTCTCTCTCTCTCTCTCTCTCTCTCTCTCTCTCTCTCTCTCTCTCTCTCTCAAAATAAATGTATACTATATGGAAAAATGGGCTACTTGGAAGTGTTCAAAAATATATGGGACTAGGACTATATGAAGGTATAATTATTTCTGTAAAAGATATGGGAATCACTAGATTCCTCTCTCTCACTCTCTCTCTCACGTCTTTGAAGTGCATTGACACATTTGCTGTGGATCCTGTGGAAAAGTAAACCTTGAAAGTTTAGTTGCCAAAGGCAGACAAAAGAAACACTCCCAAGACTTATGAGTGCTGCATGTGTTGTTTTGTCATTGCCTGACTGTCCTTCATGCAAGGTCATGTTTGAGTTACATGTAGCAGAAGAAACACAACAGCGGCAGGGGAGGTGTGACGCATGCAGTTGTAAGGCGGTCAAATTATCAGTAACTAAGTACATTACTATTAGTTAGTATTACTATTACTATTAGTTAGTATTACTATTATTACTAGTATTTTTGAGGGCCTCCTATATATACAGCTTTTGTCCCCATACGTCTCAATATTTGCCTTTGACAATGAAAGGAGAAATTAGGTCAAATGTTCGCCAAATATGATGTAAATTTTGTCCCCACACGTCGACAATGGCAACACAAAGCGCCCCTCACTTCACATGATTTCTCATTTTCAATACTTTTACTTCTACTCCACTACATCTCAGAGGCAAATATTGCATTTTTTACTTAGCTTAGATTTAGATTATTACTGTATTACAGAACCACAGACATTATTTATAGTCATCGTCATCGTCATGGTTGTGGTGTTTTGGTGTGCATGGCTCTTAACGCTGCCCTTCTAGTGGTTGGACCAGCATTCGTCCTGACCAGTGTAGCCACTTCGCCTACCACAGACCGTACAGCCAGGCTCAGCCCCGGGCTGTCCCCTCTCATTCTCCTGAGAGGGGACAGGGATACAGTGGAATCTGGGCTGCAGATCTAAAAGCCCTAATTTGCAAGAAGAGGTGTGTAGTCAAAGCCCATCGCATCGTCAAGCACAGGCACAAACTGACCATACCACTACAACGACCACGGCCAGACAAGAATGCCTGACGAGGGCAACACCACCAGGCATGATCACTGCCTGTCATCAGGATGGACTTGGACTTTTGCTCTTCCTCATGGACCTGTTGATTATACCAGTGACCTTATGTGTGGACTATATGCGGTCGAACCTGATACTCACACTGATATTTATTATATTGCATCTTAACTATACGTCCATAACAAGCACCTTATGTCTAACCTCAGGTAGGCCTACATACTGAACACGGATAGAAACATCGTTGTTGTTTTGTTGGAAACAACAACACTTATAAACCTGTGATGTTTCAATAAAGTAGATTTTTGGAATTCATAAGCCAACTGAGTCAAAATGACCTGGGGCAAGGTTAAAAATCCAAAACTACTCATTGGAACTGCTGGGTATAGCAGTAGAGTCCATTAGTAGCTATACACACAGCTCCCAGGAGTGAATATTGATAAGTGTATTAATGTCACGCGCCCGGGTGATTCTGAAAATAAACGTGTGGTGTTCAGCAAAAATGAGCTGAAACGGCTATACTCCCACATGACTGTCAAATATTTCAACACTCTGTTAATTTATCAGTTTGTAACTCTGAGAGTGTACACATGTAACCAAATGGACCCTTGCAGGTCCATTTGGTTACATTAACACTTTTCTCTGTGTACATCCCTTGGGGCATGGCTCGCATAAAGCCAACAGCGTGAGAAGTTCCCGGAGGCGACCCGCACACGGCTCTTAGTAGCCGCGACCCATAAATAATTTAACACAGCAGGCCATTCATCTAGGTAAAAACGTAAAAATTATATCTCTATTTACAGCACGGATGTATAAAGGCCGAGGGGGGAAATGATGATGGTATACTGTACCTGATTCTAATTGCAATTCCGCCTCCTCTCGCTCTCTCCCTTTCTCTTTTTCTGTTCTGGTAATTACATTGTGACTATTCATTATTGTCTCATTATAGTGTGTGAGGCCAGCGCAACCCATCCTCGCATAATGACTAGTTCGCTCTCATTGTCTCCCGGTTGGCAATTGTAACAAAGAAAAAATGACTCTGTGGAAGAGAAACAAAAAGGCTTTCAGGTATTTAATTACCAAATTATGAAGGGGGTTATGTGACGAACAGAAGTCCTACACGCCTTCTCCCACATTTGGGAGATGAGAAGACAAAGTTAAAACAATTATATAGATTCAGATAAATGATTACTGCTCAGCCCATAACTACTGTTAGTACTGTACTACTGTAATTAATGTATCCTTAAAGACTGTTTGCACTATTGGTGAGATGCGAAAATACTTTTCGCTGTGCTGTACAATAAATTTAATCTCATCTCATAACTCGGCAGGGCCTTTTTGTTTGCTGCCTGTGCGGTGAGCTGAGTTTTTGCCATGTTCTGTCCAAGCTTTGTTAAGTGCCATTTGCGTGGCCAGGTGAGACGAGACAGGCGCACGCACCCACACTTGCACGGACGCATGCACGCACATACGCATGCACAGTCGCACACCTCCAGTTCTAGGCAACACACTGAGATACGCATTACAACAAGCCAAGTCAGTGTCGAATCAGCGTGTGTCTTTTTACTGCCCCATTTCACAAGGCTATTCGGATATAGCGCATTAGGCTTTGTGGCGGCCGGCCCAATGTGACCACGAGCCCACAGGCTACGGCGGCTCCACTTGAGGCTCCCCCCGTTCGATACATTAACTCACCGCCATAGCGTGGCATCGTGGCCACAGGCAACATGAGACCAACAACAGTGTGTCCACTCGATAGACCGGCAGCCACCCTGGCGTCTGACCAGCTGACCTCACGCGGAGTCTCCCACACTGGGTCAAGTAGCCCTCGAGGCTGACGTTGCCTGCGTCCAGACACTGGATCAGGTTCATTCCACCCACTGTGGAGGTCGACTTTGACCAGCAGACTGTGTGTCTCCAGGTTGGCCTGAAGATTCAAGATTTGTTGTTGTTACGTCTCACATAGTAGTAAACACAGGGTGCATATGTTTGTTAGGCATACTAACAGGCATTAGTTCGACGACACCGTGGCTCTCGACATGCGTAGCAGGTTACAACTAACCCGTGGCAGGTAAAACTAACCTGTGGCTTCCTGTGAGGTTAGGTTTAGGGTTGGGTTTTGGGTGGGGTGTCGGACTCATGACTGTAGGACTGTTAGTACGTCGGACCAAACACATTGCACTCAGTAAACATCTGCAAAAAGTATTGTGTTTTGGTTCCTCAACATGTTGGCATCAATAACAACAATATTGGGTTTTTTTTGGCAAAAGGGCAGGTGCCCAAGCCCCAGTTTTTTGTTTTTGTATGAATAAAACGTACAGTATATGGTATGTGTGTGCTGGTGATGAACAAGTGCAATTCCAATCCAGGGTGTCTTGATCCAATAGAGACATCTGATCCCAAAACAGTTTATCTAAACCCACAGGAGCTCATATGCTATGCAGCTCAGTTTAAGGTTTCACTCAGACTATATTGTGGCATGTGTGCGTGTGCCGTGTGTGTGTGTGTGTGTGTGTGTGTGTGTGTGTGTGTGTGTGTGCCTGCATGCAGACATACGCCATGGATATCTGTGAGATAGATATAGCCTTAGGGTGTAAACATACACAGACCCCAGCTACCACAACACACATGGCTACATGGCATTAACTTGACACACGCATGTACAGTAGCCATGCACACACACACACACACACACACACACACACACACACACACACACGTGCGCGCGTTCGTGCTCGCGCAGCCATGCACGCACACACACTTTCCAGGGCTTTCAGGTCCTGCTGTGCTAACCCAATAGCTCAGATCCAGTAAAACTGATTACTGAGGTCTTCCCCTGCTGCTCCCCGGGTCCCACTGTCGCACTAATGGCACAAGTGGGCCTCTTAAACTTTCAACAGCATCTGTGACGGCATCGAACCACCCGTCGCGGGCCAGCGGGCCATGGGATGGGGGTGTTTCCTATGGTTACTGAGGGCTAACAACCATCTACAGAGATGAGGCCGGATAGATGGCTAAGCAAACAGATGGACACAGAGAGAGAGAGAGAGACCTGTTTCTGTCAGGTGCTAATGTGCCCAAAACATTACTTATTTTCTATCAATTACATACACCATGAAGCGTTGAATTCATGGAGATGTTTTTGTTTTTGGCGCATTCCTAATGTAATAATTTGATGAAAGGCATAGTCTCCAGTAGGTGACTTTGATGAATTGAACATGGTGGACCCTCTTGTTAACAAGTGTAATGCTTAATTGGGTCGTCCACTCACAGTTAACAGTCTTTGTATTGAGTTTGTGCTTGAAATGTACTGTAATTCTGCAAACTGTTAATACATATTTCAATTAATCAATCAATCAAAATCAATCAAAAACTCACATAGTCTGGGAATGTGACAAAAACTAAAAAATCTCCATGAATTCAAGGCTTCATGCGGTGTGTAATTGATAGAAAAAAAAATGGGGTGAACTACTCTGGTAGGTCCGCTCCTTTTTTCCCTCTACACAAAATATATTTGCCGAATTGAGCGTGCCGATCCATCGGCTATCTTCGATGAATGTTCGCACACAGAATAGGCAGCGAACATTCAAAGAGTCATTTGAATTAGCATTCAAAGTGTCCTTTCTTACACAATAAATAAAATATTTACAAAGTTGAAAGGAAAGGAGGGGAGGAGTGACATGTTTTCACCTACACTGTTGCCTCTGTAATGAGACAAGCCCTGTGTCATTATTCCTCAAAAGGTGCACGCTCCTCAAGTGGACTCTACCGGTCAATTTTGTTCCATTTGTGCACTCTCAGAGTTACACACCTGTAAAGGTCATTTAAGGCTATAGCTCTATGTGTTTCTGGTAATATCATTGTCCACACATTTTGTCCATTGCAAAAATTGAATTTAGACAAAAATGTCCACCAACAAGCCAACATGGCAATGACCCCTTGCTTTCTCTCTCTTAACCCCCTTCTCACACCCTCGTCTCTGGGTCCCCCATGCCGCATAGAGAGCTCCGGGGGGAAGATGGCTGTGACAGCTGTTCCTTCATTGTTCAGTGCTTATAACAGGATTACCGGGGGCCAGGGGTGGGGTGTTGAGGGGCTTTGGGGCCAGCCAACCTCTTGCACATCGCACTTAACCTCCCCAGGCCCTTCAAAGGCAGGCCGGAGGAAGCCACAAAGGCACATCATCCCTGATCGTCATGGACAGGTATCAGAGAAACACTCAAGAAGGCCATATGGAAGCCAAGTTCATTGATCTCACAATCTGTCTGCTTTCTTACAAATGAGAGGGAAGCTTCCAATAAGCTGAACCAATTGTCACTTTTGTTTTCACTTTCAGGAGGCTTATATGGTATTGTGAAATTGTGATAGAATATAAGGCAGTAAGCTCAGTCATACTGTGTAGATAAAAGATATGAGATCTTGTGCCACTTTGAAATGATATTGGAAGATCGAGTCCTCTTGAACTGGGCAAAACCGTAACCATCTGAACCCTAGCATTTCTATTTTGGGCGTAACATTTTCCAAAAATAAATTACAAGCTCACATGTGAGCTTATAGATCAACTACTTTTGGTGAAGACATTTGGTGTAGAGGGGATAAAGAGCAGATCAAGCTCAAAACAAAGCGGACCCAGTCTTTTGCAAAGTGTGGAGGGTTTAAGTGGTTAAGTAGCACCAGGTACCTGCTTTTTATTCTGTGACCTCTCTCTTAACATTTGCCATATCACTGGTGCAGACTGCAACCCTATGGCTTTTTATTGGTGTGCCGGCTGGGTTTAATAGGCCAATTCCAATTAATGTGTCCGTAATCTGGGCCCCACACACAGCCATTAAACAGAGCACGAGAGTGCATATGTTTGGTCAGGGGACCAAGGATTAGACACACGCTGCCGAGTCAAGACGATGTTGTCGCGGGCCGTCTCGCTTCCTGGGTCCAGCTGGAGGTGCTTCCTTCCTGCCGGGTCTCGATTGGATGATGAGGCCCTTCCTGTGAGGCAGATAAGGAAGTGCTCTTTGTGTTCTTGAACCTTCTTACGTTCATATATAAAAGAACTGCTTATATGAGAGACATGTGCTGCGAACACAGCCTGAGGTATATGGCCAAAGTAGTATGACAGTGGGGACAAAAGCCCCATCTGGAACAAATAAGAAGTCTGGTTGAGCTAAAATAGTAATCACGGATGGTAGGCTTAAACTATACATGGTTAGTTGACGGTATCAGTGTTCAGTGTTCATAGTTACAACAATAGTTACAATAGTGTCTAATGTCTATGTATTTTACAACTCCTGAGACAATAAATTCTTAAAGTTGAGCCAATGCAGTATAGCCCTGCTGTCTATTTTTTATGACGTTGATGCGACTTGACGTCCAAAGAAAGAAAAGCAGTTATAACTCATAAACCAACTACAGTTTTACAATTGTTTGTTGCTCAAAGCAAGTCCAACGAACCCCTGAAGACGGTTCTGGATGAGCCCCAGGCCCATGAATGTCCCAGGACGAAGGCGAGTACAAGTCTGCCTTCAGAAACGTAGAAATGATATGATGCCTGCCGCTGCAATTACACTATCGGCCCCCTGGGGGCAGGGTGTGGGAGCTGAGGGAGACAAGGGGCTCCGATTTCGTTGCTGCCGTTTCCCACGACACGGCCCGCAGCACAAGCGAGACTTCAAGGCAGCAACGCAACACTCTTCCATGGGCTATATAGTACTTGGCATAACGGAGAAACGGATAAGGGATCTCTTAAAGGCAATGGCATGTGCCACGGTGATTGGTTTAATTATTGTAACGCCCAAACCACACCTATGCATAATATAACGGGTAACGGAGGTGTTTTAGGGATTTAGACAGGTAACCAAAATACCAACTTTAGTGGGGGAACACCCCTTCCCCACTGCTAAATCCCAAAACAGTGTATTTAGAAAGTTCAAACGAAAATGGAGCCCCATTTCCATGAGTGTGTCAGTGTGTTTCAAGGACAAAACAGCAGCAGTCATCTGTCAAAACATGCTATCTCAATAACATTCTTCTGGTCAAGCAAAACGTACAGTATCTAAATAACAGATGTGAAATATAACCAACATTATATTGGCATTGTATGGTTACATTATATTGGTTTAGCATCTAGCGAAGGGCACGGTAACAATTAAGGGATACAAGGAGAGAGGAGTACGTGCTAGGGGGTGAGGAGAAGTCTGAGGAGGTACGTTTTCTGACTGCCCAGGACAATTCTTACTGCAAATGAGAGTGTTTGTTAAGGATGTTTTAGGGCAGTCGTTCTCAACCCTTTCAGACTGTGACGCCCCAAAACCCCCACCCTGACAAGCACTTGAATCGTAGGACTTAATGCAATGCGACACATTGTGAGATTGTAGATCTGTTATTTTCAAATGGTCGAGATCGAGTATTTCTATATTGCAGTATTGATACTTAAGTAAAGAAATGTAGTACTTTTTCCACCACTGAGTGTTTCCTTAACGTCTGGTGTTGAGTGAAACGTATCCCACATCGGTCACAGAGGTAAGGTTTCTCACCTGTATGAAACTTTAAGGTGTATATTTGCATTGTCTAACTGAGTAAACTGTTTGCCACACTGGTCACCTGAGTGAATTCTCTGGTGTGTATTTGATATTATTGAGAATATCTCAGATAATTGCGATTAGGCGATTATGTAATAATTGTGACAGGCCTATAGGCTATACACAACACAATTATGTCATCATTTACGATACAACAATATTGCATATTACCTTAACGTTTGGCAAGGCAAGGTTATTTGTAAACCACAGTGATCAACCTTTTCTGGATCAGGGCCAACTTAAAATATGTCAAATATTCATTTGTTTAACAGTTTCCGTGCTTTGAATGGATTACTCCAGGTTAATGTCGCTGCCATATCGGACATACGCGACTTTTGTTTTATGTGTTTAATCCGCCGCAATGTAAAAAATAAATAGAAAATCCTTCTTCGCCGCGGAGAAAGAGAGTAGATGCATCTGTTTGGATGATGAAACCGGAAATCGTCACATGCTGTGGGCTGCTAGGGCTTCTGGGAAATTGAGGCCAATGCAAACGAATGGGGTTCAACGCCTCATGGAGGAGGCTCCTGTGCTGCGTCTTCCGGGTGTACCAAGATGGCGGGTGGTCCGGCCGTTCATAACAAACGGGGGAAGCTTTTTTCGCTCGATTTTCGCGGATTAAAAGCCCAAATAATTCAGCGTATGCTCTAAAGGTAATACAACAATCTCTGCAGTGAAGGGGGGTTGATTAAAAGTCTGGTAAATCGTTTTCCGCAGTCAAACTGTTAATTAGACTAATTATTGAATGATCAAATATTCACTTGTACCACTCTGTAAAATCTAATGTTATCTCTTGTATTCCAATTGGAGAGTGAGTTGAAATTTTGTAAAAACGGAGGAGAGGTGTGATCTGTTGTACATTAAGGAACATTGTTAAAGTAATCATTTCCTGAACATGGACATTATACAAGAAAATCCTTCAAAGACACATTGTAAACAGGAGAAAGTATAATGGAAGGACAAGGCCACTTTGACTTTCCATTTGGATATTTTGGAATGCTTTTACACCCCTCCTTCCCTGCAGTACTGCAGAACACAAGACCCATGACAGCAATAGAAACCACAGGGGTTTCAACTCTGTAACGGCAGGGGCTCGCTTCCATGTTGTGAACAAATGTGCAGCATTGATTACCGGTCCCTGCGGCCATGGGTGTGGCTGGATAACTGGCAGCAGTTGTCCTTACAGTCAATATGTTCAATAAAGTGCACGTCGTACAACATACAGTCATTTATCCTAGAGAAGACAAATCCATGTGGAGCCAGATCTATAGTGGGGCCATGCTGAGAATTTAATTAAACAGGCATTTGAGAGTTCAATGGACAACTAATTTACATGTTTAATTGAGATTTGTGCTTATTTATTTATTTTACACCACCATTGTACTATATGTAATATATGTCCCCAAATTCATATTTGGGCAAGGTGTCATGGCATTGTTCAGAAACGTATCTATGCCTATAGAGATGGCACAGAGAAGCCACAATGTTATTAGAACCGATCTTCTTCAATTAAAAGATGGAGATGAATATATAAAAGTGGAAAGAGGTTGAGGTACAGTATAATTACTCATCCAATACAGTTCCCACTTAATTAAAAAAAGTAATCTTTTTCCAGAAGAAAGCCATATCTTATAAAGCAGACCATTACATTCTTCAAACTGAATCTCAAGGAGGCAAATTAAACGCCAGTCTAACCGACAGCACGGCGTGGAACTTGCTGTGCTGTGCACTTTATTTTAATATATTCTGTCCCCTTACGACCAAAGAACAGTAACTACTACTGAACCTGAGAAAATAAAATATTAATACGAAATCTAAATCCTACTGATGCTACAACCATTTACACATAAAGTACTTTCTGCTATTTGTCTTTGTAGGACACTCCCCGTACAACTCATCCAAGGACAGCAGGGTTTTCTAATGAAAAATCCACATGCTTTTTTAACCACTTACGCGCTCTTTCGTCGCTGTCAGGCAGAAACCTCTTATCTCCATATTTTAACGTACGGTATGTTTTCTCGAAAATGAATGCCTTACTTGATCATACCACAGTGTCACACAAAAGTATCAAAAATAGCAGGTATACAAGCTCAAAACGTATCGTGGCACTTGTTGAGCTTGTAGATCTGCAATTTGGGGATTTTAAAAACGTTTTTGGACATATTTGGTTTCCATCCGAAAGTACATCGTCATTTGATGGAGCAAAAAAATAAAACAAATACAAAATAATAATAGCTGAGCTACAAGCTAACATTGTGTCACTTTGCAATTGCATTTTACGCATTTTCTTTTAGAAAATTGCACAAATGTTCAGAACATTAACAATGACATGACCAAAAACAAAGAGCCATGTTGAATGTTATTACTATTTACACCTGATGACGATACAAATTATGTAGGGTGGAAACCTCATATGTCCAAAACTGTACTTTTCAGGATTCAAATTAAAAAATATGTCCCCTAGGGTAGGTACCCTCACAAAAACATGCAGTAATCCTGGTCTCTAAACTGCCTCCCCCTGGCCAGCCGGGGCGCCTGATGGAGGGGAAAGGAACTGGTTGGAATGTCCTTCCTTCCACGCGCCAACCAGGGAAACTCCCCCCTGTCAGGTGTAAAGGAGCAACTTGGACACTCAAGCATGAAGGAAGCATGATAAGTCCGTTGCTCTCCCCAGGTTGGCGGAGGGTGTGTAGAGCCCAGTATCACATTAGATGATTGACACAGGGGTGAAAAATGTGTTACAAAATCGTGGGATAAAAAATATATTTAAAAAAAACAAATTCAAAAATAGCAAAAGTAGCAGATCAACAAGCTCAAGTTTCGAGCTTGTATAGATGTGCTACTTTAGGTACTTTTATGTGACACTGTACTTTTTAGCACTCACTTTATTATCAAGTAGAGCACTAATTTACAGAAATAAAGTTAGAAAATGGAGATATGAGGTTTCTGCCCATCAGCGACGAAATGCCTTCTAAATCCTAGCAGTTTTCTGAAAAAAAAACATATGTTGCTATCTTATATAGCCAAGATCTAAAATGACACAGATCCTTTCCAGGTCTAAATGGGTTTTAAGTGCTTGTCTAGCAACATCTTTATATTGTTCCACTTGCATTTTTAGCACTCACAAAATGGAGAGGCGCTTTCAGACACGAGTCTGGCTTTTGACAGAAGAAGATGCAAGCAGGCGTAAAGCGTGATTGATTGGCCGACTGATTGGACCACTGGCGTATGTCCCTGCTGGTCCCAGCCTCACCCTGAATGACCAATTAAAGTTTACTGTCCCCTCGGCGGCTATATGTGGAACAGAGAAAACTGCTTAACATGGAGAAGGTGACCAGTCCCCTGTCCAATGTAACTCAACTGATGACACAATGATGATACAAGTTGCAGGACAGGCACTACTATATACACCAGTGGTTCTCAACCTGCAAGCCCAGGGCCCGCTGGTGGGCTGGGGGGATAATTTGCAAAGTGGGCTCAAATAATTGGTAAAACACTAAGATTGTAATCATAATCATCTATTATAGTCCCTGTTCCCGAAAAGGCATGCTGCAAGGAAAATAATGGATATAGAGGGTGCAGTTTTGGCCTTGGACTATTTTCTTTTGAATAACAAAGCTTATGCAGCCACATCTCTTAATAAAGCGGTTGAGGGACCTATTATTAGATGGTACTATTCATTTCTAACCGAACGTACACAAAGGGTCAGTGTGAATGGCACTATACAGAGCGCAGAACCCTGAGTACTGGAGCACCTCAGGGCTGCGTTAGCTCACCTGTCCTTTTTACTCTGTACACAAATGAGTGTAGAAGTGGCAACCCGAAGAATTACATCTTTAAATTCTCGGATGATACTGCGATCTTAGCCCTTCTGGATAAGGATAGGGACTACTTTTTAGAGGTACAGAGCTTTGTAAAGTGGTGTGATGACAACCACCTTGTTCTTAATGTTAAGAAGATACAGGAGATGGTGTTTGACCCCAAGAGTATTGGTGAATACAGGCCTGTGGTCATTCATGACTCGACCATCTCACAGGTCTCCTCATATAAATACTTGGGTATCTGGATTGACAACTCATTAACTTGGAATACATATGTGGACAGTCTCTGTAGTAAACTACAGCAAAGACTGCACTTCCTCCGACGCCTCAGGGTTCATGGTGTTGAACAAATACTTTTGTTAGTGTTCTATCGAGCGGTCTTGGAAAGCCTGGTCAGATTTGGCATCACAGTTTGTAGGTCCAAATTGTTCAGATTGGTGCAGAATGCAGGGAAGATCATGGGGTAAGACAACTCCCCTCTCTGCAGTCTATTTATGAGCAGGCTACATTTAAAACAGGCAAAGACAATGGAGAGTTTGTACTTCTGCCCTCTGGGAGAAGGTACAAAGAACCGAAGTGGAAGGACATCAGGTTTAAAAAATCATTTATACCAGCGTCATGTTGAACCAAGCTCTGAAACAGTAGTGACTGTAAGAGGTTAGATTATCCACACTATGTGTGCACTTGTGTAATGTTGTGTCCCCCGGCCTCTGTTATGTATTTTGTTTGTCATTGATGTTTTGTGTGTGGCTGCAGCAGGGGTGAAAGCCCAAGACAAATTTCCCTTGTGGACTATAAAGTTTACCAAGACCAGTGATGTAACTAGGGTGCGTTTTGCGTCCAAAAACGCACTTTATAGTTTTGGGACACAATAGACCATCAACCTGTGCGTCCATGGGATGCACTACTGTACTCCCACTGAAAAGAAATCGCGGGGGTGAAAAAATGCGGTAAAACAATAATCTACGGAAACGATCATTTTGTATGCCCACATCCGACCTCATCCTATGTTATAAAAAATAAAATCCATGTAGAAATCGTTGTAGAACCACTAATTTGTTGTAACTACATTGTCAACACAGCGCGCCGCCATGTTGCTCAGGCGAGCTCTGACCGGGGAGCGGAGCGCTCCGAGCGCAGCCTCTAGAGTAGACTAGAGCCGTTTAGAGAGAGCGTGACGACAATTGAGTGATCAGTGACGCTTGCAGCCCGTTGCAGCCCCACGAATAAGCAGTGAACGGAGATGTCGCACCTCTCTCAACTAAACCGCGCTGCCTCCGACAGAAATATTTAGGGGAACATGTTTTAGCGTGACAAGCAGACCCGATTCACAAACAGACAATGAGTCACTTTAAATGAGCTGTGCTGCAGTGCATTAAATGCACCATACTTAAGCTCACTGATTGCACCACATTATTATTATTATTTATATATTTTACATTATTTTGATGCCATTATATTATTTACTGTTCTGCATACGTTGCACTGTTGTGTTGTTCTGTTTGCATACTTTGCACTGTTGTTGCAAACATCTTTGCAAATATTAAAGTTTTCAGATTTGGAATTGTATTCACTTCTTTCATACATTTCTACATGAATATAACCACATTATAACAATCAAAAAATGAAATGATAGTTTAATGCTGCAATTTGTAAAAATGACAAAATGTGACTGACAAAACGTCGCTGAAGTGGGACTCATCAAGTGTCCCTGGGACTCATCTACAAGACCATCCCTGCATCCTGGGACTCATTACATTGGAAACCTAATTACATCACTGCAAGACCTTGATAACATAATATAAACTTCACTAGGTATAAAATTAAATGTACAGTATGTGGCTTGCATATTTTACTTAGGTAAAAGTATCAATACTGCAAAGTAGAAACACTGCATTGTGACACATTGCAGATCTTGTAGATCGGCTATTTTCAAATGTCCTAAAAATATAGGCCTGAAGTGGCTGCTTTGGAAATGGAAGGTTCCAAGTTCGATTGCGGGCTTCCCTCAGAGTTAGTGTCTAAGTGTCCTTGAGCAAGACATTGAACCTCTTATTGATACCAATGAGCAGCTCCCGTACAGCATCGAAGTCTGATGTAATCTATGCATTCTGCCTGGGTCACACCCCCCCCCCTCCCATTCTGAATAACCCATAGATGCATCATATAAGAACTTATATTTATATACAGGTAGGCGATTGTTAATAAACAAATGAGCACGGCGGTTTGACTCAAATTGATATGAAGCATGTTATACATATATTTGCCAGAAACACACTGTATGAAATATGAGTGACTGACTATCGTGAACCTCCCTGACAATAGCACTGGGACAATTAGTTTATTTTTGGACCACAATTCTTATGAGACTATTCTAAGATGACCCACTGTTATTCTCCATGTAGAGAAATTACTTCAGTGACCCAGGGAACAAAATGACTTCAGGACTTCGGTACTCTATATGCACTATCCTAATATAAAATGCACCTCGTCTCTGTGTGTATGTAGGCTACGTCTGTAATCCACATAACTCGAGAACCATTCGCCCCACCGACTTCAAATTTGACACACGTGGCGGCGTTCCACACCACCACAGGGAGTGCAGTTCCTGCGTGAGACAAGAAGGCGGAAAGATTATTTTTAAGTACTAAAGAAAAACTGTCAGTTTTCTTTAAAGGTTGAGTGGCAGACTCTGATCTCTGACCTTTCGCTGACCCCGCGACATTGTGGGTACACGGACACACGCTCCCCTCTCCTGAGATTAACCCTCTCAACTGTTTTGTTCTTTTCGACATGAAGGGGGCGCCCCGCTGGGACGCAGGCTGACCCCAACCTGCCCTTCTGCCTCTCGCTGATGAATTGACCACTTAAGGTCACCAAAGTTCACATCAGAAGAAAAGGACGGGAGCGATACTGTGAGCCTCCACCTGGAAGGAACATTTACCAGCAGCACACAAGATCTGATAGAGAGGAACGTGTGCTATTTTAGTAGTGGAAAAAGTACTCCAATGTTTTACTTAAGTAAAAGTATAAGTACTGCAATATAAAAATACCCTATTAAAAGACAAGAATTCAAAATGTACTTGAGTAAAAGTGCAAAAGTATTCGCGTCAAAATGTACTTAAAGTACCAAAAGTAAAAGTACTCATTATACAGAACGTCCCATTACACATTATAAATGTATAGAAATCATTTGAAAATAGCAGATCTACAAGCTCACAATGTCTCGCATTGTGAGCTTGTAGATCAACTATTTTCAAATTGCCAAAATGTATAGGGCTGAAGTGGTTAATGTATGTTTTGTAATAATAATCCAAATCTACAAAATAACCGGTAACTAATGATTTCAAATAATTGTAATGGATTAAAAGTACAATTATTGTAATACCAAATTGACCAAGTTGGCAAATATTATGTAAGAAAGAGCTATTGTGCCAATAGCCAATAACTTTTATCTGTGGAGCAGAGTAAAACTATTGTGCTTATCAGCTTCGGGGGTCCTCAGTTGAAATATGATTATTTTGGGGAGTCGCGGCCTGAAAAGTTTGTAAACTCTTGACTTGTTGCACCATGAATTCTGAAATACAACAGGAAAACACATGCACTTTTGCCTTTGTGCATCTCTTGTCCGACTACATAATTTGCCCCGTCTAAAGCGTAATTTATTGTCCATCGCGCAAATGTGTCCCTTGCCAGAAATAACTGATCTACAAGCTGACAACGTATGACGTAAAGCTTTTGGTTCAGAGATTTATGGAATAGTATAAATTCAGATTTATAGTGCCCCCTCCCTGCATTACGCTGTCGCCTGCAGTCCTGTTCTGCATGATATTTTGATTATTATTTATTATGAGTCAGTGCTCCGTATGGGACTGACACATGCTTTTGTGTTTATGTGTTAATGTTTATGTGCTAATACAGTAGGCCTAGCAGCGTAAAAAGGTTGATAACCACTGTGCTAGTAGTATAGATGATACAGAAAGTTTGTCTTGGCTTCACTGGAGCAGACTGTAACTGTAACACATAACAACTGGATGTCACAACATCACCTCTAGACTCACTCAGTAACCGAGGGATTAAAAGAGAAATCAATAGGCCCTATTGTAGTTACAGTGAGTCACAAGAGACATACTCTCTCTTGTACAATGTCAAGTCAGAAGAAAGATGGCAAAAAAGGCACCCGAGTGTCCAAAATGATTTCACTGCTGCTCATTTTTTACCCGTTCCCTCGGTTGTCTCCGAGCGGTGCGGCTGAAAAACAACAACACAGCAGTGCTTTCCTCTGCCAGCTATCTGTATGTGACACGGCCGTCCAAACACACTTGACACGGCCTCTCCGTCATGTTTGCGGTTGAGAGGAAACTCTCGGGTCAAATTAAATGAAAATGTCGCCGGCTCTCTTTCTGCGGTGCCAGCAGATGGAGGATGAGTAATTTCACACACACGCACACACACACACGCACACATGCACACACGCACACACACACACACACACACAGACACACACACATGCACGTGCACGTGCGCAGGGAGCACAGCTATGCTGCACGGAGCTATTCCACTGACGGATCTCTGCTTAGCGCTACTTTGTCATTGGCTCTGCCATATCGCCCGGTTGCTATGACAACCCCTGTACCATGTCCAGCAAGGAGAAAACGAAGAGTAGGGGGAAAGAAGCTACCTGGAAACAAACACCACCGTCAGAGAATCTGATTCTTTGTAGACCAAAGTGTTCTCGACCTTTTCAGGCCGTGGCCCCCCAAAATAATTATATTTTACCTGGGGACCCCTCCACCCTGATAAGCACTTGGAATTGTAGGAGTTGAGGCATTGCATTTAGTTTGACTCTGTTCCACAGATACATATTGTGAAAATAGACAATCTGGTTACACACCTCGAATGCTGCACATTGTGAGGCGTTGTGAGCTTGTAGATGGGCTATTTTCAAAACGTTTGCATCTTTCTCAGGTAAATATCTGATTTACCTTTAGTTTGCTGATTACTTTTGATGCAGTAATGGTCTCTATTTTGTTTTTAATGTTGTTATTTTAGAGTTATCAAAAAGGTCTCGACTCTTGACCTGTTTTATAGTCACTTTAGAAATGTCATTGCCTCTGAGATGTATAGTGGAGTTAGTAGAAGTAAAAGTACTTCTACTACTTCTCTTCCTTCTTTTCCTTTCGGTTGTTCCCTTCAGGGGTCGCCACAGCGAATCATCTACCTACATCTCACCCTGTCCTCTGCTCTGCCTCCTCTTCTTTCACACTAACTTCATGTCCTCTTTTACATCCATACAGTACATCTCCTCCTTGGTCTTCCTCAATTAGGCCTCCTGCCTGGCAGTTCCAACCTCAGTATCCTTCTACTGATATACTCACTATGCCTCCTCGTCCTCAGTATGTCTAAACCATCTCAGTCTGGCCTCTCTGGCTTTATCTCCAAAACATCTGACATGTGCTGTCCCTCTGATGTACTCATTCCTGATCCAATCCATATTTGTTTCTCCCAGAGAGAACTTCAGCATTTTAGTCTCTGCTACCTCCAGCTCAGCTTTCTGTCTTTTCCTCAGTGCGACTGTAGTGATAGTTAGCGATGTCGAATATCTGTATAAAACAAGTAAAATTTGTGTCTTTTCTGAAAAAGGCATATAAACACTGGATTTGATAAAGCAATGCCTCTTTATTTCAAAACTACGGATGCACCGTTATTGCAATGTTGGCCCATATCCAATTGAAACTTGAAAGCTTCCCCAGAAATCACTGATTGAAGCTGGAACCTTCAACGTCACAAAAGGCTTTTTCAAACATACCGGTAACTATTATAAAATAAAATATCGTCTAAAAACAATAGATTATTATCGGTTCGATAACGATATTGCATTTTAAGGTCAACATCGGCCGATACCGATATGAATAAATTGTCCACCCCTAGTGGCCCTTTATGCCAGCAGGCATAAAGGGCAGTAATGTCATGATGTAATAAAATAAAATATAGAATGTGCTCGCTTTCTTCATCCTCAACATTACAAGCAACCAATAACAAAGAGCGCAAAGGTCAGAGGAAGGCTCAGACCGTACTAAACAATAGTGATCCTATAGAATGGTCCTGTGGAATCTGTGAGTTTCCTTAACAAGGCCAGTGTAGAGGGACTGGGATTACAGGAAACGGCCCATGAATCAGATTTATGACAAAAGAAATACAATCATGTTTGTGCACATGTGCAAGTTCCAACAGTGATCACAGGTTGTTTTTCCTTTGCTACTTTAACCATGCACATGAAACTGTGAATGTATATATACTGTACCTCCTGCTATTTTGATATCGTCACCTCGTATGCCCAAATATCTTATTTTTTTGTCGTTCCCTAAAAGGTTTCCATCATTGGACAGCTCAGTATGCTGAATAGGTTTTCCCTATTCATAGGAGAATTCCAGACTAGGCATTTTCTTACCATAATCTGATGTTATCCAGCAGCGGCGGTATTGCAGTCGCTGTACCGCACTGTTGTGACGAAAAGAGAGCTGAGCCAGAAGGCAAGCTCTCTGTCTACGGTCATGAAGTGTGTGTGGGTCATGGCCGAAAGAATTAGGTCGCGAATACAAGCAGCCAAACTGAGTTTTCTTCAACGGGTGGCTGGCATCTCCCTTTGAGATATAGGGTAAGAAGTTGAGTCACACAAGAGAGTGGCTTCTTCGCCTGGAAAGGAGCCAGCTTAGGTGGTTCGGGCATCTGGTTAGGATGGCTCTCTGGCGTCTGCCTAGGGAGGTCCTCGAGACACGTCCCACTGGGAGGAGACCATGGGGCAGACCAAGGCGCAGTTGGAGGAAACACATCGACTCACTGGCCTTGGAACGTCTCGGGATCCCCCAGGAGGAAGTCACTAATGTTGCTCTGGAGAGGGAAGTCTGGAGCTCTCTGGTGGAGCTGTTGCCCGCGACCTGACTACAGATACGCGGTTGAAGATTTATGGATGGATGGATGGAGGTGAGGGGTGGATTTTGCGGTAAATCGCTTATTTTTATCACGTGAAAAATTACAGTGTCGTTGTATATATCGGTCGTTCATAATGACTCAAAACTCTCCACAGAGTTTGTATAGAAACGTACTTCCAGAAGTCTCGCAAGATGAGATTTCACCCATGATTTCATCAAAGTCACCTGGCTTTTAAACACTACAACACTTGGGACAAACACTGTGGAGAGATTTGAGTTATGATTGAACGACAAATATCTGCAAAAAGAAAAAAAAGAGAGATAAAGAGCGATAAAAATAAGCGATTTACCACAAAACCCACCACCGCTTACACTCTGAGCTGTGGTGGACTCGGAATGGAGTTTTTCACCTGTACCACTCGTTATTACATCAGATTAAGGCAAGAAAAAGTCTAGTCCGGAATTCTCTTTTAATCTTCCGCCTTATATTAATGGGACTTTGTACCTGTATATTTGATTTAACTGTGCCTTCCTTCATTTGACTATATTCCTTTCCTTTCTATCCTCTATTTCTGTAACTGCCATTGAGTGCTCACAAAAAATGAATTTCACCCACTCGTTTACACTCACTGTGATGAGAGTTTAGGTTGATTCTGGTTGAATTGCAATGTAGAAAAGGCAATGGGGAAGTAAAGCATTACTCAGATTATCTTTGTGAGGCTGATGTGTTCTTAACAAGCAGTTAAGTGCTGTGAAACACTGCTGATAGTGTTGTGACTTTCATTGTTGGCACAACGTACCAATAAAAACATAAACTCTGACCTCCTGTGCTGTCCCAGTGTGTGGGCTGTAAAAAGGTAGTTGTAAAAAAAAAAGACATAGCTTGATATTGGATCATAAACTACTGGCACAGCTGCGGCTGGGTATAGCAAAAACAATATGAGATCTATACAGTGCCGAAAGAGAGTTGTAAAAACGGTGTGTTGGCTTTTCATTTGTGCATTGGCATGCGGGCATGTGCGATGTAGGGATGCACCGATATGGAAATTCTTGGACTGATACCGATGTTTATAATATCAAGAAATAAATCTACAGCTGTTAGGCTGCAGATAACCAACACACCACATAGCCAATGCAAAAATAATGCTCAACAACCAGGGCTCCAGCGTGCGACTTAATAGGTCGCATATGATACTTAATTTCTTAACGTGCGAGTTAAAAAATTTACGAGGTCGCACAGGTGCGACTTGCTGGAAGGATGAGTGGAGGGAAAAAAAACATCCCGCAGTGCTTGCCCGTTCCATTGATAAAAACATTGGACGTCACGTTCGCCTGACGCCCAGTGTTCAAAGAACGATCGTTCACGAAAACCCACCAATAAGCCGTTCAGACTTGGATGGTCAGAGCGGCGCGATTACATACAAACTTCAAAGTCAATGCAAAGACGAGAATTGCGCAAACGGGCAAAGCGCGACCTGCCGCGGTACAAACTGGACGAACCGAATATATATTCAGGTCTGAACGCAGCTTATCCGACACAAATTAACAAATTTTTCTCAGCTGTACAATTTCACTGGAGCGCAGCGCGCATATCTAACTGCATGATGATCAGTCATGATCTACACAGACAGCCGACTCCCGACCATAGACTGTAAGCTCCCGATCCAAACAATGAGTGAGGAGGTAAACTTGTTGTTTGATTAAACATATAATGTGCCACGAAAAATAGCTTCCAAAGCTTGTTATGTTTGCATCAAGGAGGTAGCCTGTGTCCATACATGATGATCGGCCAACAAAAGACATTAATCTCCCTCGCATTTAATTTTCAACACAAAACCTTAAACTGACTTTTTGTGTGTGGAATATAAATATTGCCTTTATTGACTGAGTTGGGTTCAAACCATCTACAGTGTTTTCAAGTATAACCAGGTAGGTTGCTGTTTTTTACACATTGACCTTTGTAGGGGTTTTATGATTCAAACCTTTAATGGTGGAAACCACTACAAAAATAAATGGTGCCCTATGTGGGGGCATGATAAGATCATGTATTAATACCACGCTATACAAAGAAAGAAATGGTGCTACCTAATTTCTGGTGGCACTACCAAATGAAAAGGTAGGTGGCACCAGTGCTACCTGTGAAAAAGTTAGTCTGGAGCCCTGTCAACAACAGATACATATCGGCTACACTGCAATCGGTTAATGTCAGTTTCATTTGCTGATTCCCGATATTGACCGATAACGTCAAATATCGGCCGATACCGATATGTAGCAGATACAGTACATCCCTATATATGCAGTGCATGTTTCATGCAAGATCGGATGTGTTTGTACTCGCAAATGTATGTGCAGCTGTAAAAAACAAAACAAAAAAATAAGTAAAGTTTGTTGTTCTATCTTTGCTCTTTTATTGAATTTCTGCAAAAAGCAACCTCGACAAGGTTCCCTGAGCATCAATCCGCAGGAAAGCATCTAAGGAAACATTGGATTTCTATTTGAGCAGGACTGTGAGAAAACCCTTCTAGCCCTTAACCAATAGAAATGTCTCGGTCATAACCCTGGGTAAACACAAGGCTTAGACTTAACCCTGAGGTATAAGTGAGGTTAGCGCCACACAGCACAGTATAGCTGGCTCTCCGCTAAAGCCAGTTGCCTGGGAACGCTTAAATGGTCTCTCTAATGCAGGATTTATCAAAGCGGGTGCCCTGACGCAATGGTGGTGCTGCCAGAATACTTTCAAATATTTGGAATTTATCAATATCATGTCAGTTTAACCACTTTTGTCGCTCTATACTTAGTAAAAAATGGAACTGAGTTGCACTGTACTTGGTGCATGCTTAATCTTTACAAAAATAGCAGATCTACAAGCTCACAGTAGTGCTTATAGATTGGCTATTTTCATTAGTTTGGATCGCATGGGGAGCTAAAACATTTTGATGCCCACGGGTCTAATAAGACCGGCTCACCTCCTGCCCCTGCGTCCGAGTGTCCCTGAGCACCACACTACCTTTACAGTAGCCTGGCTAATAAGCCAGACCGAATCAGCCATTGCCACGACAGTGTGATTTGAGTCTGGTTTATTAGCCAGGCTATATCTTTACAGCACCCCAACCATCTGAGCATCCATCCGCTGGGTAAAGCTGAAACTTAATTGCTCCCCCATGGGACTGTCTCCTGAGCCACTGCAGTGCTACCCGAAGATCAGTTTGATACACGAGGAAAACTCAACCTCTCCTCCCAGTCTCCCACGCACTGAGTGTGCTCTGTGCTGACACCACCACACCAGTCTTAACAGGGTCATTGTACTGCAGGGCTGTCAAAATAACGGTATTAACTGAGTTAATTAATTTGTGAAATTATAAATTAATTTAATTAAAAACGAACACAATTAATGCATGTTTAGATGACCCGCCCCATACATCCCATAATCCCATCCACTGCACTATTCATCGCTCTGGTATCAGATTGCTTGGCAAACATGGCATATTTTGGACATAGTTCGAATGGTAATTAATCACGATTAATACATTTTTAAGCTGTGATTAATCAGAATTTAAAAAAAATATATCGTTTGACACACTGTTAGTTTAGTATAATGCATTTATGACGGTACTAAAGGCATCTAATAATATAATCTTTATTGGAGACCTATTGGGTCCATATGAAAGAAGGCGCATATAACAGAATATAAAAAAGGCATCCTATAAATATATACACAGTATATAATGTTTATGCAAAAGAAAAAGACTACAAGGTGTAGATCACCTCAGCACACCTAGAGTAGCCTATGCACCTACAAACCCTCACATGCACACACTCACACACACATACTGATACATGCAGGTCAGCTGTCAAGTGCTGTGTCAAATATTTGGGTCTGTAATTTAATGACTAAATATATAGAGGCTATATTAAGCCAGTGCTCTCTGAGGCTGGATGTGTACCGACAACTTCTCACTGGTTAGAGCCTAGTGTTATTCTCGGACACATCAAGGCGACACATAAGTTATACCTTAAACTGTCTTCTTAACCCATTAAGACCTGAGGCCGATTCTAATTCAATTAAATTCAATTCAAATTTATTAAAGTATCAAATAAAAGTTGTCTCAAGACACTTTACATGTAGAGCAGAGACCCAACATCCCACCCTGAGCAAGCAATTTGCCTTCTAAATCCTACCAGTTTTCAGTGGTGCTCTTTTCATGTCAAGGACCCCCAAAATGTAGATATAATTGGCCACGGACCCTCATCTCAAAATATTTTGTTCCAGGGAAGCAAAGATTTGAAATAATTGCTTTAAATAAATAAAATAATAAATGTCCATAAATGTGTGTCCTGCAGGCACACGTTTGCTACTGATATACTTTCAAAAGCCGCTCTGTAGGGGCCCTCTACGTGAGTAGAGGACACTCTTACAGTGGCATACCCAGAACAGCAGGACACATGTGTCAAAGTTATACAAATGAAGCACAGTGGTGGTTCTCAGTCTGGTTTCACTGAGTTTTATTATCATATGTTTTGTATTATATTTGTGTTCTATGTAGCCTATTACTGATGAATTGAGTACAGTGGACCACAAGGGAAACAGGCACCTGGGGGCTTTTTGTGTTATCCATTTAGCATAACTTTTAGCATAACCGTCGACTGTACTACCTGCACTGTTAACAATCTCGTTATCTCTGGGACACTAATCTACACTGTAAAATCCTTGTCATTTTCACACTTTGTATAATTTCAAAATGTACTTGTGCTTCTACAGACGGACGGACTGGTGGACTGAATAGACGCTGAGAGGGGGGGTGTAGTGAGATGAATGACTACTGTAATAGCAGCGAGGGTAAAGGGGAGACAGAGATAGTCCTGCCCTCAGGACTGAAGTGGCCCTGTGGCCCAGCTATCTGCACCTAATAACCTGCCATTATGGCCTATTACAGTTACACCAGGACAGGGCTGCATTAGGCGTGATCAAAGGCTGAGTCTGGACGTGTGTGTGTGTGTGTGTGTGTGTGTGTGTGTGTGTGTGGTCAGGTACGTGTTGTGCTCTAAAAGCTCTGATGGTCTCCGTTTCCATTCAGAGACAATTCATGGACATTGGCCAGCCCAGAGGAGACGAGGAGGTGTGACGGTGTCTCTGAGCACGCTACAAACATAATCCATCCGTCCATCCGTCCCATCCGTCGCTTTTAGGGACACTTCGTTGTGTTTTTGCTTATTTTTGCTGTCAGGCAGGATTGTGTGCTGGTTTGCTCCGTGCTGGTGTGCAGCTACTTTACCACTGCACCAACCAAGCCATTATAGTTTTTTCTTTTCTTTTTTTGCGTAAGATTTATAATAAAAGATCCGTTTAGGCTACACCGTAAATGTAGCAGATCTAAAAGCTCAAATCGTGTCACAGCGCGACACGTTGCGGAGCTTGTAGATTGTCCAATTTTGCTACATTTTACGACACTTGTATACAGAGCAGGCGGTTTCTTCCAAACAGTGGCGTAATACTAACTACTTAAGCTCTAAAATTCGAACTTTGCACATTTACATTATTAATACAAACATACATCAACTGGTGAATTATTATGTGTTCTACCCTATCATATGAAGTAATTAAAATCAGCCCCACATTTACCAGCTACAACATTCAAGTGATAAACATATCAATGCATTATTAATACAGTCCATCCAGTAATACGATTGTATAAAGCCCATTTTGAATATTTTGATGAGTATAAACCTTTGTAATTTTACTGAAATAATACACAGGTCTTAAACCAGTGGATCTGAAAAGTTTCCATGTCAAGGACCCTAAATGAATATGTATTTTCCCCGTGGACCGTCCTTGAACATCATTTTGTGGTGTGATGTAGTGATGTGTTGTTAAAATGTTTCCAAAATATTCCAAAATAGTTTTAGAAACTGCAAGATTTGTTAAAAACAGACGGTTGTGATGTTATATTAACATGTATTTTGTTGGGGACCCCCTGGGGGTCCGCCGACACCACTTTGAGAACCACTTAAGTAAACAATCTGAGTACTTCTTACACAATTGGTCCCATCCATGCAGGTTCCTCCAAAGATAATGTAAATATAATCTCCTGTAGACATAATTAGGACAGTGAGCTGTCATATGTTTTAGGGGAATGGGATTGCTAATTCCCAACATTTACGGGAATGAGAGGAATGACCTCAAAGAGATGAGCACTGTAAGAGCGAGAGGGGGGGGGGGGGGGGGGGGGTGAGAGGGAGAGCGAGTGAGATGAGACACACATTGATCAGGGGGGGGGGGGGGGGGGGTGGCGGGGGGCGTACAGCCAAAGTGAGACAGATGACAGAATCTCTTTGTCAGTCAGGAACACATGGCAGATCCAGTACAGCCACAAAGACAGTATAGCTTATGACCTGCCCTGCTCTCTCTCTCTCTCTCTGTCTCTGAGTGTGTCTCCCTCCCTCCCTCCCTCTGTCTCTGTTCCTCCCTCCCTCCCTTAATTCTCTCACCCTCCGCACTCTCTTCTCACCCGCCCCACCCCCCCACCCCCCTCTCTCTCTCTCTCCGTCATGCTCCTCCGCTTTCAATGCATGACAATTATCCTGCCCCTGACACTGTTGACAATAAACAACACATGAGCTTTATAGGATGGGGATGCTGCCACATTGTACGCCGTGATAGAATCAATCCACCGCCCCGAACGTCATGCAGTCACCCTTCACCTATAGCCTTGGTTTGTTCCGTATGCCTTGATAGTCTCTGTGTAAAGGTCCATAACTCCATATCCATGCACTAAAACCCTCTATTCTCGGTACGGCTCAAAGGGTAGAGTGTATCCGAAGGTTCCGGGCACGATCCCCGGCTACGTGCACAAAGCGTCCTTGAGCAAGACACTGAACCCCTCATGGCTCGCAATGAGCAGGTTGGTGCCTTGCATGGTTCCATCTGCCATTGGTGTGTGAATATTGCTAGGGTGTGCATTGTAAAGCGCTTTGTAGGGTCGCAAAGATTAAAAAGATGTAGTCCATTTACTGAACTAGATGCATTGTGGGCTTGTCAATCAGATATTTTTCACGAATATAGGGTTCAATGCATCCAACCTGCATGTATGCACTGGTATAATCAGTAACATCTGCATTGATTTCACAACATATCATCCTATATTCTGGGGCGAACATTCGGGCAAAATAACTGATGATCTGCTATTTTTGGAAAAAGCATATTTAGCATGGGTGAGAGGGGCAGTGATTTGGCCAATCACTGCTGAAATACCAACTGGAGAGTGTTGTGGTTAAGGGTTGAAACACTCTCAGGGGACCACCTGATGACCTCTCTTTAGAAATGGATTATAATCGCATCTTTGATGTATTTACAAACAGTGTAAGAGGAAACATTGAGGGGATCTGATGGACTGACCCTTGGGGTACTCCAGTATATATATATATATATATATATATATATATATATATACAGTATATATCAGGGGTGGGCAACATTGACGATGGAGAGGGCCACTATATATTTCCACACTCACTCCAGAGGGCCACGTTGCATATTGTTGTCGTAGCAAAAATTGCCGATCTACAAGCTTGTAGATCAGCTATTTTTGCTATATTTGAATTGAAATACTGGAAAAAAAAATGGCATTTTCTTTTTATTGGAATCCTGAAAAATTCAAATTAATTTAGTTATGTTAACTTTATGAACTAAACATGAGCTCATGAGCTGCATGAGCATGTTTGGAATTGTAACAGGTGAAATCAATAACATATCAGTATTCTGATATTAACCTGAGGGCCGCATTAAGTGAAGGTGGGGGCCGCATGTGGCCTGTGGACCGCCAGTTGCCCATGTATAGTATATATATACCCACACACACACACACACACACACACACAGTATATATATTATATATACTGTGTGTGTGTGTGTGTGTATATATATCTCTCTCGCACACACACACACACACACACACACACACACACACACACACACACACACACACACACACACACACACCATCAAGTTACACCCAGTCTTACTTTGGAGAGCTGATAGAAGAGAAAAATGTGGTCTGTATTTGTATTTATAATTTGTACTGATGCTAATCCAGGAATTAAGAATAACACAAGCAAGCAATGATTAATGCGACCCTATTATGCTTCTAAACACAGTGCAACGTGTGGATTTATGTCTCTAATTAGTAACCTTTGTGTCTCCTGAAGCGAGTCATGGGCTGTAAAGTGTCACGGCACAAGAGGTCATCGATGTCACCTCAAAGCACAGGCTGTCCTTTTCCTTTATGTGATGAGAGGGGGGTCTCATTGCCATTAATGGCAATACGACATTGGGATCATAAAATATAATATGCTATTAACAGAAAGGATGTTGCTCTTTCCTGGAGTATACAGTATACAGTAGATCTCGAGAGCATTGGCGGTCCACCTGTCTGCCCAATTATTACATGGCAGACTTGTGAAGCAAATCACTGGTTTCTTTCAAAACTATAGCGCTTTTACTTTTGAAACTATAATCAATTATAGTTATTATGTTCTGGCTTGGATGTAACGGTATGACAATGAAACCAAATAAAATCTTTCCCCCACCCTTCTTTTTTTAACATATTTTCGTTATTATGATTAATATCTTAGTGTTTTGCCAATTATTTAAGGGCCCACTTGCAATACCCTCGCAGCAGGGTAGATACTGTATATCGGGGTTAACTTGAGACCCACTGCTGTATAGGTTAATGCATGTGTACTCTACTGTATGTATGTGTGAATTGGTGTGGAGAGCAGGAGTGTTAACCTGGACGCAGTAGGTATTAAGGCTGCAACAACGAATCGATTAAATCGATAAAAATCGATAATTAAATTCGTTGCCAACGAATTATCTTATCGATTATTATCGCGGGTGTTTTCCAACATTAAAATGTAACGTAAAGCTGCTTTCTTTTTACCGTTCCGTAACGGCACTAGGCTGAACGAACAATATGCAACGGGTCGGTATAAACACAACACAGGGCGCGCTCGGAAATAGCGCACTGAGCGCACTGTGCAATGCAAACTAATAGGCGATTGCGCTCCCGGTGTGCATTTCCAAACGCACCCACAATATTGTCTTGAACGTGACCAGAGCACCCGGTCCGCATCTACCCCTCTCTCTCCCAACTAACTTCAGTCTCCCCCACACACACAGTCACACACACACACACACACAGAGGGAGAGCGTCAGCTCTGTGGCTGCGATGATCTGCTTGCAAAATGCCCCAAACAGGTCCCAAAACATGGCATTTGTGAGCACGGCCACTGTCCATATTTGTTTGTCTTATGACAAAAAATGCTCCACAATGTCTGAATCTGTGAGCTTGCAGGCTGTCTACGACGAGCACTATAGCAGTGTAGCTTGCTAATGATCGTTAGCTCCTCATTTGTTCCACCTGTGTAATCACAGCAGCGCATTGAAGTGGGCACAGGGCAAAAATCTCCGTGAAGTGAACGTTTTTGCTTAATGATTTATTCAGTGCTGTTTAACTTTAGCAATATGTGATACTAGAGCCTAGACCCTAGAGAACATGCCAATATGGCTGCTATAAGAACGGTTTCCCCTATCAGCTAGCATGCTACTTAATTGTAACTTGTGTGTACTGTGTGTGTGTGTGTGTGTGTGTGTGTGTGTGTGTGTGTGTGTGTGTGTGTGTGTGTGTGTGTGTGTGTGACTGTGTGCGTGCGTGCGTGTCCACACAGAGACCCCTTTTCCACCAGTTGGTTCCCAATGGGAACCGGTTCAGTTCTTTTTGGTTTTTAGTCCATGAGCCAGAGCTCCAAAATGGGTGGGCAAACTATACCCTATATTAAATTGTTTATAGGATCAATACAAGTAAATTAATACATGATAACCCTTCCACAGTAGTACCTTTTTCATATTTTTGATTATTTTGCATATTTTCCTACATAATGCCTCATTTGCATATTTAAAAATGCAAAATTTGTAATATAATAAATCATTGCCTTCATGTAAGTACTCAATTGGGGAAGTTTCATGGTGATAACAATCTAATATAGGTATGGTTTTGCCTACTCAATTCATAATTAACGTTCCAATTTTGGAGCTCTGGCTCATGGACTAAAAACCAAAAAGAACTGAACCGGTTCACATTGGGAACCAACTGGTGGAAAAGGGGCCAGACTGTGTAGGACAGTGGTTCTCATAGTGGGAGTTCCAGCTACATTATAGATAGTTAGGAAGTAAACCAAGTGGACCCTAAAGGGTCTGTAACAGAGAGTGCAAAAATGGAACCAAATGGACTCACAATTGATTTTACCATAGAAATTAAAAAATAAAAATGGGGGTCCCAGAGATAGAAATGGAAAGAAAGACAGTCAGCTATACACGGTCAACATTACAGATTACAGTATCATTACAAGTAGGAATGGCAATGAAATCAAATTGGATAAAAAAAGGGGGTAAAATATTCATTTTGAATGAGTATTCATTTTTATTGTCTTTATTGTTAGTGTTTATATGCCTAAAATAATTTGAAGCTAATTTTTTTAAGTAATTGCAAAAAGGTGCCATAATCCGATTCATCGATTCATCGTTTAAATAATCGGCCGATGAATCGATTATGAAATTAATCGTTAGTTGCAGCCCTAGTAGGTATGTACATTAGGGTACACATGGCCACACCTTGAAACAAATAAGAAATACATTTATATACAGTTAGTAGGCTGAACTTGCCAGCAGATACACTGTCAATCTAGAAATGTGTGCATTGACAGAAGTAAACGGTTTAGAAATTAGATTGTATACTTAACCTATAGCAAATATTTCGGCAAGGTACTAACATATACAGTAGATAGGTTAAGATAACAAGCACTGGGGGCTTGTGTCCATTGCGGTCCGATGATAACAAAGGAAATAATTGGGAAGTGTGTGTGTGTGTGTGTGTGTGTGTGTGTGTGTGTGTGTGTGTGTGTGTGTGTGTGTGTGTGTGTGTGTGTGTGTGTGTGTGTGCATGTGTGGGTCTGGCTGTGTCTTTTAGAAAATGAGGGCATCAATAAAGATGAAAAGACAAAACAAAAAACAAAAAGGTTGAACATTTTCCACATTATTAACCAACAGAATAATAACATTATGGAATATATAACAACAGTTTGCAATACCTTTTTTTCTCATTACTTCACTCACTTATGCAAAAAGAAATTTATATACATACAAAATGTGGTGTATATCCTCCAAGCACAACTGCTGATGACATTAAAATGCAAATATTATGAACATCCAAAGGCAACGCAGTAATCAATGATAGATGAGACTGCTCAATTCCCATCAAATATAAACTACATTTAACTTTAATATCGTAGCCGTGGGGGAGAAACCTCTTATCAACATATTTCAACCACACACACACACACACACACACACACACACACACACACACACACACACACACACACACACACACACACACACACACACACACACACACACACACACACACACACACACACACACACACACACACACACACACACAAAATTTTAAAGTGAAAATTCAACTCAAATCTTTGCTTCTGGGTATCCCAGGAACAAAATATTTTCAGATGGGGGTTTGGGGGTCCTTGACATGAAAAGGTTTGAGAACAACTGACACGTTTTTCAGAGAAATTGACAGTTGCAAAATCGGCCTCAACTTAATGGGTTAACACAAAAAATGCTGGAAACGTATCCATACGCTTTATTAATATCGAACGCCGTACGCGCGAAGCGTATGTATACGTTTTATACGTTTTTTTATTGCTTACTGTACATCAACGTCCTATGCTCCAGGACACCGGAGAAAATAACAGCGATCGTCTCCAGGAAGCTCCAATATGTGATCCGGGAGTAAAAAGCCCCTCCCTCCTGAAAAGAGGTCTGTCTGTGGCGAAGACGCTCCCTCCTCCAATGCCTCCATTACACGTATGGGTCTGCACGGCAACGGCATAGACCAACGCAGATGTCAGGGCATCTAAAATGGAGTTACCCATACTCTAGTAGTAGTCTAGTGTCTGTGAATACACTCGATTCCCCCTCCCCTCCTGTTTCTACATGGTTTCTCCCGAGGAATCTTTGTGGGGGGAGTCTCTCTTCTGCCCGGATCGCATTGCAGTTTGAGTTCCCTGGCCCCAGGCCACACTGCGCCTTGTAATCGCCTTGCACCGCTCTCTCATTCTCGGAAAAAGATATAACGCAGTCGTGTCGATTTGCCCTCTGCCAGTATATAAACCAAGAATAATCTTCAACGATCGCCATTTCATAACGTTTTCAACACGCACACGGCACACGCCATGATCAACTAACTGCCTGGCTACGTCTTCAGTCTTCACCAGCCATCGCTATCCGTTGTGTGGATCGCCATCGCGTCTTCACTTTGTTTGTTTGGGCAAGAAGCACGATCAGCGATGGAAAAGAGCTTTATATCCACGGCAGATAAGTAATGACGTATTATCGAAGGACCGCCATGATCAACTTACTGCCTACGTCTTCGTCAGCCAATGCAGCCATCATCGCTATCCGTTGTGTGATTGTGGATGTAGGCTATATCCACGGTATCGAGAGAGACGCCCGGCTGTGATATAGGTCTTATCACTGCAATTATAATGAATAAAAAGGCTACAATCACACAACGGATAGCGATGGCTGCATTGGCTGGTGACAACGTAGCCTCGGTCCCAGGCAGTTAGTTGATCATGGCGGTCCCTCGATAATACGTCATTACTTATCTGCCGTGGATAAAACTCTTTTCCATCGCTGATCTCTGCTTCTTTGCCCAAACAAAGTGAAGATAGCGTTGTCCAACAAAGCAGCCAGTTATTTGATCATCTCTCTCTCCTGTGCTTCTTTCCTCAAACATGTCCAGACATGTCAACCTCAACCACTAAACTCACCGATCCAGTAACGCATCTCACCGTTATACTATCGTTCTGAAGGCAGATATAAAAATAAACATAAATAAATTATTGTCATATACATACTACACACTGAATGAAAGCCCTAATTGTCTACTTTTAGGAGGAAAACAAATACATAATATTGATCCCATGTACAGTTTGTCAGTAGGATATTGAATGCAGTTGTTCAGGTCCAACTATTATTCACAAAATAAGGCCTATAGCGACATGTACATATTATATACCGTATGAAACAGAAGACCCTCTGCTTTCATAAGAAAAAAACTAATACTGTAATAATAATAAAAATCACACCCCTGTGAAGTGAGCATTTCCTCATGAAGTTATCATAGCGAGTTATAAAGGTTTAAAGTCACAGAGATTGACAGGCAGATATAAACATAAATAAATTATTATCATATACATACTACACACTGAATGAAAGCCCTGAATGTCTACTTTTAGGAGGAAAACAAATATACAAATATATACAAATATAGTTTGTCAGTAATTGGCTATTGAATGCAGCTTGCGCCCACCAGAGAGGATTTCAGAAAATGCATGGACCAGAAGAACTATTATTCACAAAATAAGGCCTATAGCGAAATGTACATACTATATACCGTATGAAACAGAAGACTCTCTGCTTTCATAAGAAAAATACTTCTACTGTAATAATAATGAAAATCACACCCCTGTGAAGTGAGCAGTGCAATGTTGCGCAACATTGCACTGCTCACTTCACAGGGGTGTGATTATATTCATTATTCTGTTTCATACGGTATATAGTATGTACATTTCGCTATAGGCCTTATTTTGTGAATAATAGTTCTTCTGGTCCATGCATTTTCTGAAATCCTCTCTGGTGGGCGCAAGCTGCATTCAATAGCCAATTACTGACAAACTATACATGGGACCATGTGTATTTGTTTTCCTCCTAAAAGTAGACATTCAGGGCTTTCATTCAGTGTGTAGTATGTATATGATATTATTTGTGTTCATTTTTATATCTGTCTGTCAATGTCTGTCAACTTCAACCTTCCATATCTCTGCTGTTTTTTCAAAAGAGCAGCGTGCTGCGAAAAGCAGGTGTTAGAAAAAGGTCAATATCTCCAGAATGGAAGATGGTAGAATCATAAAAAAATTTTTAAATTGAAGTGGACTAGTTTGGCTTCCTTTTGATTTATGCGGTGTGATTCTCGCTATAAGAGGCCCCTCGCTGTGGGCCCCGAAAAAGTTCAGAAGTCCCAATGTTAATCGCTCAGCACCACCAAGCCTGAGCAAATAGAAAACTCTAGCAATCAATGTGTTAACAAGAGCTTGTAATAAAACAACACACACTGGATCCATTGTAAAACATGTTCCTTTTTCTCTATTCCCTGAAAAGTAACAGTATACTTTACATACAAGCTTCTGCCCAACAGCTGAGGATAATGTGTATATTGTTGAATTATTCACCATGTTATTTTCTCCACCATACATTTTAAAAGCGTCACATTTTCCCTCATAGTTGTAATGCGAAACAAAGTGTTGTTTTATCTGTCTGTATAAAAGCGGCAAGGAACAAGATAATTTTCAGTTACAGACAATTAGCTCAGATTGGATTTCTTTCCTCTCCAGCACACAATACCATACACCCTCGGGCAGCACGCGCGCACGCGCGCGCACACACACACACACACACACACACACACACACACACACACACACACACACACACACACACACACACACACACACACACACACACACACACACACACACACACACACACACACACACACACACACACACACACACACACAGCAAATAAACACTGTTCACAAACATATAGCTGCATACTGTAGCCTAGGCCTATAGCTACACACACATTATGACCATTAAGATGTGTGCCGAAAGGTCACATTAGCACCATAAAGCACTTTCACCGATGATGTCTAAGCTAAATTGAATTTAAAGACAACTGCCAGAAGGAAAGTTAAGACCAGCCATTAAAATCTGCTCATTAATTAGTGTACAAATGTAACCAAATCCCTTTAAGGGTCCACTTGTTTAAATCCGTACATTCTCAGAGTTACAAATGGACTGAGGATTTTACTATGTAGCCAGAGTTAGCTAAGAGGAGATTTCAGTTGAACTGGGCTTCTCCCTGCGGTGAACGCGCTGAATCGCGTACACTGCATGTGTGAAGCGTGAAGCAAGATGATGCATGCACGAGAAATTATAATGACCAGTTCATTAAGAACAGTAACATCTCATTAAATATCTGATGAGCGTACTGTAAAATGAGCAACACACTATTGAAGACCGATATTGCTAGTGTTTCCCAAACGTCCCTTACTTGGGAACTAAAGGACATGTCCATCATTTAACTCATTAAGGGACATACTTGTTTCCTTATGTTTCCTTAAACAGCTACATCTACATATATTATAATTCAGGTTGTTAATCACTTAAACCCTATAGGCTTTGTAAACTGGACCTTAGATGGCTCTGTACCTTTCTTCTGTGTCCGAATTCGTCAGAATTTTATTGAGAGGATGCTGGCCCCTTGCGATGCAGCATCTCGTTTTAGAGGGGGTCCTATACATACAACTACAACATTACAGCAGTGCAAGCACACAGTACTGAACACATACTGTAGGTGCAACATAACATACAGTACAAATACACAGGACATACACATACAGGTTAACTTGCTCCCCTTCTCCCACTCGCCACCCAACCCCTGACCCCCGACTCGTTTAAATATGTAAATAATGGAGAAAACAGTACTATAACCTGTGTCAAAGTTAGAAGTAAACATGTGAGCAAGCAGTATTAGAAGCATGAACAGGTGAGCTATACAATTGGCAGTGGTGGGTTCTGTATGGAAATCTAACAACAAATCTGCACAAGGAGTTACATAGTACAATAAATGGCTTGAGGTGAGTATTAGTGGTGTTTTGTATACAATGTCGGCAGAGTCTACAATGGGGAGTAGTACTTGAGAAATGATTATTTTCCTCACTTCAAAAGAGAAACAGTTGATGGATGGGTAGAGTGAGCACAGGCTGCCATAGGTTTAGATCAATATGAAGTAAACACATTCCATCCATAGGACGTCTGGAAACGTCATAGGGAAGATGTTTAAAGGGAAACAGAGAGACAGATACAAAGATCTCCATATATGGGCATTAAAGGGACACAGACAAATGGGTGGTACGGGTACTACGGGTATTGCTTAGCCAGGTGGGGCATGGATCTCCAACTTCCACTGTTTTTTTTGTTTGTTTGAATAATGTACAAATATGTATGAACAGGAAGGACTGTAGTGTCAGTTGTATTCAGTGTATTCTGTGAAATGTGTCATATAATCCCATATGGGATGGGCCAAAGTGGCATGACACGAAAAAAAGAAAAATAATTCATTCATTCATTCATTCATTCCACTGACTCTCTGCTTTACAGCCGGGCACCAGTCTAGTTCCTGAAAGGTTGCAATGTGATAATGGAAGCCATCTTTCTTCTCATGACAATAAATAAACATATATTTTTTTAATCTTGTTTAAAGAAAATATGCCTAACGATGATGTCACTGGTGAGTGGGTTTCTGAACTGCCCACAGCCGCCCTATGAGACAGACTGAGTAGGAAAACATTGTGGTACCGTATTTCATCATGAACATTAGTGAGGACCAATTATATGAAGACAGGTTGAAAAGTGCATGGTGAATAAGTGGTCCTTTAATACTTCCTTTAAGAATTCCCCCTCCCTCAACTCGTGCATTTATCCCTTGAATAAACGCCACGTTGGCTTTTCCAAATGCATGCTGTCTCTTGTGTGTTGGCTTGGTCAGTCGTCACAATGTATACAATGAGCACTTAACTTGTTCTGGGAGTCCCAGAGTCACGTATTTGAATTTCAGGTATAGCAAACCGAGATATCGCAAACTCAATATATCCACAACACAGAAGAAATAAAACACCAAAACACTGCATTTTCCATCAATTGAACGACCCACATATTCTAATGCAATCTATTGAATTATTCAACTTCGGATTATTTGCCAGGAATCTTAAAAGCAACCCGTGTTGTATCACAAAATGTTAATTTAGCCTGAAGCATAGAGCTTCTCTCTATCTCTCTCTCTCTAATTGACCAGATAAAAGCTAGAGCAGTGAATGTGTGGAAATGAACTTAATTTACTGATTGTAATAAGCTGAAATTGCAATTCCCTTTTTTGCCAAACACTAACGACATGCATTTGCATCCACGCAAAGAGGCTTTGATTAGTAAAAAAAACAAACTGAAACACTAAATAGAAATATACGCTCTAGTGTCACGATGCAATTCATTGTCAACTTGTAGATCTGCTATTTACGCTATTTTGTAAAATGTGGACGAATATTCCCAGAATATGAATTTTACTACTCAATATGAGCCTGTCACCAGGCTGGAGACTTCACTCTTCCTGTGAATCTGCCATGTGGATTGTACCTGTGATAGTTAACCTTGTGGACTACAGTATGTGGTTGAACCTGACAAATACGTTGACATTTTGTTTGCACTCTATCTCATGTACAATGCACTGGGACTCTTTCACAACTTGATGTCTAATCTCATGTAGGTCCTACAATGCTGCTACCAGCCGAAGTGCTACCAATGTATGCTGGTTATAACCGCATACGTACCAGATTTGGCTACACATTTAATTAATGTACATTTAGTTAATTGTAAAATATTACATGATAATTTGAACAGCACATTTTGATTTAGTTTAGTCTTTTGAATAAAATGTCAACTAGATTACTACTAAGATTTTAGTAAACTAAATATACAGTTGATTATGTCGACCTTGATGGCGTCGTAATGACTGGTTTTACACTTGGCTGCATGCTGAAAATAGCCAATGAAAATAGCCGATGCAAACAACATAAAGCATGGGCAAACAGTATGAGGGCCATGACTGACCTGACCTCCATTCACATCCGCTGATTATCTGTTTCACCTACAGAGAAAAACATGTCTGTCATTATACTGTAGGCCGTCTTGATGAGACTGACTGTGGCTTTCTGCATACATGATTGTGGCTAGCTCTTTTGTCCTATATTGAAATAGGAGAACAGTCTAATGAGGGCTGTGTGTGCAAGTGTGTGTGTGCACGTGTTTGTGCATCTGTCTGTCTGTCTGTCAGGTTACTCAGACTGAGACCAGATGGTATCATTTGAGTGGGCAAACTATATTAAATTGCTTACGGAGTCAATACAATTCAATTAATGTATGATAGGAGTAGCTTTTCAGTTATTTCCCCCTAATACTGTATTATTCATTAATTCATTAATTCAATGTATTTAATTCATTAATTAAATCATGTGGGGACCCAGAGGTTGAGAACGACTGCTATAATATGAATACTCAAATGTGCTTTACGTGGGGGGCATACAAACATACAAACTTTATTGAGGGCTAGAGACACACAAGACAAAGCAATAAGGGGTCATGCCTATGTTCCCTCAGCCCTAGTATGTTCTCCCATTCCAAAACAGACCCTACAGTATGTTCCCTCAGCCCTATGTTCCCTCAGCCCTAGTATGTTCTCCCATTCCAAAACAGACCCTATGTTCCCTCAGCCCTATGTTCCCTCAATCCGAAAAGTGCAAGTGTAATGAATGTAATAATGTAATAAGTATTAGTTTAATAGTGTAATAAGTATAATAGTGTAATAAGAGTAATACAGACAGCATTTTCTTTCCAATGAAATTGGCTGAAAAAATCCACTCGTACTATAATCTCGCTTTTAGCCATTAGATGGCACCACAGGCAGACTTTTGGTAGTCCGTATCGTTTGTCTGTAATCGCCTCCGAAGTTTTTGACAGTTTGCCAGTCAGTAGGCGTTGTCACCACGCATCTAAATCAAGGAAGCAGGCACGACTGCAATTAATCTTAATGTCTCAGATTTTTATGGGGTGCGCGGTCTGGGAAGAACCTGTTAAACAAGAGAATACCAGCACTCATGGAAGGTTTTTAATCTGAGCATTTCCCAGAGTATAATTTTTCAGTGTTCCTTGTATATATATTTTTTACCTTCCTTGTCTGGTTAAATTTGGTAATGTGTAAAACGGCTGAGTCACACTTGTTGTTCACAGCGCACACCTGACAAAAGACCATTGATATGAAATATTGACTGTACATGACCAAGACATCTCCCTTCAGGAAGGGTGTGGGTATTTGTTACATGGGGGTGCCGGAGCTAAAGACCCTCAAAATAAATGTATGTATCACCGTCCGCACTGCATGTTACACTTTGCTAGTGCAATTAATTCACAGTATTAAATGTAAACCTTCATAAAACAAAATAATTAAATAATTAAACAGACTCTTAAAACACATTAAGTTGATTTACTCAACATTGGGGCTAATATGTGTCAGCCCCAGAGCCTATAGAAGGCTCTATTCAGCCCTCTGGCCCGGTGAGGTGCACTGGCATTTGACCAATGACAGCTCCTCTGCGGTGGATGAATTTTAAATTAATTAATGAAGTTTATTATTTACTTTCTAATCCGTTTTCTCCATGTCCGTTGACGAAAACATGAAGTTAAGAGATTTGGGCATATCATCCAATGGTTTAAAATAACGAAAGGAAAGAGACAAATATACGTTTTGTGGGTTTGAAATTCTTGCTTTTTGGGGCAGAGACAGACCGACACAGCTTGGACCCATAAAGATATAAGACACAAAGTTAAGAAACAAAATGGCTAGTTCAATCACATTGGAAGTGGCTCGGGAGGCATCCTTTGGTTAGACATAAGGTTGGTGAGGGGTGCGTTAAGGGTTGGGAGAGGGTTACGGTTAGATTTAGGTGTGCTGTCCCGTGGGAGGTTAGGTTAGGTTGAGGGTTTGAGATGGTTAACATCGGTAGACAACTTGACTGCGTGTGCGTGCGTTTGTTTTGATATTTGAGTTCTCTTGGCACAGTACCATGGGTGTGTACGCATAACAAAACCATGATGCTTGCAATGATTGCATAATGACATGCCCAAAATTGGGATGTCAGGGTTAAAGTTAGCTATATAGTTACCCAATTTACCCAGCAAGACTGGTAAGTTATCCACTGTATACTGGCAGGTGGCCGTCCTGAGACAGGCATTATATGTGGCATAATGCATGGTCCAAGTATATTCCATGTATGGGATTTCAATAAATGGGTCTTATACAGTAAGTACAGTTGCAGTCCAAGAAAGGGACACTTAGCTGCGAAGGTGAATGGGTGCGCAGTATACTTCAGGTTATTGCAGAGATGGCCTTTCAGAGTGTTACTTGGGGACATGAGGAGACAGGAAGTTCTACAAGCTAAACTAGTTTTGTGTTTGTCAACGTAGCTTAAATAGTGTAAATAATGTCAATTAAGGTGTGGTACTGTACTCTATGTTGCAGATGACAATGTAAACACACCTGAGATTCAAAACAGATAGTAAGTACATGATGAGTGAAGGCCATGTCAGGATTTAAATGTAATCAGTGGGACTGAACCAATAGGTGTCATAGCACCACCCCCCCTCAGCTCAGCATATAAGGTAGCCGGCCAGGCATAGGGAATAGGCAGTGTTTTACCCAGGTTGTTTCCTGTTCCAATCAGGCGGTTGAGTGGCGTTTGTTTGTGCTCGTAGCATCGAGGTAAGCTCTTGGTTTTACTAATATAGGGTTACCTGTCCTTAGGTTGATATGTCAACAACCTCCGGTTAATTTTTGTTTATTTTTCTTCGTCAGAAACTGTGGAGCTCTGAGTTAGCGACAGCCCTGTCAGTGTGTGTGTACAGTTCAGAGAAACCAAGGTAGGCTTGCTTCATATTGCAACAGCACAAACAAGCTTTTAATTCATGTTGAACTGTCTTCCAGTTATTTATGCAAACCCTTGTCTCGTTGTTAGACGCAGAGGCAAGCGGCGAACGAGAGCCTGGCTAATGTGTGTGTCCGTGTGTGTACACAACAGTCTTGAGGTAGGCTTGAGTGCGAGTCCTCATGATATGTTTGTTTGCACAGACAGTGTTCCGAAAGAGCCAATACACTGACAAGAGCCTGACTAACGGGTGTCCGTTGTGTGTGTGTGTGTGTGTGTGTGTGTGACTGTGTGTAAGCCTGCACACCGAGTCTAGAGGTAGGCTTGCGCCCATATTGCGACAGTATAGCAGTCTTGGTCTTATGAATAAAATGTGAGTCCTCATTATATGTTTAATTGTTTATATTACACAGACGGTGTCCCGACCGAGCAAACACCCTGTTTTATCAACCACCTGGAGTCCCTGAACACCTTAACAGGGTATGTGCTAGTTTGCATAAGCAACAGTGCAAAGTACATTTAATGCACTTTATTGATTGCTGTATGATTGTTTGGCTACACCAGTGTTGTATTCAGAATCTGATTCTGAGTACAACCAGGAAAGCACTTTAGCTATATGGTCAATTGTGAGGCTAATCAAGGTTTATGTTCCATTACAGATTGGGCCTCATACTGTGAACCGCTGTTCTTTTTTTGTTTTGAATTCAAGTCTATGCTGCTATAGTTTTTTTTATACTTTATTTTGTCGTATGATATCATATAGCCCAAGTGGCGTTTTAACGCGGGTCCTCACTTTTACTACTTTAACCAAAGAGTTAACTAGTTAACCGCCAACGACGGATATATTGGTTTCAGGATTATATTGCATAGTTTCACTCGAGGACTACTGTCCCTTTTACAGTACAGCAGGGTTCCCCAATTAATTTTCCTCAAGGGCCATATTTTGACTAGCGTACCAGGCTGGGGGCCGAGTCTGCACGCGCGAGGTCGAGGTCTTGCCCTGAAAATTCATTTTCAGGGCAAGACCCCATTTGAAAAGGATGCCCAGTTTGACATGCATAGGCTACTGACCCCCATTTAATGCCATTTATATCTGGGACCCTTAAAAAAAAAAAAAAACATTCTTTTTTTTTTATTTTTATTCTTTCATGGGCCACAAGGGGGCGCTCTGTGGGCCGCAAATGGCCCGCGGGCCGCCTATTGGGGTACCCTGCAGTACAGTGTTCTTTTGGGCTTTTAGCCTTTATTATTGTTTTAATGCCAACCATATTTGGCTCAGTGATTGTGCTTATTTGCAGTGTTTAATCTTGTGTTTATGGACGTAGGAAAGGAGTGTATCCTAGTGCAATTGATCCGATTCCTTATCTGTATCCTAGTGGACGACTTGATAACCTCCTATTGGTATCTCTGTGAATAGTGAATATACATTTTAAAGGAGATGTCAATACTGTGAATAGTGAATATACGTTTTAAAGGAAATGTCAATACTGTGTATGTTCTCAGAATAAAGTTATATTCCATGAAGCAACCGACCGTTATTGTTCACTCAAACTGAACACTTACCTTGTATTCCGGTTCTCCCACCCTGTAATTGGGAGTGGCGTAGTATTACTGTGACATTAGGAGTACTTAGCGACTCCACTTGGTTACATAAAGGAACGCAGTGTCACAATAGTAGTTTGATTAGGGTGCCCAACCTTGATCAGAGCTGAGGAGGATGTCTGTGGATCAAGGGTTTCCAGGATGCTTGTTGAGTGTTATTATGATTTAGTTGTTGTAATTTGACACTTTGAAACACTTTCTCTCAACTGACAAAAAATATAACTATTTACTATGCTTCCCTCTTTAACAATTATGTCATGCCATGTTCCTTTACACTGTGGTCATACAGTTGACTTGACTCACACATACCATGACAAATGTGGTACCGATATCGCATACAATACCACAAATCTCCTGCAACATATTAATGAGCATGTCATCCTGACACTATATATTTAAAATTGTGAATATTTAAAGAAATATATACGAACATACGAACAACGTTCACTGGAGTTCACTGTGTTGTTGTGGAGCATTTGCTATAACAAAGTAGATAGACTAGACCCCAGCAGTGTCATTGCTGTAACTTGGTATCTGTAATGTGTTCTGTTGCTGCAGGGTGAACTATGGGTAGCATTAAGTATAATTGATGCCTTACAGCCCCCTTTTTTCAGCCATATGTCACATTACCAAATGTAACCAGACGAGCAACGTAAAAATAATAATACAAGGAACACTGACAAATTATATTCTGGGAAATGCCCAGGTTAAAAAGCTTGAATGCCTCCCCCTGGCCAGCCGGGGCGCCTGATGGAGGGGAAAGGAACTGGTTGGAATAACGTGTTCCTTACTTCCTTCCACACCCCTGTCAGGTGTAAAGGAGCAACTTGGACACTCAGGCATGAAGGAAGCATGAGTTGAAGTCCGTTGCTCTCCCCAGGTTGGTGGAGGGTGTGTAGAGCCCAGGATCACATTAGATAATTGACACAAGGGTGAAAAATGGGTTACAAAATCACGGGATAAAAAATATATATTAAAAAAATAAGTAAAAATGTCATACGACCCGGCTGCGGGCCGTATTACATTTGGCCCGCGGGCCACACTTTGGACACCCCTGCTGTATACTGTAGGGCAAAAGACCATCCATGACATCTAGACTACAGTGTAGCCTGACAGCGCATCATGGGTTTCGAGTCCCGATCCCGACAGCCTTTGCTGCATGTCACTCCCCATCTCTCTCTCTCTCTCCATTTCCTGTCAGCCTATACTGTCTAATAAAAACATAAAAGCCCCAAACTGAATATTTCTCTTCACACGTCTGAAACTCACTCACTTTTGGAACAAAGCCCCATTCATTCTTCATGAACAATTCCACAGAGTAAATCTCATGATGTATTCTTCCCGGCTGCTCAGCCCAGATGCCACTTCTAATTAACAGAGCTGTTTTTATTTAGAAAGCTTTTCGACGTGTTCGCAACAGCTTTGCTACCTAAATCTGATTCGCCCGCTGTCTGCCAATGCAGATTTCCACTAACAAGCTTTCTTCTTCTGTTTCTTTTTCGCTCACATGAAAAAAATGCCAGATAGTTTCATTATCCGCAAACATTCCAAATTCAATTTCACAAGAAATGTGACAACCCGTGAAGTGTGTCAGATTGTGTTTATAGGTAAATATTGTGTAAAAAATATCCGTCGCATTAAAAACCTAGAGAAAGAGTCGCCTTGCTTGAGAGGCCTTAATTGCTTACCACTATGCAAGTTACAGCAATTGATCACAAACAATAGATTACACAGTACAATTCTCAGTGTTCATTGATCCATTTGTAACTCTTTGAGTGTACAGAGTGTACAACTCTGAGGACCAAATGGTCCTGTATTAGGGTCCATTAGGTTACATACGGTATGTTCTACACTCTCATTAACACAGGATTTTACAGTGTATGGATTGAATATGGGAGCTTTTTAAAAGAGTGTTTGTCCATATTTTTTGAGATACACATGTGTGAAACAACACAGGTATTATGATTATCTGTCCTAGTGCAAAACTATGATTATGTAGCACAGGGAACAACCGCCAACGTATGAAAAATGAAGACGGGACTTCAAAATATGTGTTTCTCTCTATCTCACACAATCTTTCTTTCTCTTTCACTGCATGTGTGTATCACTCACTCACTGCCATGGTGAAGTCTGAGTTTCAGCAGCGATCACAGTCATCTATCAGTATCGCTGCTCCTTTATAAGTTCTGTGCACAATGCTACCGGTGTGGTGAATCATCGCTGTTCTGCTGTGTTTGTGTACGCGCGCACACGCACACATGCACACATTTCGATTTCTTTATTTGAGTCCACAATTATAAAATACATTATCAAGGGCACAAATATTTTCAGTTGCTTCCGATATACTACGCACTCGAAACATCACGTGTCTCAGTGCTTGAGTCCAAACAAGCCCTAAATGTACAGAATATAGGCAAAACATGAACTTATTCACAGCCAACATTGGTCACTACACACACACACACACACACACACACACAAGTACAAATTAGCATTGTGACGCACCAGATTCTGTTGTGTGAAACATCAGGCCAAAGTTGGATCAGCGAGAGAGAGAGAGACAGAGACAGACAGACTTTTTTGAATGTATTTGTTTGTAATGTGAAGGCAAAAAAGAGAGGAGTTATGAGCGCAAGATGGATACATAATGTACAATAACAGATGTTACAATGTTGTATATGCCTAGAGTAGGCCTGCTGGGATATGTTATATTATCCTACAGTAGGCCTGTGTTGTATATGTTGTATAACCTGAACTACAGTAGGCCTGCTGACGGTCTGCCTTCATCAGTTTCAACATGTGCAGGTAGAGTGAAGTGAACTATGGCCAACCTACTGTACGCTGTAAGTGATGTGACGCATTGTGAACGTATAGATCCGCTATAAAACATTCGAAATGTCGTGAGAAATCTGGAATATTGTAGAAAGAAAATCGAACAACACTTCTCTTATGGGGGTCCCTGCCCTGGCACAACAACTTTTCTGAGAAGCGCTACTGTACATAGCTATGTTGTCACAGACTGTGACAACCGGGTATAGTCTGGTGACCACCGGAGAGACGGGTGACAGCCGGAATGTAGACGGCACCCGGGTGAGCAGTATGGGTTAGTGCCCCAGCTTGTGTCCTCCGTGAGGAGGAAGCCCAACAAACCTCGGTGAGGCCTTTAGGAGGACCATTATAATCCACCACTCCTGAATGAAGTGCCTGGTGCTGGGAGTCTGGTGGGTGCAACGCACAGGTCCTGGGCCTGTTGAGAGCAGGAGTGGACCTGGTGAGATGTAGGAGGGGCCCGGACAGGAGTCAACCCACAGAGCCTAGTCCTTCCACGCGCCAGAATCTGGTTCTCCCAGTCCCGGCAGAGTAGTTCCGGAGCAACGGATCGTGTGGCCTTGCTCATTCTCTGATGAACTGATCGAGGGTATAGCTACTGGGACGTAAGTCGGGAATTGATCAACCCCGGCTGGGTCGCCTGAGTGAGGGGTATGATGTTGGTAGACCCGAAACCCCGTTGACCTCAGGATACATCACTGAGGATACGTCCCAGGTGCATCCATGCGATATATTTTTAGTTATAGTTATACGCAGCATACAAGCCCTGGCAACTGTAACGCCACTGTGGTATTGGCTTCTTTTGACGTAATTTGCCATGTCCATCATCTCTTTAGCTGTACCCTTCAGTGCCTGTATTGTTTGTGCTCGGGCCACTGTAATGCATCACTGTCTGACCCGTATTAACCCTGACGTCATGACCTCCAACCCCTGACCTGACGTTCCCGCACACACAGAGGGGTCAGAGGGGTCACGCCCTCCGTATGCTATACTGTCACATCTTGGATCCATGCGGCATGCTGGAGAGACCGCAGAGAGGTCACCGGAGCTACGATGAGATCCACTCGCATCGCCGTGCGCCATGACGCATCACTTGTGTAACTTGTTACTGAAGCCTCGTCCCCTGTGGGAATTCATTGCACTGGTTCACAATTGAGCACCGACGTCTGACGTAATTTAAGCCTTTACCTGGGGGTCACGTTTTTTTCCCTTTCTCTTTTCACCTGACAAGGGGGGAAGTGTCCCCGGTTGGACGTAGCCCGTGGAAGGAACACGTTATTCCAACCAGTTCCTTTCCCCTCCATCAGGCTGGCCAGGGGGAGGTAGTTTAGAGACCAGGGATTACTGCATGTTTTTTGTGAGGGTACGTACCCTAGGACACACGGGGAGAACATGCAAACCTGCAAACTCCACATAGAGTCCCTTTCGCCAACCCCGCCTCTGCGCCTCGGGTATGGGCACTGATGACGCGGTGGAGAGAACGCACCCACAGCATCCCCAACAGGAATCGAACGCAAGACCTTCTAGCTGTGAGGCGACAGCACTACCAATTGTGCCACCGTGCCCCCCTATTTTCACTTTTTTTAAATCGTTTTTTAAAATGATAATAAAAAAGGAACGGTTTTGCACATAAAAGGTTTACAACTGTTTTTCAGAAAACGTAGGTTAGGATTTAGAAGGTGTTTGTGGAATTTGACCTCAGGTCTAAATGTGTCTAACGATGTGAGCTCCTCGTGACATCTTGGGATTTCAGCTCATTTGTGTAATACTCAGGAACAATGGATGCTTCGCTACAGCATCACTATGACATCCATCAATGACTAATGCTGGCCTATGGACTCATCCTACAGGGAATGAACAGGACATGGAATCTATTGTCTGGGAAGCTTTCTAAACAATGTGGTGATGACCTCAATCCCTCAATCCCTGAATGTGTGTGTGTGTGTGTGTGTGTGTGTGTGTGTGTGTGTGTGTGTGTGTGTGTGTGTGTGTGTGTGTGTGTGTGTGTGTGTGTGTGCGTGCGTGCGTGCGTGCGTGCGTGTGTGCGTTGACTTTGTTGGAGTGTGTGTGCGTGCGTGTGTGCGTGCGTGTGTGCGTGCGTCACAGACGCTACATACTAATTCCTACACGGGTTGTGTATATAAACACGCCCCCGGGAAAGTTAGGTTTACTGAGGTTAGGGTGAGGTTTAGGTTTAGGTATAGTTTTCTTGAGGTTAAGGTTAGGTTTAGGCATAGTTTTACTGAGGTTAGGTTTAGGGTCAGGTTTAGGCTGTCAATCACAGCGACTGGCCAATCACAGCGCGTCGACTGTACAACCCGTGTAGGCTTTGGTATGTCGCGTCACAGACAGGATCTCAGGCCACACCTCATTTTTTAATGCCTCCATTCACCTGTTCTCTTCATCTACATTCTCATCCTCCCCTTTGTTCTGTCTCACCTTTCTTCTGCCAAACCCAGAGGTATCCCTCATCGTATACACGCAATTATTTGTCCCGGTATCACATCAATAGTACAATGTTGTCAATGTTGTCTTTTGAAGTATCGAATTGTGAGAAAATAAATTGTCAGCAATCTATTGGATGAATTGAAAAGAAAATATACTTTGTAATTTATATATTTTTTATACTTTGCTTTGAGGTAATTCCATGACATTTGGCACAAGCCAAGGCAGACATGGCAGACTTGATTAGAATGCGTGGTCATAGGTCAAAGTCACGCCATGTCTTTCCCAACCTTATCATATCATATCTCAGAAAAGCCTTAAGGGAATTGCATGACATTTGGCATAAACGTCCGCTTGCACTCAAGGAGGAAGTGCTTATAAAGGTCAAAATGCCACGGTCACTGTGTGACCTCACAAAACACATCCATGAAAGTCTTCATTCTCTACATATTGGTGCAGTCGGACAGAAACCCTTATAGTTTTGACGTGTTGTTTTTGTAAATGAATGTCTTACTTCATCATACTACAGTTACACAAAAGTAGCATACATAGCCGATCTACAAGCCCACAACATGCAGCTGCACTGCAAAATAAATAATAATTAGCTGAAAGTGAGAGTTGCTAATTCTATGTCATACATGGGCAACTGGCGGCCAGGGGGCCACATGCGGCTCCCACCATCACTTAATGCGGCCTCCAGGTTAATATTGATGTAATATTGATTTCAGCTGTTACAATTCCAAACCTGCAAACATAACCCGCTTTAATTACTTCTAGTCTATATTAGTAGCTTAATGACTAGTATTACAAATGTTAGTGTCTTTTTTATGTCCAATGTATTTGTATTTAGTTCATAAAGTTAACTATAACTATAAGTAAATGCATTTTAAATTAAATAAAAAGGTTACTTTTCAGGATTCCAATTCAAAAATAGCAAAGAAATAATTTAGGATTTCAAATCAAATCTACAAAGATCTACAAGCTCAAAACATGTCGCCGTGCGATGCGTTTTGAGCTTGTAAATCGGCTATTTTTGCTAAGACAGTAATATGCAATGTGACCTTCTGGAGTGAGTGTGGAACTATAGTTTGCTCTCTTCATCGTCAAAGTTGCCCACCCCTGCTCTTTGGATTTTATAAATATTGAAATGGCACGTATTAACAAAGAGTTTGTTAACTAAATAATATCTGAAAATAGGTAAATGTATAGATCGCTTTTTTTTTTTTACATTACATTCACCCATTCACACACAGATGGCGGCGGAAACCATGCAAGGCACCAACCTGCACATTGGGAGCAATTAGGGCTTCAGGTTTGCTCAAGGACACTTCGACACTAACTCTGGGGGAGACCGGGATGGAACCTGGAACCTCACGGTTCCCATCCGGCTGCTGTGCCAGCCACTCTACCCCTGAGCCACTGCCACCCCGTGGATCCATTGGAACACAGGTTATTTCTTTTATTTCCTGAAATGTAACCGAATTGGACATAATACATTTCTGTCCGACAGTGATGATATACTTTATGAGTCTAGAAAGACATGGCTGTTGTACATGACAACAGGATATCAGAGGCATTGTGAAACTGACTCAGTACCTCATTCAATAAATTGTCATTTATGCAGGCGGCACGAAATAGTCACATTTAATACGGGATGATACCATGATGCTCATGACGCATCGTGTTGCAATGTTTTCCAAGCTCATTGCTCAGCTATTTTCAGATATTAAGCGATTAAGTTTAGTGGGGGGAAAAAGGCTGACCAAGCATAGAGCCCTGGGGTACTGGCCAAAGGTGTTGTGCAATCTTGTCAAAAATTTAAGTTTGCCACCTTTCCACAGAGACTCTTTCTCTCTTCTCTTGAAGGTGTGGCTGTCTTGATTTGTTTTGTGCAGAAATCTGCCATTCATAAGGCACACATTCTTTCCATTCTTTAGTATTGGATAAGGGGATTTTTCTCTCCCCTTGAATTTAAAATGTCAGCACAAAGTGGGTGGCTTTGAATTATAGTAAAACAACATACAATAACATTGACATTTAAGGTACAGTAAGACTGAATGATCAAGCCATGGCATGGTGGACTTTGTGCTATCTTTCCTCTCTTGACAGTGGTATAGAATCTAAACTAAACTCCCCAAAGCCAGTGGTTCGCAGCCTGTGGGCCGGGGCCAACTGCTGTGCACTGAGGATATTGCAAGTGGGTAGCGAAACCTCTTACACCTAAGATAACATAACATTAACATTGTGATCCATCCATCCATCCATCCATCCATCTTCAACCACTTATCCATAGTCGGGTCGCGCGGGCAACTGCTCGACCAGAGTGCTCCAGACTTCCCTCTCCAACATTGTGATACCAAAGATAAAAGTATACTATGTTAGTTCCATTGATACAAGCCGGAACACAATCGAATAATTAGCCCATGAAAACCGGAAAAGCACCTGTGTCATTTCATTTTAGATTTTAGCTAATAAATATAGCACCTTGGTTGGCTATTCAAAATATACAAGCTCATAGAGCATCACCTCATGCCAAGTTTGTATCTGCTATATTTTTGTGGTGCAACCACTCCAAGGAACAGCAATGTCCGTGTCCGTGCGCCTATGTGACGTTAACCCACCCATGCGCCTACCCACCCATGCGCCTATGTGACTATGAGCACGAGTATGACTATTAGTACCAGTAGGGGCGCTGTTGTGCCAGAAACAGAGAGAGAGATAGTGCTGCACTGTTGCCTGCTAATATGAGAGAGAGAGAGAGAGAGAGGGAGGAGGGGGAAGGGGGAGAGGGGAGTTGCACCACTCAGTTCACACAGGTGTGATTTTTATATATCATATATCTTTATATATTTATTCTGCTTCTGGGAGTTCCTGGAACAAATATTTTGAGATGCAGCCATCACTACTGTACTGTATGTTAGTAATGAGGTCATTTGAAACTGATGTCACAGCGGATTGGACACTAAGACGTGGCAGTCTTTATCATAGTCATCGATGGCATATCGCTGCAATTACATCTCTCCGTCAGGAGAGGGTGTCAGTGGCCATACAACTTACAGGCTGTAGCTTTAAGTTACAACAACATACTTTTACTTTGAAGAATGAACAGGGATGAAATACATACCTTAAAAAAAAACCGCTGGGTGTTCCACAGTCCAACATTTACTGTTGAAACATGATCATAGTCTATAGCTCAAGGAGGTCTGGCTGGAATCCTACTCTTTTGTGCATCTGCATCTCCTACATAATCGTAATCGTCACTGTCAGGCAGAAACATTGTATCTCCATATTTCATGTATTTTCATTGAATGCCCTACTTTATACTTTGCCGCATGACTGTCGTCCAATAGTAGTTTGCAATGCATTGCGATGCGACACGCTGTAAGATTATAGATTAGATACACTTTAGCTATCATTAAAACACCTGGAAAAAAAGATTAACAGTTCTGGACATACAAGGTGTCCGCTCGACAGAGGCGATATCAAATACACGACTCCACAGGAAACGGGTCTGAAACGAATCGTATACCGGCTGCTCTTTTAGCTCTCCCAGGACAGACCAAATGCAGCTTCTGACATTTCACCAGGAGGAGGACATGGGAAATAAAAGACACACAAAAAAAACTGCAATGTTCGTCTTTCAGCAGCAACCTATGACCATGCATTGCCAGCGCATGCCATTAGCTCTTTTTACTTGCTTAGCATAATTCGATGCCTCTCTCTTGGTCTGAGCTTAGCGCCAGTCATTAAAAATGCATCTGTCTCAATTAGGCCGGCAACACATTAAGTCACATGCAAGGTGCTCCCACCTCTCACAAACACGGTGGGTAATTACTAGAACACCGGCCACCAGCCAAACACTGGTAAACTTTGCCTGCATGTGGCTCATTAACTTTAGCCATTAATCCAGCCATCACCTGCTGCTGGCCGGTGGTTTTCAATGTGGGGTCTGGGGCAGCGCCGGCGGTGGACCGCAATGAAGTACATTTTGTTAAGATGTTGGGCTTTTCGTGTGTGTTCTTTTTGTAAATTCACACGCTACTTGATCATACTACAGCATCACACAAAAGCATCAAAAGTAGCAGATCCACAAGATTGAAACGAGGCACAAAGCGATGTGTACTATACTTAAGTACATTTTGTGAGTATCTGTGTGCTTATATTTGTATTTCTGGATACTTGGATGACTTTCACTCCACTGCATTTCAAAGACGGATATTGTACTTTTGACTCCACTACATTTGTAAGAGAGGCATAGGGAATAGTATAAATAAACCACATACAGTAAGCCATATTTCAAAGATAGTGAGAATAGGACATTTACTTAGTCACAATATGCTGCGATGCGGTACGTCCATTGTGAGCTTGTAGATCTAATGTTGTCACTATTATTGATATTTTTTGCATGCATTGATATTGAAAAGAAAAGGCCATTTTAAAAGCATGTACAAAGGTACATGATTGTACATGAATACCAGTAATAATGTGCCGTATGAGTATCTATAATTTGACTTAAGTACTGGGTCTGGGTGACCCCCAGGGGTCCTTGAATGGGTGTCAAGGGGTCTCAAGTCAGAATGATGAGTAGGCTACTTCAATTCATCAGTCCAATACAAAACATTTATAGCAAATAAAGGTGAATAAAGATAAACAATTAGAGGTGTAAATCTCGGATGGCACAACTATTTATTTTCAAAATATTTTTATTTTCGTTTTATAACAGTATGGGTGTCAAGTCACAGATTCATAGAAAAATAAAAAATAAAAAATACCAGATTTTAGTATCAGTGACTGGGGTAAACAAACTGATGGCACAACTATTTGATTATGATTATTTTCTTAGGAAATAATTGTATTCAGAGAATGACATGCAAACACAAGTGACCTACTTTTTGAACATAACAGGGTTCAAATGATGCCAGAGGAAAGAGAGTGACTTCATTCTTCTTAACTTTCTTCTCTTGTTTTGTTTGCCTTTGGAACTTGATCGCTGCACTATGTGTTTGTTTCACAAATGCTGGGGAGGCATTTTGGATACTGTTACATGTGAATGTGTATGTGCAGTTGTGCAAGCATACGCAGTTAGGTAACAGGTAGCATTACCCTGCATGAGGATACACAATCCTACAATGCAAAAACAAAACAAAACAAAACCAATCAATCAGTCAATCTTGTGTCACTCTCATGGAAAATACAGTTTATAGGTGAAGCAATTGCTTTTTTTTTTTTGCTCCATTGTGCCATAAGTGCAGAGATATTCAAATTACTGCCACCTGAGCACCTAAAAATCTCCCTGACAGCCTAATCGGAGAGACTAAGTAGAGAACCTTTTTGTAAAGTGTAAAGTGTGTTTAAAATATGACACGGCAGTTAATTGCTCCCAATGTGGAAACAACTGTGGGAACGTTTAACCACTTGAACCCCAGCATCCCTATTCGACAAGCTGTGGCGCTCTGTGAGTTTGTAGATCTGCTATATTTTTGGCGAAGAGATTTGGTGTAGATGGGGGAAAAAAGCTGTCCAGTTGCAACTCAGACCCGGTTCACTAAGACTAGACTAGACTAGACTTCAAAGTTTTTTCGGTCCAAGGACTCCTTAGCTGAGAGACAGATGAAGCAGGGACCCCCACTACATATTGTATAACAGTGGTGAAACGTGGTCCATGACCAAACCGCAGCACACCTGGACAAATTATAGAATAAAGAAGAAAAAGAAAGTCACCGCGACAGCGAGTTGAATTATCCGTTGTATTCACTGAACTGGACACCATGTTTGAAGGCAAAGAAAAAGAGGAAATGACAGCTAAAATAAAGCAAATCCCACTCTCAGATTCCACTGCAACCAGTGTACTGTATTACTGGCTGGTGATTTGTCCAAACAGCTTTATGATGGAATACAAAATGCAGAGTGCATTTCCCTAGCAGTGGTTGAGTCCACTGACACCACTGTTGCAAAATGTTGTTGTTAAACCTCAGTGGACAAAGTCTTGGTAACCAAATGTGCTATTTCTCTTAAAGATCTTATTAAGCAGGCACAACTTGACAAATAATTGTTCTTTGTGCCTCAACACAATACCTCTCTTAATTATTTGCTGTGGATTTTTGAAGGTGAATATTTGTCATACTCAGATTAAACTTTTAGCACTATCATCAGTGTCAATTAAATGTGCTTTGATTTGTTTATTTACACAATTAATTATCTTTTCTATTAATATGTTGGATTTATGTTAATGTGTATTCTCAGACAGTTAACCTTTTAAACCCTCAATATTTTAGTCGACTTGACCGTTGGCTCTGTACTTCTGTACGGTCTGCGCTTTTTCCCCTCTACACCAACTCTCGGAAAATAGCAGATCTACATGCTCACAACGCCTCGTTGTAGATCTTGTTGTAGAGCCTATATCACAAAAAATGCCATAAATCACGAACGGAATGTCCAATCCATCCCAAATTTCAATCACATGTCCGGGGTGGTTCAATCAACCAAGTTCCATTTTCATCCATAGGGGGCGCCGCAAATGCGAGAAATGTAACCGTTTGTCGCAAAAACATGAATTTCGGGGGTTAAATCCCCTCCGAATTACTTACGCATGATCTAAGGCGTGACTTGAAATTGTAATTGGCTGGCAATACTAGTGGGAGGGGCATATGTAAGCCACTGCGGCAACCACACTCTGCAATTTTTTTAAATTGCGAATTTTCTAGTTATAGATCGTGCTTGTAGGCCATCTCTACGGAACGGTATGAAGCGAAAAGGAAAGTTTGGTCAATAAACCCCATTTGCTGCTATGGGGTGATCATGAACTGAAAGAGCAAATGGAAATGGAATCGTGCACAAATAACTTCTTTGACTATACAAGTATATAAACACAATGGACACAAGTGGCAGGCACTCGACTTCTGCTGATTATAGGAAAATTACAAAGAGATAGGAGAATAAGGAGAGATGAGGCAGCCTACTCTGTGCCTGCAGATATCTCCATTGAGGCGCACGCGGCATGCGCCGCTCTAACAAATTTGGCACGGCTTACGGATGCTTTTAAACTCCACTATCGACTTCCCAAATGTATGTGACCAAAATAGCAATTTAGGGGAAAGCGTGCCAACACGCCCATGACCACACCTCTAGGCGCAAATACCGGTGTAATTTTCGGGCAGCGGCTGAATTGCGGGCCGCGCTGCGGGTAAAGTCTGAGACAAAAATGGAGCCCTTTGTGTGGTAACTACTAACTGCACATTGAAAGCATTTTCCCCATATCCTTATATTGCATCATAATACCCAAGGGAAAATAATGGTAAGACACAAACTTTAAACATAGAAATATAAAACATTTTGGACCAAACTTTTAATTTATACCCCTAGGATGTTTTCAAACCATAAAACGTGGCTGTTTTTAAAGCATGTGTCCTCCGCATCGAGCCTATACGTCAGTCAGTGTAAGAATGGGGAGAGATAATCTCATAGCCCTGTTTCAGCATGGAGGGAGATGATATATCTCTGCCTCGGGCATAGAACGAATGCCTGGCCTTCCCCTGCTTTCTGTCACTGTCTCCATTCCTTCTAAATCTCTGTCTCTCTCTCTCTCTCTCTCTCTCTCTCTCTCTCTCTCAGCTCATGGTTTTGCTCTTCCTCTATTTCCTTTGTCTTTTCATCTCTCCCTGTGCTACAGGTCTCTCCCCATCCATTTGTGTCTTTCCCGTACTCTGTTCATTCCACCCCCTCCCCCATACCCCCCACCCCCTTCTCCCCCTGCCCCTCCCTGACAGTGCCGGTATCGCGTTCCTCTTTCATCACACCATGTCTTGCTGTTTGACAGGCGAGAAGTTGCCAGGCCTGATGGGCGAGCAAGCGGCCCTTCCCTCCTCTCTCCAACCCAGAGACAAGAGGAATGAATGACATTGGGCTTTCTTCTGAGGTTAACCTCATTCACTGTGAACCGTTGGTGGAAGAAGTGGGCGGATATTTTTACTTTACTTTACTACTTTAAGTAGCAATACCACAAAAATACTTACTTAAAAGTAAAGGGCCATCATGTATTCAAAAGTAGAAGTAGAAAAAGTTCCTCAAAATTGTACAACTGAAGTATAATAGTAAATATAGATTTTCTTTCCACAACTGGCTATGAAAAAGAACTTAAAACATAAAACAATTATATCTTGTAGCAATGTGTCTTATTAAATTAGCATTTCTCTTCAAATGAATGCCATGGCAAACTGCCAGGGCAGTTTCACCCGTTGAGGATTATTTTCTTCAACCACTGCATCTTGATACAAGACAGCTTCTTTCTTGCTTCATGTTGCGTCACTTGATTCAAGGAAATACTTTAAAAAATGCATAACATCGCTGTCGGTCAGAAACCAGCTAACTTCATTTTTCAACGTATTTTTTTATCCTACTATAAATGCGCCACGTCTCTGTATGCGTTCGTGCGTGCGTGTGTGTACGGTTGAAATGCACGTAACTCGAGAACCGTTTGCCTCACCGACTTCATATTCGACACATGCATTTCACACCCCCGCAGGGAGTGCAGTGCCGGACTTGAGTCGATCGGACCCACGGTTCTCCAGAACCACCACAAAAGGCTTTTGTCAGGCTCTGCCAGTGGGCCTAATCAACCTAAATCCCCTCACCTGTGCAATTTCCAGCCTCTGCCTCAGCCAATTGATTGCCATGGCAACCTCATACCTGACAATTGATTAGCCTACTTAACCACAGTCAGTTTGCCCTCTTCACACATGCAGGCAGATACAGAGATCTCCATGTGGGACACAGACAGACAGTTAAAACGGGTGATGTGACAAGTTTTACGGGTATTATTAGGTTCCCAAGTTGCATCGTTCTCAAGTTGGCCGGTAGCCGGCGGGCACGTACAGGTCTAGTATATATAAATCAGTGCTATTGAACGCCGTCTGTGTGTGAGTTTTATGAAACAATGAAAAATAAGCACTTATCGGTCAAACCACATTAACTCCAACTTTGGAGAGTTGTTTTTTTTCCATCATTGATTAGAATGACGAAATCAGACGGGGGAAAAAAACTCTGGGCCACATTAATGGTCAAAAACCTCCTAACTACACTTGGGCTGAATTTGGGTAAAGTGATGATAATAAGGACACATTCAAGTATCATAATCTGACCATGTATAAAGTCACCGTACCAACCATACCTTTTTTTGTTTGTTTGTTCATATTAATGTATATTTTCAGACTGTTAACCCTTTGTTTTTTTCACCCACTACAGTGTCAATTATCTAATGTAACACTTACATTAGATAAGTGTTACACTTCCTCTGCCATGCTACACTTCCTCTGCCAACCTGGGGGGGCAGCGGACTGACCTCATGCTTCCTTCCATGCATGAGGAGTCCAAGCTGTTTCTTTTCACCTGACAGGGGAGAGTTTCCCCGGCCGGACGTAGCACGTGGAAGGAACACGTTATTCCGACCAGTTCCTTTCCCCTCCATCAGGCGCCCCGGCTGGCCAGGGGGAGGTAGTTTAGAGACAAGGATTACTGCATGTTTTTTGTGAGGGTACCTACCCTAGGGGACACGGGGAGAACATGCAAACTCCACACATGAGGCACTTTCGCCAACCCCACCTCGGTATGGGCACTGATGAAGAAGGGGAGAGAACACGCCCCCAGCGCCCACAGCATCCCCAGTGGGAATCGAACCCAGGACCTTAGGTCTGTACTTGGTTCTGTCCTTTTTCCGTCTACACTACACCGACTCTCTGAAAATTGCCGTTGCGAGGCATTGTGAGCTTGTAGATCTGCTATTGTCGGCTTATGTTCCCCATCACACAAAGAAGATTTAACTCTGTAAAGTAACTCTGAGGACCCCCTGTCCCGGACCACCTGTTGAAGACCCCTGATTTGAACGCCTTAAAATCTCTATACTTAGTGAAACGGACCTGAGTTGGTTCTGTACTTTGTCTGCTCTCGTTTCCTTCCATCTACACCAGGGGTTTTCAACAGGTGGTCCGTGGACCACTGGTGGTCCGTGGAGGTATTGCATGTGGTCCCTGACCGTGCATTTAGTAATGTGTTGAGTAATGAGTTTGTATATGCGCATGCATAAAGTGATTGAAGACGGATATACCAAACAAACGATTCCTATAAGCGAAACTAAGCCGCACCATGGTTTTTTTTGGGTAGGCCCTAAAATGATGATGCCCTTGAACGTGGGGAATTATTTTGGGGTAATTCTGGTTCCGGGTTTGGCGGTTCCGGACTGATGACAACAAACCAGTGACTGACTACACCAGGGGTTTTCAACTGATTATGAACCAGGGACCACCACCCTGACTGAGAATCAACCTGGGGACCACTGTTGTGTTGGGAGGGGGGATATAGGCGTGGTGTGGAGGGAAAAGCAACCTTCCATATTACAATCATGTTGCTGTTCATTGTAACTTACACATGCAATTAATTATGGGCACATTTCCTTATAATGGTGAACCAGGCAAACCGGTACAGTTTCCCTTGAGATTCTACCTCCCTTTTCTGTGGAAGTTCTTGACGTCCGACTTCCCAGTAACTGACAACATTGATCGAGCGTCATCGTATGTCACCACGTCATTTACTGCATTGTTTCTCAACTTGTGGTCAATACAATAAATTAAAATACAAATCTTCCCTTTCCAGAGATGGGAAGTAACGAAGTACAAGTACTTCGTTACTGTAACTAAGTACTTTTTTAGAGTATCTGTACTTTACTGAGTACTTATTTTTCTGACTAGTTTTTACTTTTATCCGTTACATTTGAACACAAGTACTAGTACTTTCTACGGAGTACTTTTTCAAAATAGGCTCGTTACTTTTATTTTAATGCATGACACCGATTAAAATAATATTAGACCAAGGAATCTCTTTTTAGACAATAAAAAAACAGCTCCTGTAGATGGTTCCAGTCTCCGCCAATCGTATGAAGCGTTACTAGTGGTGGTCCCCTACAACACCACCAAACCTCCTCGCCTGAAATAGCTGATCTACAATTTCACAGCGGCACGTTGTGAGCTTACAGATCGGCCAATGTTCTAACACTGGATTAGGGAGCGCTATAGGGTTCAAGTGGTTAAGATGAATATGTGTGGCGGTGCACTCTCTCTACCTGGAACACCTGATTGACTAGATAACAACATCCATATAGGACTGCCCTCCTATTTCAGTAATTGGAAACAGACACCCCTGTGGTACATCCACGGGGCACATCATGCTCTTCAATCATCAAGGACAGTTTAAATTAGTTGGGGGGGGGGTTAGCATAGTACACCACAGTGTCCATCGATCACGGAAAGGAAGGAGCAAGCCATCAGTAATACTTGGACGTAATATGGGCAGAAGATATCCCTTCCTTTAAAGGCAGGGTAACATGTTGTGAGCTAGATGGGATATTTTAAAATTATCGATGCTTATCCGAATGTAGTTGCGGACCCGCTGAAACCACCTCAAGGACCACTGGGGGTCCACACTTTGAGAATGAGTACCACTGATCCAGAGCCATAAACATCCTTTGCATTATAATTGAACAATTAGTGTAGTTACTGTATACCCGACTTTCCTGTTGTGTTGGACAGAGTATAGCAGTGAAATAATTGGAAATCAGAAATAGGCTACTCAAGTAAAGTACAAATACCTCAATATTATACGCAAGTTAGGATACTTAGTTGCTTTCTACGACTGCTCCTCCCCAACAACTTTCTATTGCTGGATTTGGGGGAAAATCCTTTGCTTAAGTTTCAGTCTTTCAAAGGGAGTTTCTAAATACTTTGCTTTGATGAATAAACATCTGTTAGGGGATTTGGGAAAAAATAAATTAAAAATCCCAACAAGAAGAGTTTCCAGCTGAGATGGCAGTGCTGTTAATCTTTAATTGGACTCAAAGAGGATTGTGGCAAATGTGTTTTTTGGCAACCGTTCTACCACCACGTACACTCTGTCGAAGTCTGCCAGCGTAACATTTAACCAGAGAGAGAGAGAGAGAGAGAGAGAGAGAGAGAGACAGAGACAGAGAGACAGAGAGAGAGATAGATGGGCGGCTATAAGAGAACAAAAGCGAGAACAAGGGAGAGAGACAGATGAAAACAAGAGACTTTGAGCCAGAGAGAGGAAGAGAGGATTAGGTGTGCCTGCCAAATCAGTCTAGGGGGTCCCTGATGCAGAGTGTGCAAAAAAAGAAAATAAATTAAATAGGGGGGCTGGCGAGCTACAACAGGGGCTTTACAGAGGTGCTATAGTCTATAATACGCCATGCCGGCTAACATCACAACATTCAACTTCCCTGGTGATCATTACCATTGTTCGACAATACAACACACAATCGCAATGCGTCCCGGCTGTGAAATATTGTCAGAATAATTTCCACAAACCAATTTTGTAATGCAGCCATTGGCTGTGAAAAAGGGTTTTCCTTGTTAAGAGCTTATACAGTACACCACGCTCTGTGAACACTCCATTTCACCCTGACCCCCCCCCACACACACACACACACACACACACACACACACGCACACACACACACACACACACACACACACACACACCCCCACCCTGGAGGTAAGCATCCTTTTTTGTCACTGATAGTGAGAAAGCACCCCACCTTCGCCCATTAGCCTGACAGAGTACTAGTGGTGCAGAGCTACCAGTGGAGAGAGGGGACATCTTAAGGGCCCATTCTTCACAGCGTAAACAGGACCATAAACCATCCATAGAGGGAGCCAATTACTTCCTGATCTGACACCGCAACCCCGGTCCAGCCAATCAAACGGCAGCGAAGGGGGGGGCCCTCCTACGGCTATTTCATATGGCTGCAAACCGGGTTAGCCACGCCGGCTAACAGTGGCCCCAATGCACGTTTGGCTCTTATCAAATTGGCCCGGGAGATTTACCGTGACTCATTCACACGTACGGTACCCCCATGGCAATTACACGAACCTATAGTCTGAGCGCTTGCCCGAGCTACTGTATGCTAACCAGCTAGTAAGACAGGGGGCTGGTCCTCCTGCCAAAGTGCTGATCTATGGGACAATGGCTATGGCTGTTTTGCATATGTCCTCCTTTGGCTCCTTTATGGCTAGCTCTCCAGCACCTGCGATGCTGAAAGGGCCTGTATTATTCACAGCATCGCTGCACTTTTTGCCATAATGGCACTGCTAAATTATGGAAAATGTGTTCTCTGTTCAAATTTATGGCACGCCTGTCGTACACAACACGTCCACGCTCTATGGATGGGAATGAGACTGAGAGCTGGAAGGTGGATGAAGAGGTTGGATAGGATTTTTTTTTTTCTCCTTTCAAATAAAAAGGCAGTTAGACCATTTCAAACAGTAGGGAATTGCATGTGCGCGCGCTGCACCGGATTTAAACACCATGGGAGTTCCAACTCCATTATTGATGTGTGTAGAAAATGATATAGGCCTACAAATGTGACTAAATTTGACTGAGGGACTGCCATTGGATTTTTTTGAAGTTTTTTCATGTTTTATGAAAGCAGGGAATCATAGCTTCAAATTGACATATTGGTTGTCCAGTTTGACCCACCAGTTTTGGAGATATGTCTTATAGAGTAATGTCTTGCAGAAAACAGCGAGTTGAGAAAACAGGCTTGAAAGGTTCACTTCTGTGGTCTCTAACATCACACCTAGCTACATGTTTAAAGGTTTTATGACATTCATTTTCATTTATTTTTCTTTTAGGTTTTATGACCTGAACTTTGAACATTCAGTGGATTTTCTGTGGTCTGAAGTTTTCTTTGGGGTTTAGCCTTTTGAGCTACAATGAAAACAGGCAACACAGTGAAAACAGTGACATCTGCTGGCAAATCCCATTGACATATATGGGATTTGCAGGGTACCTGTTTGAGCCAGAAAACCCCAGATCACAGAAAATCTACTGAATGTTAAAAGTTCATGTTTTTTGGGTGCAAATGAGATTAGAAAACCTAAAAAAACCAAGAACAATTCCAAAACCTTTTTTTTTATGTCACAATCCCTTTAAGCATTTATTTCATATTTACATGTCGATTTCAGCTCTGACACTTATTTCAGACATGCTCTAGTGTGTGAAGAGTTTGCCTGTGCTATTAACTCATTTTGAAGAAAAAAATAAAAGTTTTTCTCCTCTGGTGAAAAGCTGGAGTTTGCGCGATGGCAGGCTCTCAGTCAAATCTGGTCACAATCATTTGATTAACCAACATGAGCAGTTATGGTTCTAAACATCAGTTTGAATATATATATTTTTCATTGTGAAGGTTAAGTAGGCTACATCAAACACATTACATTGTGCCAGAAAAGTGACACAAAGAAGCACTTGCTTGCTACCTCTTTGAGGAGGAAAGATTCTGTTGATGGGCTTTGAGCCGAGAAGAGATAATAAAAAAAAGAAAGACCTGTTTGACCAGCTCACTGCCACTATTGGCAACACAGAGCAGGTGTTGATTCACCATTAAAAGTCCTTTTGCATGGAAACATCATACCACCAGAACTTTGTTATGAGCTTTGACAGTTACTGTGTATTAAAAAGAATCACGCCCATGTGAAGTGAGGGGCGCTCTTATCATCTTACAAAGTAAGATGATACTTTGTTTTACGTGTAAGTTGTAACCTCTATTATTAATCTAACTCTAATATATTAAAGTCTAACTCATGTTGCTATGGTTAGGTGATGTAATGGTGATGTAAAACAAACGGTGTCAAAACAAACATTAAATTATCTTTATTGTTAATGGGATTCCATGTTTGTGTTAGGGACTAACACGTCTTATGGCGACATGATGTGAACTTGTTGATCGGCTATTTTCTAGTATGCATTGGGTTGAATTGATTAAAGGACCACTTCACCACTTTTCAACCTATCTTCATATAATAGGTACTCACTAATAATCATGATAAAATGACACGATTCTTTTCTACTCAGTCTGTGTCTCATAGGAGGGCTGTGGGCAGTTTAGAAACTGTCTTCCAGTGGCATCATCATTACGCAGACTATTCTTTTAACAAGATTTTTTTACAAAAATGTTTAGATTTTCATTATCGTGAGAACGATGGCGTCCGTTTTCGCATTGCAACTTTTCAGGACTAGAAAGCCTGCAGTTTTTATTAGCTTGTATTCCCCATCGATGATGTCACTGGAAGACGGTTTCTGAACTGCCCACAGCCCTCCTATGAGACACAGACCGAGTAGAAAAAAATTGCGCCATTCTTTCATGATTATTAGTGAGGACCTATTATATGAAGATAGGTTGAAAAGTGGTGAAGTGGTCCTTTAAACATATTTTCTATCATTTGCTGTGAACCCCTGGTTCCCCTGGAACCTCTTCAAGGACTCCTGAGGGTCCGGGAGCCCCACTTTGAAATCCACTGGCCTAAACAGATTGCCTTTATATTTGAGTGGATATTTTATCCTGAGTGCAAGTTGTATCACTACAGTTCTTCAGTATGACTGGACAAACAAAGCTGAAAGATACAACTGCTTGTTTGCCGTTACATGCTCATAGTTTACGGCCATTTGTTGTACTGTAAGGGTGAGCATAATGCTGCTTTTTCTTTTTACTTAAGTAAATATATCAATACTACACTATAGAAATCGGCCTACTCTGTTACAAGTCAAAGTCCGGAATTCAAAATGTACTTTAGTAAAAGTACAAAAGTATTGGAATCAAAATGTACTTGAAGTATCAAAAGTAAAAGTACTGCTGCAGAATGTCCCATTTCATGTATGCAGATCTACAAGCTCACAATGTGTCGCATCGCTACGCATTGTGAGCTTGTTGATCAGCTATTCAAATGGCCAAAATGTATAGGGCTGAAGTGGTTAATGTTTAATGTGGTTTATGTTTATGTTTTGTAATAATAATCAAAATCTACAAAGCAACTATAGTAACAAAAGTTTTCAAATAAATGTAGTGGAGTAAAAGTACAATATTTGGAAGATGGAATCACTGAAGTAAAGTAGCCTACAAATACCTCAAAATTGTACTTAAGTACAGTATTTAGGAAAATGTTATTAATGTTACTTCCCCCAACTGCTTGTATGTCCAAAACCGGTTCCTTTGTTGTTATAATTTAAAGACATTTAAAAGCTTCTGGATAGTTTCACTACCTTTGTGTGACGTTCTGGTATTATTAAGTAGCTAGTGCATTCAAATATTTACGAAAAAACATAAAAAGTTGAAATATGGAGATACTGTACATGGTTTCTGGCAAGACAGCAATGATAAGGCAGATGAGAAATAAAACCAACACTTAATTGCATACTGGCATTAAATGCTGACAGTGGAGTTGAAGGTAATGGAAAATGAGCATACTGCCACCTACTGGCTTAAACAATACAGTGCCTTTACCACATTCTAAGACCAATGCCATCTTTGACTGCATGCTTTGAGTAGCCTACAAGAGTTTTCTGAGAAAGCTATGTTTCTCAGTGGTTCTTTGATTTTTCAAAAATAGCAGACCTACAATCTTGTAGCGTGCCACTCGGTGGCGCACTATGAGCTTGTAGATCTGCTAAAGCATAACATAATGCTAACACCAAAAGGGGTTCCCGCCAAAAATGGGTTAAACCCCAAATACTTTGTTGAACAAGGTCCCCCAGGGGTTTGTACTTCATTTCATTTGTTTCCCTCTACATCAGAGGTTTTCAACTGGTGGTCCGTGGACCACTGGTGGTCCGTGAAGGTATTGCATGTGGTCCCTGACCATGCATTTATTATGGTTTTTATCGATCGCTAGTTGGGAAACGAACTAGTTCACAAAATGATCCAGAACATTTTTCACCATGATTGCTCCTGCTTCAATTGATTTATTTTACTGACTGGTTGTTCTGCATTAAGTTCCTTTGTAATTTATCCTGATTTATAATGTGTTTGATGTATTGTTTTTGACTGTATTTTGTGTATTGTAACCTCGGCTACATTGAAAATGAGGGCTTGCCCTCAACTGTATTTACGACTCTTCCGAGTATAAATAAAGGTGATGATGATGATGATGATGATGATGACCTGGTGATGTACAGTATGATGACATCAATCTTGTCAGTTACTGGGAAGTCGGATGTCAAGAACTTCCACAGAAAGGGAGTTCGAATTTCAAGGGAAAGTGTACCGGATTGACTGGTTGAGTCTATTAGGAAATGTGCCCATATACTGTAATCATGTGTCATCATGTGTCTGCTATCTATGAGTTTAATATGGAAGGTTAAGATAAGAGTAAGGGCAACCATGGGAGAGGACGACTAGCATATGTCCGTTCAATTACTGTTAAGGGCTTGATTCAATTCACCTCAAATTAACAAATTAAACAAAGCCCTTAACTGTCAATATTTTCCGTTTCTTTTTTACCCCCACACCACGCCAATTACAAATTGTACTGGCAAATTGAACTGGCTTTGACTGACATTCTTGCCCTGTGTGGTGTTTTTAGTTTTTGGCTGGGGACCCCCGGAAATGCTTTGGCAATGTCTCGCGATATTTTCACATGTACATATTATGTACCTAAACAGTGCATCTAAGTGACAATAAAGTTAATCTGAATCTTGCTACCCTTGCACATTTGGGTTTACCAATATGGTCCCGCCAAAATAGAGATTGAATGCCTTGTAGTTGTAGCGTTCTTTTGTTATAAATTAGTTTCCTACAGTACATTTATACCAATGAATTTCCAAAACCTTTCCAGAATATTTAACTCAATTTCCAGGCCTATGTAACAATCATTCAGCACAATAATGAGTCTCTTACTCCTATGTGCAATGCCCAAAGACATGCAGGCAGTGTATAGCAACAATAAAGCATAGAATATAGAATGGTATAATTCCATTCCAAATTTGAGCCAAATCTTTGCTACTCCACCTATCCTATGGCATAGGATCACGCTGCAGTACGTTGTGAGCTTATAGCTTGTTCTCACATCCAGTACACAATAGGCTATCACCTATCACGTGTGGGGTGCCGCAGGGCTCAATACTGGGGTCGAAACTGTTTATACTATACATTAATGATATATGATATGATATAGATTTTGGTCAAAGATACTCACCTCATCTAACCCTGGATAACCATACATGGAGAAGACTGGATCATCAGCTAGATCTGCATATATGGAGCCGGCCAGCAACCTCAAACCCTTATTATATCTCCATATATGGAGCTGTTTTGACATTTCATAATTCTGTTGATCCCACCCCACCCCTACGTCCTTCCTGTTCTGACATTCCATATGTTGATCTGACCTCATCAAAACCTGTACACTCAAGACACGCTCCATATATGGCCAGTACAGAATTAATTGTTGATCTGACCCCCCCATGACAAAGCGCCAGCGCTCGCCCAGTAGTCTGCCGTCTGCCGTTACCCTGCAGGCGGATGCATGCACGCAACGTCGCCCTTTAGGGCGAGGTCGCTTCTCACCCTCAGCCTCAGGGCATCTTACTGGTACGTTGGCTGTAGTAGGTGTGAAAACAGAAACAGCAGTGGCTCAGGCTGCTGCTGTCACTGGCTGACCAGGGATCAGATCAGGTTACTGCAGCGCAATATATGGGGGAACTGGGAAAACGTATTTCCCGGTCAGTTAAAGTGAAAGCAAAACGCAAAACGCATCAAACCTCCATGGACTCAATGGTGTGAGTGATCAATCATGGATTACTTTATTCATTGAGAAGAAAACATGCGATTTAATGTCATTCCGGTGCGTGGCTGCCTCTTTCTTTCTTTCTTTCTTTCTTTCTTTTTCTTTTTGTTATGTCTGCTCCACTCGGATCTCAGAACAAAATAAATAGCCAAAAACAATGGATAGCCAAATGTTTTTCCAGGACCTGTGATAAACTCAAAATATTTCCAGGAATGTCATGACCGTGGGAACCCTGTATAAATGTTAGTTTTTCGGTTGAATTACTCATTTGATGCACCAGCACCAGCCACACATTTTCTTTACAGTGACAAATATGAGCAAATCCACCTCTCCCCTTTGTTACAGCCAGAAAGTGCTGTCTGGAAATATGCAATGGAAGGAAATATAGAATGGTGTAGGCTACTTTTTTGTTCTTGATTTTCATAAATATCGCTGTTTGCACATATTAATTTGTGCTCAGCCTCATTTTCATACATATACACATACCTTTCATGGCCACAGGTATTCGAAATGCAATGAATTCAGGTACAGGCAGCTGTGGCGAGACATTAGTAAGAACTAAATGCATTTCATTACATTTGATTAGGTGGATCCATATGGGAACAAATAGCTCACGTGTTTATCTTTGTGTGGCCAGCCTGTGGTGTCAGTCATTAATATGAATTTCAATGACACACACACACACGCACACACACACACACACACACACACACACACACACACACACACACACACACAGCTGCCGAGCCAAGCATGCAGTAAAAAAAAAGAAAGGAGAGCAGATGTTCAGGTTTTACAGTTTCAGACTGATTAAGGGACATGAAAGGATTGCTGAAGATGAAGTGGAAAAGAAGTTATCAAATCTTACCCATTACTGTTTATAATTATAGTGAAATGAGCTTGTATATCTGCTATATTTGAATGGCCAAAGTAAAAAATAAGTGGTTAGAAGATTGTGATACAAAATAAATTACATAAAATGACACAGATACCCGTTCGCCAAAAAGAGCAGAGCTACAAGCTAACAACGTGTCGAGGCTCAATGCGGTGTTCATTTGAAGATCTGTCCCTTTGCTCCCACCGCCCCTCCCTGTGTTGCTGCTCAGTTCTCTTCTCTGTCAGCACTCAGCAGCGGAGCGAACGCAGCAGGGTAGCACAGAAGACAGAAGGACTTGCTAGGACCCCGACACGTTGAATACTAAAGTTATTTCGAAAATTTGTAATGTTAAAACATCACTTGATATAACTTTTAACCAAACGTGGGTGAAACAGCGTGCAGCCGCGCACGTAAAGAGTGCACGTGCGCACGCACATGGAGTGGACAGATTGATTGATATACCAAAACAACCCTTGCTTAGCACCTCGCTAAAAGCGTGTGCGCAGCGCAATACGAATGACTGACCTGGCTGGATATATTAGTCAGTGCCTAGCTCAGGTCCATAACTCTAAATGCAACGCTTCTGAACTGAAGCAGTCAAAGCCAAGGAGAATGTTACACTAATTCACCATCGAGTAGCCTCTGCACTGTCTAAATGTCACACTCACATGATAGAACAGCAAGATAAAAACGGATAGTCTGTCTGTCTGTCTGTCCATCCATTCATAAAATGAATTGACTATCTATCTATCTATCTATCTGCATACCAAACTAATAGTCTATCAGTATAAAAACAAATTGATTATATAGATTATATAAAAAATATGATATCCAGATGAATATCAATATTGTGATAATTTCTGAAAAGATATTGTGATATAATATTTTGTCATATTGCCTGCCCCTACCTCATATCACTTTATTAAAGAAAAATCACACCTGTGTGAAGTGAGGGGCGCTCTTATCATCATACATCATGATTTAATTTATGTCATATTTAGCAGAATTTTTACCTAATTTCGTTATCGCTTGGACACCCAGCAACATATCCATATCCACTTTTGTGCCCAACCCAACTTCCCAAGACCATCTGTAAACAATTCCCCACACTGAACATAATTTGCTGTTCATATATTCAGAACGGGTAAGGACTAGTCTTAATAATTACAACAACATGGCTATTCACACCCTGATGTTGCCACACTGCTGCCATCCATAATCACAGACTATATAGACTTTATTTTTGCCAGTCATATTAGCAGTCTACTACTACTACTACTACTACCACTCATACAAAATTAGCAGTCAATACAGACAAACGTACACAAACATTTATACTATAAAATAGTAAATGGTGCACCTTTCTCGAAAGTGCAACGCTGATTATACAGGAACTTCTGGACATAACATTCTTGATCCATTGCAGTTTGCTTAGGAGTGGCAAGCTATATAACCTGTTTGAATTGTCATCATCTTTCAACACTTCAACCCCCGGCTGTTTGTGGATGAACTCTGTAAACTGCTTTGGTGTTGAGTTCAGGGCTCGACGCTTAGCATTTTTCCAAGTAGCACGTGTGCGCCTAAGTTGAAAAATCTAGTAGCACACAAATTATTTTAGGAGCACGATGAAAAGTTATCAAATTATGTGTTTTTTAGGGGCGCTAGCCCCTCCTATATACAGCTTTAGTCCCCACACGTCTCAATATTTTCCATTGACAATGAACGGAGAAATTAGGTCAAAATTCCAAAAATTATGACGTAAATTAAACCATGATGTATGATGATAAGAGTGCCCCTCACTTCACACAGGTGTGATTCTTCTTTAATAAAGTGATATGAGGTAGGGGCAGGCAATATGACAAAATATTATATCACAATATATTTTCAGAAATGATCACAATATTGATATTCATCTGGATATCATATTTTTATTTATATAATCTATATAATCAATTTGTTTTTATACTGATAGACTATTAGTTTGGTATGCAGAATTGCAGATAGATAGATATAGTCAATTCATTTTATGAATGGATGGACAGACAGACAGACTATCCGTTTTTATCTTGCTGTTCCATCATGTAAGTGTGACATTTAGACAGTGCAGAGGCTACTCAATGGTGAATTAGTATTGTAACATTCTCCTTGGCTCTGACTGCTTCAGTTCAGACAGAACATCGGACATAAGGCTACACCTCGGCATGGTGGAAGGAGGTGGTGGGGGGATCTTTGCCTTTTTTACGTTGCTCGTTATGCAGGCCAGTGAGGCCACTGACTAGCTCTGGTCCATAGCTCTAGTCTAATGCGTTGCATTTAGAGTTATGGACCTGAGCTAGCCACTGACTAATAATATATCCAGCCAGGTCGGTCATTCGTATTGCGCTGCGCACACGCTTTTAGCGAGGTGCTAAGCAAGGGTTGTTTTGGTATACCAATTAATCAGTCTACTCCATGTGCGTGTGCAAGTGCACTCTTTACGTGCGCGGCTGCACGCTGTTTCACCCACGTTTGGTTAAAAGTTATATCAAGTGATGTTTTAACATTACAAACTTTCTAAATAACTTTAGTATTCAACGTGTCGGGGTCCTAGCAACTCCTTCTGTCTTCTGTGCTACCCTGCTGCGTTCGCTCCGCTGCTCAGTGGGGAAGAGAACTGAGCAGCAACACAGGGAGGGGCGGGGCGGTGGGAGCAAAGGGGACAGATCTCCAAATGAACGCCGCATTGAGCCTCGACACGTTGTTAGCTTGTAGCTCTGCTCTTTTTGACAGCGCCGTTCAGAAATATAGATTTAGGTATAGAACCGCGACTATAGATTGTGCACTTGCTGTAGACAGAGACTTCTCTTTATCACGATTGAATGGTCAAATCCTGTAGTCGCACCTGTGCGACAAATTAAAATTTACAACTCGCACGGTGATATTTTTAGTCGCAAATGCGAGTACTTAGTCGCACTGTCGAGCCCTGGTTGAGTTTGACTCTAGTTTTGTTGGATCCTCTCTAATAGAAGATGGTGAGGCTGAATGAGAGAATGGTCAGGTGGGGTGTGGTCTGTAATTACTCATCGTCTCCACCAGGCCGAAGGCATGGGGAGAGAGTATGTTTTGCACTCAGTCCGTGCATGCGTGCGTGCGTCCGTCCGTCTGTTACTAGCTAATCTCCGGCACCGTTAACCCAGTCGATGCCAAATTTTGCACACACCCTGGATGCCAACGATGAACCTCTGCCCAAAACTTTCCAGAACAGCCTGTTATAGCGCCACCAGGAGGCCGACTTTTGTAAAACACCTTTTTTGATATTACTCCTCCAGATTCAATCCAAAATTTGCAAATCGTTACACAGTATCTCTATAGTCATGTGTTCAAGACGGATCTGTCCGATATTTCATATTCCATCCTAATTGGCTAACATTGGCTTTCAAAGTTTGCAGGATTGGCCGTTTTGAACAAAAAGCCTCAAATCATGAACACATCGTGCAATTTACTTGAAGTCTTTCACAGACTTTCCTACTAGGCTGAGGAATATATCCCACACTTTTCACATTGGCCTGTTATAACGCCACCAACAGGTGGAGTTTTGCAAAAAACATTTTTGGAACAAAATGCCTCAAATCATCCAATTGCCATCCAAGGCATAAGAAGAAATGCCACCCTTTTCACATTGGACTATTATAGCGCCACCAGGAGGCCACAACCTGACCTGCCCTGGTGGAGAACTGTGCCCCGAGGTTTCCCATTGTTGCCCTTATTCTGTTCTCTTAACCTTCGATATTAAACTCAATCATAGCAGACACATGCGATTGCATGATTATATGGGCAGTTCAACCAGTAAATCTGGTACACTTTCCCTTGAAATTCTAACTTCCTCTTCTGTGGAAGTTCTCTACATCTGACTTCCTTCTCAGTAACTGACAACATTGCTGTGCCATCATACATCCATCACCATTGTCACCAGGTAAAAAAACAAACTAGTGGTCAATAAAAACAAATCTTTCCTACATTACTAAATGCATGGTCAGGGACGACATGCAATACTTTCACGGACCACCAGTGGTCCACAGACCACCAGTTGAAAACCTCTGGTGTATATATATAAAAATAAATTATGTATGTATTAAACTTCAGATCTTGTCCAGCCTGGTGTCATCATGATCTCTGCACACCCGACTCAACTGAAACGTCACCATTAAAGCCATATGATGCATAATATCATACCATACCGTTGCAGCTAAGTGGCTCTTTTAGCATTGATGAGACTCAATTATTATTATCCAACATAATTAGTGTTTTTTTTAAGTGGCTCAGTAGTTAACAGACATTGATTTAAAAATGTGTAGCACATAATGACACATTAGGAGTGTTTTTGCTTAAATTATTATTTTGCATGTCTGTGGCAAAAGTGAAATATCTAAATTCAACAAAACCAGTCAGTTGTCTGTAGGGATGCACCGATCCGATACTCGTATCGGAGATCGGCGCCGATCCAGGCTAAAATTCTAGATCGGGTATCGGATCGGTGGCCGATCCATTATCCGATCCGATCCGATAATTATGTGTAATTATAGTATGAAAACAACTCTACCTCCTCTGTGACACAGCAGTGTAGTATTGACAGTATAACATGTGGAATGCAGCCAGGCTAGCCTGCGCACACATTAACCTGGTCTAATTGTTGCACAGTTATTTAATAAATAATTCAGTGCATTTATATCTGTGTTTGTTACATTTTGTTTTACAAAGTTGGGAAAGTAATGTTTAAGTCAAGCCTTGATGTTGCCTTACACAAAATAATGATTCCAGACTCCACACAGTGAGGCATACAGCTTAATAGGTTATTACGTTTCTTTGTGGGGGGTATCGGATCGGTACTCTGTATCGGCAGATACTGGACCCCCATGTATCGAAATCGGTATCGAATGCCAAAAAGCCGGATCGGTGCATCCCTAGTTGTCTGTTACCATTTCCTTAGCACAGAGCAAGACTGCTGCTCGCTTAGGCGGACATCCCAAAACGCCATGGCGCACGGACAGCCTCCAGGGACATCACGAAAAACCGCCCTGTACTCACGCCTCATAGTACTACAGTTATTTGACAACTTTGCAATGTTCGAACGTCACTCGATATAACTTCAAACCAAACGTGGGTAAAACAGCAGGCATTGTGGGGGTTACGTTCTGTCTGAAGTAGTCAAAGCCAAGGAGAATGTTACAATAGGCTACTGCACCGAATGTGATCAAATTAACAGCAGGATAACATCGGATCGATTATCTGTCTATCAGCAACCACGGGTCGCGCGCGTCATTCAAAAACACTCGCCCCCGCCTGTCAGTGTTGTCTAAACCAGGGGTTCCCAACCTTTATATTGTCACGGACCGGCTGATAGTTCATAAAATGTTCACGTTGACCTAAATGGCGTTATATCATTATCAACAATGATAGTATGATTTATTAAAAAAAAAGGATTAGGCTTATGTCTTTTTCATAAATTGCTTTGGACATGTGGAAAACTTAGTTAAACATGCAGAGTGACACATTAGGCATTAGGCCACAACTTTACCTGGATAACATCATCTTTTCGTTTTGACATGAAATAATAATCCTGTACCGTCACCGTGTGGCGTTTGGTTTCATTAGCGCGATCGTGACAAAATAGCCACAGAGCATACATGAACGGTAAAGATACCAAGGATTGGACAGTGCTACGCAACATGGAAGTAACACTGACTCGAAGCCGTTTATAAATCAAAGTCAGTGAACAGACGAAACTTTTCACCGCCTTTTTGTTTGTCCCCGTCGTCCGTCCGCCCCCGCCGCACAATCAGAAGTGTTTTCAAAGAGATGAGTAGGATACAAAGGAAGCCTGAAAGACAAGCATTTGCATTCCAATGGGTGATTGAGCGTCGCGCTCTACACGCAACGGCCATGAGGTCTGGTGTTTGTCCTCTCTCTTTTCTCCGTGTTTTCAAATGGAATTTTATACGACGTGAAAACTTGGAATTCCCCTCTCACGTACCAGTGGCACCTGTCCCACGGACCGGTGCCGGTCCGCGGGACAGGTGCCACTGGTACGCGAGAGGGGAATTCCAAGTTTTCACGTCGTATAAAAATACCGGTGGTGGTTGGGAACCTCTGGTCTAACCTGTACTGTGTGTGCCCAGGGCGCTGCTGCCGTCTAATCCATGTACATACATACATGTACAGTATTTATGTGAGTCCCAGGAATACACAGACATCCCGCCAGGGAATGCTCCGCAGACCATTTGCCTAATAATTTTAACTTTGTGCCCTTCCACCAGGCTCAACCGTTAACAATGTCCATCATGAGCTGCCATGGTGATCAGTCGTCACCCTAGCCCTGGTCCAGGGCTTACAGCGAGTCTCTATCTAAAATGCACTATTTTATTCATTAAATATAATGAATCCAACCAGATCGGCGCAGGCAAAACCCGGAAATGCCATAGTAGAAGAAATTACTCTGCCCGGTAAATTCAGGGTACATTGCGTTATTAAAATGGCACAAAGTGCGTTTTAGAGAGAAACTGGGGACCTGAGACGCTTCCCAGCTACGAGAATAGGCTTTTACCAAGGTCTAGCAGGCTTTGTTTCGGTGAGTAGTTAGTAGTCGTTTTGTTTATTTGCTGGGATTTGAAAGAGAATATCACCAGAGGGCTGTGGAAAGGACTTCCACAGGGCGTCAGAGAGAGACTCGCTGTAAGCCCTGGACCAGGGCTAGGGTCACCCCTGAACAATGGTAATAGCCAGTATCCACACCTTCTTGTAGCCATAGGAAATATCAACTCAACTCGATGTTGTGCTTTGGCGATAACTGTAATAAACTGTAGTGCAGTTAAATGTGATCATTTACAAAATCAATAAAGGGTGAGGAAGTAAAACAGACAAAATAGGCCCTACATCAACGTAGCCGATGCTTTCCATTTGTAACCAATATCATCAGTCTTCAGGTTTCTTGACTTTAACAAAGCTTACCTGGCTACATTAAGTGAATGGGGAGGGGCGTGAATGTGAAGGAGCAGGTGATTTTCTGCTACTGGCCCCAGTCAAGCCCTTCTCGCATTTCCTGCCAGACCAAAAAACCTGTCTGGTAGCATTTCTGGCATGGCAGAGCTTTAAACAGCTGAGGGACAGTATGGCCAGTACGAGAGACTGCTCTTATTTCCTTTACCGTCGATTGGTTCCACATCTGCCACTAAACCGCAGCAGGAATATAAGCAAATATGCAGACACAAGTAGCAATTCTTTCTTTAATAGTGATTCAGGTAGTGGTGTTGCTTGTGTACTGGCTGCGTTCTACACAGATCATTTTTTTCCATCATGTGGAAATGTCAGATCATCATCATGTGGATAGGCTGAATGAAGAACTGCTCGTGCTCAACAAAACCCAGACGGAAAAGCCAACTGATGCTGTGGTTCTGCCACCCTGTCCCGGGTACTCTCCTCACCTGGTGGGTCCACTTCGTGTGGAGTTCAATTGGAGCTGGACCATGGAGTCTGTGAGAGCAGAATTAAACCCTACTCTACTTGAGGGAGGACGATACAAACCACCGGACTGCATTTCACATCATAAGGTGGGAAAATGAATGGAGTAATGGAAAGAATGGGGGTTGGCTTGTTCTGTTTCTAATTAAATATCCTGCAACTAATCACTAATCCTCAATTGATTTGACACATTTCCGCAAACTACGGCCCATCTTCTCAGAATAATTAAGGGGCATCAAAACAGAATGAAATTCAGCTACACAGCAAAAAATTAAGTCTTTGTTGATTTGTCTTAATCCAAACTACTGATTAAGCACCAGTACCTGCTATAGCCGCACAGGATACAGGATTTTCTGCACAGCAATTTTGGAAACGCAATATTACAGTATGTGTAGGTTTGTACATTTTACATGTGTGATACATGCAGCAGGCCTATGAATCACAACTTATGTTAATTGTCATTGTAAGTCATTCTCCTGTCCTCCATCTCTGCTCTTCCCCTCATCTCTACTGTCCCGTCTATCCTCCTCTTCCTCATACCCCTTCTATCCTTCCTTCTATCCCTGTCTGAACTTTATGTAGTTCTGTTGTTTGCATGTGCATCTGTGTCATGTGTGTGAAAACAATCACAATGTTGGCCTACTGTTAAAGGGACATTTCACTGCTGGAAGAAACTCCAGTCATTCAATGTTAATAGTATGTGTAGTATATATCCGAGTAGATATCTTTGTGTAGTAGATCTGCGTGTTTGACTAGGGTTTGACTGGAAATTGCTGGATTACTAGATTACTATAATGACCATAATGCTTTGTGTGGAGAGGGGGAGGGCTGTCTTAATGAGACAACATGTAGCACCCCCTCGGGTGTAATATTGCAATTATATAACAGTTACCCTTAAAACTAAGATAATTGCAAGAAAAAAATGACAGATGTAGCCACTACGGCCACAAATATCCCAAGAAACTCGCTAGCCTAGCCACCCAGTCTGCTGCGCTCTTGGAGAGCAGCACATTTATTTTTTTGTTTGTTCCATCATGCTCGTTTGAAGCACGGCTAGAACGCTTCAACCAATAAGATTGCTTCCTCGAAACTCGAAAATGTTGTATTATTTGTGTTGACCGTGTGCAGTGGCTTCTCATTTGGATCCTTATTTGCATGTATTTGTGTGGACATGCACTGGAAGACTGATGCATCCTGCCTGTAGCGTCAGCAAGCACAAGCTGAAGTTTATGGAAATCGGAATTGTGCCGATTAGGCTATACTGTACTTGCCATTGGATACTTAACAGCACTGATATTGATGATTGAGTAAGAAAACCAACCAACCAAACTGTTTGTGTGCATCAGTGATGAGTGATGTGAAGTGAAATATGTTTTTATTTATTTATTTTTTAACCTTTTTTAAACTGTAAGCTTATTGTTTCTGCTGTCGTGATGACATATGATATAGAATGATGTGCTATAGCTGCATCCATATTATGAGCAACTTAAATGCTCACTTCAAGGGAAAGGCTCGCTCAACTCAAGTTGACAGTCTATGAGGGTTCAGGCGTACGCTGGGTGCAGGTTCAGTGAAAACATATAGAAAGTTTAAAAAAAAATCCGCACTCTCAGTAATAGTAGGAATCTTGTTTACTAAAGTTAGCAGCAGTCAAACCAGAAAGACACGTTTCGGCGCGCAGGCCTTTGTCAGTGTCGACGAAGGTAGAACCTTGAACACTATTGTACAAGTTTCTTTATTGTTGTTCTGTCCTGTGTACAGTGTATACGTATAAACAGACACTAAATACTTTTGGTCGGATCCTTGGACATTGTAAAATGTCCTACAGGGTGTGCTATAAGGCAGTGACAGTAAAGTAAAGTGACACATGACAGTAAAGTGCCAATTTAATTTAAAAAAGCAAATAAATGAAAATGAAAAAGACCATTACTGCATCAAAAGTCATCGATAAACTATACAATAAAAGTGGTCACACATTGGCCAAATTGTTAAATAATATAAGAAAGAGGCTAGCTTTGTGAGCTTGTAGATTGCTATTATCACAAAATTCACCCGTGGACGTGAGTAAAACTAAATTGTATGCTACAATTCCGAGTGCTTGTCAGTTGTCAGGGTGGGGGGATCCCCGGTTTAAATATGATTATTTTAGGAGGTCACGCCATGGGGGTGGGGTGGAATTTGAAAAGGTGAGTAATGCTTTGTTGTATAATTATTTTCTATTGGACTATGATGTAATAGTGTGCATGCCTTGCCTGGAGTGTCATGGCACACAGACAGCTCGGATATGTTTAACTTTACATACAGCTTGTTGTGGAGCCTGTATGTCCAGAGGGCCTGTGTCCGCCACAATTGACACCCACTCAACCAATGAGTGTGTTTCGATGTCAGTCAGTGAGTGTAAGTCGGTGAGTGCGTGAGTCAGTGAATTTAAGTCAGTGAGTGTGCCATCACCACAGCAGCAACCTCCTTAGCTCTTCACGCTCTTCCCTTTGATGCTAAAATATTTAAAAAATGCCCCTTCTCTTTTAGGTGGCAATCATCATTCCGTTCCGCAATCGGCATCAACACCTGATACAGTGGCTTTACTACCTCCATCCCATTCTGCAGCGCCAACAGTTAGACTATGGAGTTTATGTCATTAACCAGGACGGAGATGGGACTTTCAACAGGGCCAAATTGATGAATGTAGGCTTTGCGGAGGCAATGAAGGACAATTACACCTGCTTTGTCTTCTCTGACGTGGATCTAATCCCTCTTGATGACCGAAACATCTATGGCTGTTTTAATAAGCCAAGACACCTGTCTGTGGCTGTTGACAAATTTAACTTCAGGTTGCCCTACCAAAACATCTTTGGAGGGGTTGTGTCGTTCTCCAAAGAGCAGTACTTGACCATTAACGGCTTCCCAAACGAGTTTTGGGGCTGGGGCGGCGAGGATGATGATGTCTTCCAAAGAACTGCCATAAAATTCACCAGTGTCTCTCGGCCTGACATGCAGACTGGGAGGTTCAAAATGATCAAGCATAACCGAGATTTGCATAATGAGCCTAATCCCCAGAACCCCGGAAAGCTGTCCAGAACGGCATCCACGATGGATAAAGATGGACTCAACTCCCTCACCTACACCAGAAACAAGGTTGAGAAGGATACGCTCTACACGTTTGTCACAGTGGACATTGGCAGTCCAAAATAGATTATTATGAGGCTTACGTCATGGAAAACAATTCAGAGATACCTGGCACTTGTGAAATATATCAGGGCGGGTGGAACAGTGGGTGGAATATTGTATTACTATTGTTGAGTAGTGCTAGCCACTTCTATACGCAGCTATGTGTGTCCCTATACGTGTCCCTGTGTCCGAGCACGAACAGCTGAAACACCTAGCTAATACCACTGGATGGAACTGTTGAGCAGTTCACTCACTCTCTCACACACACACACACACACTGTACAAGCCCTCCTAGGGAGGAGGGCTTGTACGAGTACAGTACAGCACCACTCACTTCAGTCTGGTCTGATTTTTTTTATACCTACTACAGTACATCAACTTTGTTGTCTTTGAGTGTGTGCCAGGCACCGCCTCCAACCGTGTCAGACAGTGCCTGACCGTCTGCCAGAGCAGTTGTCTCTAGTCTATGTTTCTATGTTTCAGTCTATGTTTCACTCAATGGTGTGAGAATGACCATCTTCACCTCAACGCCAACAACACAAAGTAAACTAGAACTGCACTCTGTTGAGTGCATACTTGCTTGTTGCACACTAGTAGGCCATAAATGGCCAACTAGTGCGCAAGCAGAGCGCGCAAGTATTTTCGACCGCTGTAAACTGTGGAATCTCAGTATCTCTGTGAAGGAACGTTTGAAATGTCTAATTATTAGGTGTAACTATTTGCTACCTATCTACTTTATGCATGTAAACACCTAGTATTATTAAGTATGGTTCAAGTTTCTATCTATATAAGAAATACACTTTTATCAATTTTGAAATATTCTAGATCCCTTTTTTTTCAAAGAAATATAAATCATTGATATGTGATGAAAAAAAGGTATATAAACTGAATTAAAATATGTTATACAGTATAATTATTTTATTATTTATTGTAAATTGTCAATTGTTTTAAATGTATTTCATCTTGGACTATAGTGAATACTATAATATACTAAATCTATGTATACATATACATATACTATATAGAGTATGTAGTTGTAAGTTGATTAGCGGTATACTGTGGTTACTTTGCGCCAAAAACCGTGCCAGCCAACCCGCCACTTGATGCATATGCAAATAAAACAGCAGATTTGTGCCTGGTTTGCTGGGACCAGATTACATAAATGACCATATTTCTTACGTCATCATTGAGAGCATACATATACACATCATGTACTCTGGTCCCAGCAAATCAGGCACAATTTGCTATTTTATTTTACTGATTATGTATATAGTATACGTATGACTAGCTCTAAATGATGACGTAAGACATATGGTCATTTATTTAATCTGGTCCCAGAAAACCAGGCACAAATTTGCTGTTTTATTCGCATATGCATCAAGTGGCGGGTCGGCTGGCAAGGTGCACACAGACCGGGCGAAATTATTACTTGTGCGCTCTGCTTGCGCAAGTAATAATAGTTGTTCCCACCTCATTCCATGAGCATTCCATTCTCATCGATAACCAAACAGTTGATATAATTGATGGTTTCAAATACCTCAGAGTGACACTGGACGTCATACCAGCACAATAATGACCCCCCACCCCCCCCAAAGAAAAAATAGCCACTAAACACTATCAGTCATCAGCCTGTATATGCTGTCCCAGATCTCCTGTTGTTGTACAAGAGCATTATTCAACTAATCCTACAGTACTCTTCTACCTGCTTCTTTAACATGTTGGTAACTGAGCCAAATTCACACGCAGAACCAACAAGAACATTGTTCTCACCTGACCACACCCAGCCTCACAGAACTAAACAATAGGGCCAACGTAAACCACAATAGAACACACCATCTCACCACCTTATCCTACTACCCTCTAGGCACTACAGAAGGGCTCGCTTGGGAGAAAGCCTGATACTCGCAGCCACAACAGGCTAAACCACTTAAATCCGACTTTGTTGTCTGTCAAATAGTGAAATTAGCAGCTCCACTAAGCCTATTTTTGCATGTTTGTCTATTTCCGCTCAATGTTCACCTACCGTAGTTTCAACAAATGTGTATGTATTATTTCATTTCATTTCATATTTATTTATTTCATTTCAGTTATGGTTTTACATGATTATATTAATTTTACTTTGTACTTATTATTATTATTATTTTTTACATATTCCATAGCAGAAAAGAAAAGGAGCAGGAAGAAGATAAATCTTATTATGACAGGTCCATGGACACTAGGGTTCATGTGGTAAAAAAAAGGCGTTTCTGAAATGCAAGGCAGTGTTGTGACACGTGAGCTTGTACTGTAGATAATAGATAATATGCTATATATTTTTGCCAAAAGGCGTTTCTGAAATGCAAGGCAGCGTTGTGACACGTGAGCTTGTACTGTAGATAATATGCTATATATTTTTGCCAAATGTTCACCAGTATTCATCGAATGTTCACATGTGGTTAAAAAAATCACACCTGTTCCCAGTTTAAAACTATGGGTCATGAGCCATAAGTGGGCCACAGCAGGGGGTTACGTGGGTCACGGTGTGGCCATAATTATAAACCATTTTCATTTCAATGATATATATTTTATAAATATATATTAATATTTTATAAAACCCTTTAAAATAGTTCACATAGCCGATCTACCAGCTCACAATGTCTCGATGTAGATCGGCTAACTATTTTAAAATGTTTTTCAAAAACGGTAAATAAGTTTAGGTATGGGATACCTAGATGGATATTCACAATACTTGACCATTTTTAATGTTCTAATTTGCATGTTTGAATCTTGATGTGAACTGAATGTTGAAAAAGTTTAAATAAAATATCTGTATAAAATAGTCTGACTTTGGCATGCCTCATCTGTTTGGTTTGATCTATATGTAAAATGATTTTTCCCACATTTTGGACATGGTAATGAGACATGGTTGGCTAGACCTCACTCTCGCAGTAAATGTATTGTTTATTTAACTGTAAAATAATACTTGGTGGGTCCTGGGCCAAAATTAAGAACCTTCACAGTATGAAACCGTTTGTGAACCCCTGCTCTTGCAGAATGCATACTAAATATTTTTGGTACCCATTTGCATGGGGACCAGTGGCAGGCAACCGAGAAAATGGCCAGTCAAATACACAGATTTTGCATACAGCTTGGATCGTTAGAGTATGGATAGAGCCTGGGTTGCTAGTGTGGGACCTGTATGTCCAGTCCTTAAATTATGAAATGAAATACAAATATAATGTCCCAATCTAGCCCTGACAGTGCATTTGATTTAAGCTTATAGGCTGGTTAATTAAAGCTGTCATAGAGCTACCATATTGAAAATCTATTACATCATCCAATTCAATGCTGCCTTTTGTTGACACCTCCTCGTGGAGGTTTTGCGTTGAATATTCATATCCATGAATATTTTGACACCAGCAAGATAACACCGTTTTGTTTCAGTGGATTCTTGTCAGTCTATGCGAAAATTGCCAGGAACACACAGAACACATTCATGTTTTAGTCTGTTTTTGTAAAACGTATATCCACAAACACTATAGACATTACGTGAAGTTGCAATGTCATAATAGCATGCAACTCTCCCTAAAAAGATGCATTTCATAGCGACCGATCCATTCGCTACAGATTATATATGTTTGGCTTTGTGGTTGAGCACCACTCCTATATATCTTTAAAATTAAATAAAATTTAAAAAAATAATAATATATATATATATATATATATATAAAAGTTTATAATTTAAAATGCCCCTTTTCTTTTAGGTGGCAATCATCATTCCGTTCCGCAATCGGCATCAACACCTGATACAGTGGCTTTACTACCTCCATCCCATTCTGCAGCGCCAACAGCTGGACTATGGAGTGTACATCATTAACCAGGATGGTGAGGGGACATTCAACAGGGCCAAATTGTTTAATGTAGGCTTTGTCCAGGCACTGAAGGAGTACAACTATAATTGCTTCGTCTTCTCTGATGTGGATCTAGTCCCTCTTGATGACCGTAACATTTATGGCTGCTTCGGTAAGCCCAGACACCTGTCTGTGGCTGTTGACACATTTAATTTCAGGTTGCCCTACGGAACTATCTTTGGAGGGGTTGTGTCATTCTCCAAACAGCAGTTCATAACCATTAATGGCTTCTCAAATAACTACTGGGGCTGGGGTGGCGAGGACGACGATCTCTACCAAAGACTTACCATGAAATCCATGACTATTTCTCGGCCTGACATGCAGTCTGGGAGGTACAAAATGATCAAGCATGTAAGAGACCGGCATAATGAGGCTAATCCCCAAAGATTTAATAATCTCGTCAACACCCAATCGGCCATGCAAAAAGATGGGATCAACTCCCTTGAATACAAAATAAACAAGGTTGAGAAGGATAAACTCTACACGTTTATCACTGTGGACATTGGCAGTCGACAATAGATGACTGTGTATAGGGCATAGTGGTGGCAGCAAGATTGTGGTGCCACAGATCCGAAAGAAACATTTCAAAATGTATTTATTTAAAGACCTTTTAAGCATCGTACGAAGCCAACTCGAGTCGTGACAAATCATAACAAACACAATATTTTGGACCAAACAAATAATTACAAAGAAGAAAAGTGTTGTAACCTGCCGTTTTTTTCTACTTTCTAATTATTTGTTTGGTGTTTATTGTCATGATTTGTCACGACAAGAGTTGGCTTTGTCCGCGGCGTAAACTTCTTTAAAGAAATACTTTCTGAAAAGTCTATGAGGAAAATGAACGGGGATTTATTTTCCCGGTCTCTCGAGGGGGCGGGACTTCGACGCTCTATTGTTTATACTGTACAAGCAGACTACTTATTTCATCAGGCATGCAATGGTTCATGTGTAGCGTGAGAGGGTTAAATGTCAACAGGAGAAGAGGATGGTTTCTTCTTGTGAGACACAATGTCCATGAGATCACTATCAAGGATTAGCGCCAAATGGCTTACCGTCGTTACGGGGAAAGATATCAGAATCAGATCATATAGATCTGATGACTCCAAGCTAAAGACATTCTTTAATGGAGGATTTTCACATTTTCAAATTCACTGGGTTCACGAGACGGTCAACAGTGTTGTTGAATATTAATCTAGGATTATGTATATTTGCACTGATTGGTAATTCTATCAGAATCATAACTTTTTTTTTGTTGCCATTTTGCCAAAAAAGCCTAGACCAGGTTCACTCCCATTTGATGACATTTTCATCTCTGAGACCCCCATTCTACACTGAAATGACTTGTGACATATTTGTTTTTACATTATTTAATAGGTTAATAAGATAATTTAGGACAGGGAGTTCATTTGGGCTCTGGATTTGACTGGGCCGACCGTTCTGAGGTCGTAGGATTTGACGGGGACCGACTACGTTGTTGTACCGATCTCAATACTCTTCAAGGAAACAAGCACTATTTTACCTTGTTGTGTTCTCTAGACTAGAGGGTCAAGTTTGTCAAGTTCACACACACACACACACACACACACACACACACACACACACACACACACACACACACACACACACACACACACACACACACACACACACACACACACACACACACACACACACACACACACACACACACACACACACACACACACACACACACACACACACACACACACACCCCTCTCTTTTGTCTATGCACATTATTTTGTTTTGTTATGTAACAAGAACCCCTGAATGTTACTAGTCAAAGTGGTGAATGTATCAACAATGTAATGTTGTATTTTCCATATTCATAAAAAGGAAATTAAGCATGGACAGTCCATGCCAAACTTGAATTGCTTGCCTTAGTGAGACAAACAACAGGAAACCTAAGAGGAAGACAGTTTAGGGGATGTTTTGCTGTAGTTGAGGGGAAGGGAGCAGGACACTTTTTTACTAATTATTAGGAACCGGCTGTTGTGCATTTTTAAGATTTTCAAGTGTGCCCTGATCCAGAAAAGGTGTGTTAAATACTTAGAAGTCTTAGCAACTCCAACTCTCCCTGTCATAGTGGTGCACAGACAACTAATTAGAGTTGAATGTGGACAAAACAAAATAACTGGTCATTGAAACAACCCACACTGGACTTAACCCACTCCTCATTATTGGTAAGACAGTAGAACAGTTAGTTTCACATATCTTGGACTCACCCTGGACAATAGACTTAGGTTTGATCAACATATTACATCTATCCAGTCACGTTTTCAGCAAAAACTTCATGTAATCCGCAAGCTAAGATCATTATCTGTTGCTCCTCATCTTCTTTTATTATTGTACAAAAGCATTATTCAACCTGTTCTGTTGTACTGTTCCGCATGTTTTTACAACATACTACCCATGCCTAACAGAAACAAACTTTTCAGTATTACCCGTATTGCTTCCAAGATTATCGGACTTCCCACACCAACACTTTCTGATATGAACAATAATGCCATCACACGGCTAGCACTCTCAATATCACGTGACGCTGATCATCATCCCCTGTATCGCTTCTTCAACATCATGCCATCAGGACAAAGATACAGAACCTTACCCTGGAAAAAGGTTCGTTTCAGTAGGAGTTTAGTCCCCTCAGCCATCGCGGCATTAAACAAACTGCCCCGCCGATAGGATGGTTCTGTACACAGTGGGGAACTCATGTTTTTTGTATTGTCTTGGTGTTATGTTTTTCTGTACTATGTGCTGTTTTTGTTGTTGGTGTTGAACAGACCTGTGAAGATGAATATCCTTCGGGACATTGGGGACAATAAAAATTATTTTTATTATTATTATTATAGTGGCATTACATGGATGGGGGTATGAATTATGTACAGAGTTAATAGGGACAACTATTATGGGCGTGCAATAATGGCATCTGGGCTATGTGTAACATTTATGAACTTTAAAAATGATTTGCACTGTCATGAAGTATATATCGAATGGATTGTGTGTGTGTGTGTTTGGGTGTGTGTGTGTGTGTGTGTGTGTGTGTGTGCGTGCATGTATTATGTATCTACATATGATATGTATAAGTGTATGTATGTATACGTTTAACTGTGTTGTATTAATGGGTTTTAATTACTGATGTACAGTGAGAGTATATATTGTTGTACCTTTTTGATATTGTTGTGTTCTGGTATATTAATAATAAAGTCTATTTTATATTCTCTTCTATATTCTATTCTGTCAATATGTTATTCAGTTTTTCTCTTATTTAAAGATAGCATAATGTTATATTTATATATTTATATGTTCTCTATAGATGCCTTATCAGACGATGTCACACTGATAAGCACCAGCATGTGCGGCGTGCGCACAGGCGACAGGCCGGCACCACATGAACCCCACCTCTCATAAGATGCACTGGAAATGTTCTAACTGCACTCATGTGTAAAAATGCACCATCAAACTTTCAGATGCTGACTTTCTCCCAGTGTGGAGGAAGAATGACATAGGATTTGTATTGTGATCTCTCGCCCTTGAAATATACAATCGTTGGCTTCTGTTTCCTCAAAACCACACCTACAGTCCTGTGACTGTCATACGAACGCAGGGAGCGCTCTATGAATACGGCAGCAGGGCCTGAACGTGCACACGCAGCTGCAGCCCAACAAGCCTAATTTATGCTCTGCCCCACAAAGGTGAGAACGGCCGAGAATAGCAGACCTCTATACTCACAACGGTCACATCTGGACACGTGAGCTTGTATATCAGCTGTTATCTGTGCGCAATACTGTTGCACAATGAAGTAATAAATGTCTCCCTAGGCCTAGGGTGCGCCTCACTAGCCAACACACAAGAGGAGGTTGAATGAATTGAAACCAGCGCTCCCCAAAACAACAGGTTTGGAGATCTGTTGGGAATTGATTACATGAAACAGTCACCTCACCCGTGCAACCAGTCTTAATGTTTGTAAAGTAAACAAATAATTGGTCTGTTGGCCATGCATTTGAACTCCATCACACAAAGTCAAGGGGCCGGGCGACCTCTAGTGGTCATATGGTATACTCACAGGTGAGGATGTCCCTCCAGTTGTCCCTTCATGCAGGAACAGCTTTATTTTATTCCAATATGTTTTGTAGAATATTTGATTTGGCTGTGTCTTCCTTTTATTTGACCCGTGTTCTGTCTGTTGTCCCTTCTCTCTTCTAACTCTTTCTGTATCAAAAACAATAATAATTGTGCCTACTCCTTTATACCTGCTCCAGCTCAGTGGCTTTGTGGTTTAAGTGTCCGGCCAGAGATTGGGAGGTCGGGGTTCAATGCCCCAGCCTCGGTTACACCAAAGACCACAGATATAAAAAGCTATCGGCCGCTGCAATTCATTGGAGCGACTTGTATCGCATGGAAGCACAGGCAATTGGAGGAAATCAAGCGGAAGTGCGAAAGGCACGCTGCCACTCACGTGACTAAGATCCACCCCCACCTGCCTCTGATTGGCCTACCGAACATCCGCTCTGTGACGCACGTGGAAGCTTCTGTGGCTTCCTTTCCTGTGAGATGGCGCCCCAGAGCCAAAGGAGGCGTCTACCTTTCTATGTCTATGCAAAAGACTATACAATTGAGGCCCAGTGCCACAAAACGTGTCAAACGAGTGAAAGAACAACAGCTGGGAATCTTTCTTTTTTTTAATTATACTTTTTGGCTATTTTGTTTTATAGGGAACAGTAATTAGACAGGAAAGAGGGAGAGAGATGGGGAGTGACACGCGGCAAAGGCTGTCGGGCTTGGGAGTTGAACCCACGGCACGTCGGCCGGCTTTTTTTTTGCAACTGAATGTTTGGAAAATGGAAATGAAGAGTTTACATATAGTACACATAGTACATGCATACACCTTCCCTAATGATTATATCTGGTTTCAGTATTTATTTATGGTGTATTGTCTCTATTATTAAGGTTATTGTAGCAGTCAATTTATATTGGGGGTCGGGAGGGGGCGGGGCGGGGCGGGCCAAAGCATTTCCGGGGGTCCCAAGCAAAAACAAAACGTTGAGAACCCCTGATATAAGGGACTGTTGATTGATTAGGCCACATAAAGAGTGCCACACACACTCAACAGCTTTCACTAGGTCATTTTACTTTACCATCTATGTTACCATTTTAAGGTGTAATACATTTAAATGCATGCATATTAAAAAAAATAATGTGTTTTTTCAACTATGGATTAATATTTGACCCATATAAATTATCTCAAATAATGGGGTTGTGTACTTTGTCCACCACACGTGCGCACGCACACACACACAATTGAAAATAATTTATTTATGTCCACACAAAGGAAAATGCACAAGGACACAAACATTATGGGTGCAGTTATGTTACAATCACAAGCCTATGACACATGTCTGTCATTATCTGTTGCTCCTTATCTTCTGCTATTATTGTACAAAAGCATTATTCAACCTGTTCTGTTGTACTGTTCTGCATGTTTCTACACCATACTGTCCATGCCTAATAGGAACAAACTTTTCAGTATCACCCGTATTGCTTCCAAGATCATCAGACTTCCTACACCCACACTTTCTGATATGAACAATAAGGCCATCACACGACTAGCACTCTCGATATCAAATGACACTGATCATCCTCTGTATCGCTTCTTTAACCTCATGCCATCTGGACAAAGATACAGAACCTTGCCATGGAAAAAGGTCCGTTTTAGTAGGAGTTTTGTCCCCTCAGCCATTAAACAAACTGCCCCGCCGATAGGATGGTTCTGTACACAGTGGGGACTGTAAATGAGTCCGTTTGATGAGGGCTAGGTGCACAGAAAAATGACATACCAAAAGATCTCCATCGTTGCCAAAGGTTTATTTCCAAAAATAAAGGTTCAAAATAATTTTGCAGGAAAATATTTTTCCCAAAAATAAACTACAACTTTCAAATAAAATGAAAATAACAAAATTAAATGACATGCTTAAATCCAAGCATCCAGTGTGGACATTTACCAGTCCCTACACTGTCCTAGGGCAGAGCTTCCCGCATTGTGCCCCCTCCCCTCCATGTCTCACCATGGACTGACTACATGAACTCCAACTCAGGCCTCTCACTAGTGGTCCATACCATCTGTCTAGAGACAGGTTTCCCCAAAACATTCACTTACACAACTAGTGAACATGTAACCCAGAAAACATTTCCAAACATTTACAGTATACTTGTCAATCCTACAATAATTAACAAACCAGGTTTTAAACAACCCGTCCCGTTGTAATCATACTAAATAGTATGTATTACCAGACCCATGCACACCTGCAACATGGTGCAACCCAATTGAATCCTCCACCTATAAAAGGAGTAGTGGATTCAGTAGTGACTCTTTTGTGAAACTTTGACCAGGAAATGAGGACGGTGTGAGTAGTGGGTGTTTGAGTTATCATTACTATGTTGTCTTTGAAAGGAATAAAAGTATGTTTGACCAACCCATTGTCTCTGTCCAAATGATGAAATGAAATGAATGACTATATGCATATAAAACGGTAGAAGTCAAGAACAACTGATTGCTAACTTAGCCGGCATAGTTAAACAGCAAACTGTTGGATAATGACTGAATACCGACATGTGGGAATACTGAGTATGAAATGAGGTTATGCCAAACAGAAAATGAAAAACAAACAAACATGTGTGGCTCAAGAGGAAAAGTGAGAAAGCATTCTGTCTTTATCACAGGGACCTCATGTTTTGTTTTTGTTTTTGTATTGTCTTGGTGTTACAGTATGTGCTCTGTGTTGTTTTTGATGTGGGTGTTGAACAGATTGTGAAGACAAATATCCTTCGGGACAATAAAGATTATTATTATTATTATGTCTTGGAATCATGATACAGCAAGAATGTCACTCAGCAGCAGCGTCTCTGATAGCCGCACACACACACACACACACACACACACACACACACCCCCCAGATACATCCTGATTGGTTGTAAAAAGTTAAACATTAACATAAATTTGACCACATAGCTCACAACCAGCTTTGTATCAAATAAATACGTGTCCGATATAGTTTCAATGTCGACATAGTACTAACACACTTAGGATACTGAACTGAACACAATGCAGGAGCGGCAGTAAATTAGATTGCTGGGATTTCAAAATCCAAGAGGAATAAGAAAGATGCAGACAAAGCTGGTGATGCTAATCATACTACTGATTCAGTTTGTGATATTGCTTGGGTTATGGGTGCGTTCCACAGACTATTTTGAGGTCATATCAGGATACAGGCTACCTGAACAAATACAAGACTTCAGCCTCAATAAAACCCAGAATGCAGACACAAAAAGTATTTTACAAGAGGATCTGTTGTCCTGTCCTGAGAAGCCTCCTCACCTGGTGGGTCCACTTCATGTGGAGTTCAATTGGAGCTGGACCATGGAGTCTGTGAGAGCAGACTTAAACCCTACTCTACTTGAGGGAGGACGATACAAACCACCAGACTGCATTTCACATCATAAGGTGGGAAAATGAATGGAGGGATTAAATTAATAGACTGACTGATCAGCTTATGTTCTTTCACTACTTTATTATTTGTATATGTAACAATGCATAACATTATATGAGAGCCGCTATAATTAAGATTTCCAGGGTGAATGCCTCCGACTTAATTGGCCTAATTTTCTACAGTGCCACCCTGCTCTTTGGGCCCTGCAGGGCTTGTGCCCAGAATTAAGCCATGTCTATTGGCCTGTTTTGTTTTATGTGTTCCTTCCTTCCTTTCTGTGTTGCTTTATTCTCTTCCCAAACTCTTTCTGTATATATGTGCAATATTGAGTGTCCGCATAAAAAAAACAATTTCACCCACTGTTATGAGCATTTTCCTGTTTTTCTTTCTTCACCCTACCAACTCAGTGCTCAAAACATTAAAAAACAATCCTTTTCTTTTAGGTGGCAATCATCATTCCGTTCCGTAATCGTCATCAACACCTGATACAGTGGCTTTACTACGTCCATCCCATTCTGCAGCAGCAACAGCTGGACTATGGAGTTTATGTCATTAACCAGGACGGAAATGGGACTTTCAACAGGGCCAAATTGATGAATGTCGGCTTTGCTGAGGCAATGAAGGACAATTACACCTGCTTTGTCTTCTCTGACGTGGATCTAATCGCTCTTGATGACCGAAACATCTATGGCTGTTTTAATAAACCCAGGCACCTGTCTGTGGCGGTTGACAAATTTAATTTCTTGTTGCCCTACCAAAACATCTTTGGAGGGGTTGTGTCATTCTCCAAAGAGCAGTACTTGGCCATTAATGGCTTTCCAAATGAATACTGGGGCTGGGGCGGCGAGGACGACGATATCTACCAAAGAACTGCCCTAAAATTCACTTCTGTCTCTCGGCCTGACATGCAGATTGGGAGGTTCAAAATGATCAAGCATAACCGAGATTTGCATAATGATCCGAATCCCCAAAGATTTGACCAGATCGCTAGAACCAAATTGACCATGGACAAAGATGGGTTCAATACCCTCACATACACTGTCAACAAGACTGAGATGGATAAGCTCTACACTTTTATCACTGTTGACCTTGGCAGTCCAAAATAAATAAGGGTGTATATGCCATGCCATGGACAAATTGAAATACAATGCAGGGTGGAGCGGGGGTTCTATTTAGCTCCCACTGTACATCAACATACATAATCCATTTACAAATAGCCTGTAACAAATAATTATACTAACATAATAATACTAGAGCTATCAGGTGGCTTGTATCGGTGAAACCAAGCTGCTTTGTAAAAAACTATGTGATAAATTAGGCTACTAGCCAAAAGGTGAACCCGGACATGTTGAGTACAACAACGTTTTATGTTATAAATGTTTAGTATGGGTCCCCAGCATGTAGAAACTGCCGGATGCTAACTTGCATATGTTGGGCAATTTTCATAATTGGCATAATATGTGACCATACCATTAACAACTAGAACTGCCCTCTGTCGAGTGCATACTTGCTTGTTGCACACTAGTAGGCCATAAATGGCCAACTAGTGCGCAAGCAGAGCACGCAAGTACTTTCGACCGCTGTAAACTGTGAAATCTCAGTATCTCTGTGAAGGAACGTTTGAAATGTCTAATTATTAGGTGTAACTAACTAACTATTTGCTACCTACCTACTTTATGCATGTAAACACCTAGTATTATTAAGTATGGTTCAAGTTTCTATCTATATAAGAAATAGTTTAGTTTAGTTTTTCAAAGAAAAATAAATCATTGATATGTGATGAGAAAAAAGGTATATAAACTGAATTAAAATATGTTATCACGTATACAGTATAATTATTTTATTATTTATTGTAAATTGTCAATTGTTTTAAATGTATTTCATCTTGGACTATAGTGATATTAATACTAAATCATGATTAGAGTAATATGTGTCTCTAACTTCAATTTCTGTAATAATACTTTCACATTTGTTAAAATATACATGACCTAAATTCCTAAAATACTTCCGTAATCTGTAGTTGGATTTGTATTTAATTGTTTAAAGCCTAATCTTGACATGAAGGTCTTTATACTTCTACCTTTCTCACTATATTGGTCATTGAAATCTCCTATTATCATAATTGCAGAAGTCGGAGATGATAGATACTTTACCATGTTTTCGGGAAATGTGTTTAATTTCGAAAGGTCTGTTTTAGGTAGCCTGACCTAAGCAGAGACATTTCTGGCCTAGATGGGAGGGCCGCGGCTCCGAAAAACGCGCACCCTGATTGGATCTCATCGATCTGTCCGTCACCCCCGGCCCCTCCTCTCCCCCCTAGTGCAGCGCTACGTCACATCATTTAGAGCGACGCCTACGCGGAAGGGTTGACTCCCACTTTTAGACTGGTTCAGCCCACGGCTTTTTCCAGGCTTTCATCTTTCGCGCAGACGAAATGAAAGCCTGGGTAATGGGTATCGAGGCTAGTTTTAGGTGATCTGTACATAAGAATGATATATAGATCTTTATCTTTTACATGTATGCATACGTGTTCTACTCTTTCTAATATCCTGATTTCATTTTGAATTATTTTAATGGAAATATCTTCTTTTATAGCAATTACACTCTGGCATTGGGTCCTTTAATCCACATATTTCTTACGTCATCATTGCAGCAAATTGTGCCTGATTTGCTGGGACCAGATTACATACATGACCATATTTCTTACGTCATCATTGAGAGCTAGTCATACACTTTTGATGCGTATGCAAATAAAACAGCAAATTGTGCCTGATTTGCTGGGACCAGATTACATACATGACCATATTTCTTACGTCATCATTGAGAGCTAGTCATACATATACTATATGTAATTTGTAAGTTGATTAGTGGTATACTGTGGTTACTTTGCGCCAAAAACCGTCCCAGCCAACCCGCCACTTTTGATGCGTATTCAAATAAAACAGCAAATTGTGCCTGATTTGCTGGGACCAGATTACATACATGACCATATTTCTTACGTCATCATTGAGAGCTAGTCATGCTATCTACATTGAGCTTGTAGATCAGCTACTGTTAATGCTTTTAAATCTGAATCCTGAAACGTAACAGTTTCGGACATAATGAGGTTTCCAATCGACAGACATGATGTTTTTCAGAAAACCGTTTATAAGGCATTTGTAATATCGGCCTCAGGTTTGGGTTAAAATAGGCCGTGCCTCTGTGGTGTGGGACACATGCCCCCAGTGGCAAACTGAGACTGGGTAGATTCCCCAATAGTCAAAGCCTACTCCCCCCCCCCCGCGAAACGGAAAATTCGAAACCAAACCATCCCCTGCCCCAACACCATTGTCCTGCACACCTCACCAGGCGACTCCACCTTCCCCCTCCCTCTTGTAGGGGTTTTCCACTGGGGTTTAGTACGACAGTGTCTTACAGTGTCTTGTGGTACAGTGCTTTGGAGAGCACTTATTTTGGGGTTTCCTGGGAACCTTGTATCCAGGTTCTGCTGATTCCTGTTAGGGCAGTTTTTTTTTTTTCTTTTTACTTAATTTTTATTTGCAGGTAAACATAAAAATAAAAAACATAAAATGACAGTTACAGTGCAAGGGTTAAAATATATCATACATTTTTCTGTGTCGTTCTGTTGGTTTCTATATTCAGTCCATTTCTCAATGAATAGTTCCTCTTGTAGTCTCAGTGTATGAATTAGTTTCTCCATTACAAATATCTCACAAATATCTCACAATGCTCAGCCACTGCTCACAAACTGGAGGTTCTATATTGTACCATAGCCTTGTAACCTGTTTTTTTACTAGCTGCCAATAATACTTTGACCATATCTTCTCTCTGTGTGTTATCCTGTGTCAAATCACCCAGGTACAGCACAACATTAGTCTTAGGTATCTCATAGCTTAGTATCTTCTTTATCTCTGACCATACATTATCCCAATAATTATTTATTGGGATAAATTCCAAAATATGTGTTCATGGTCAACATTTATACTTCAACATAACCTCCAGCATGGTTGTTGTTTAGACTGCACTCTTGGTTTAATCTTTAGAGTTATGAAATATCTGGTATTCTTCCAGACGAATTCCCTCCACATTCAAAAGCTTGTGTCCTCATCCGTAACCCGCACCCCAAATCCAGCTTCCCACTTCTCCTTAATATAGTCTTTACTTGCCATAAGAGCTGAGATTACTCTACCTTTTTTCTTTTCATAGGCCTGAACCATAATCCTAATAATCTCATTCCTTGAGTCCGTTTTTATCTCTTTTTCATAGAAATCCCTCATTTGGTATCGAAAAAACTCATGTTTATCTAAGTCATGTTTTATCCTTTAAATTTTCGAAACTCTGCATTTCCTCCTTTTCTATCACTGTACATACTGCTGTAATATCCTTCCATATTGCCCATCGTTTAAACCCCTGGTCATAAATTCCCGGTTTGAAACGTGAATCATATGCCAGCCAAATAAGAATTTTTGTTTCCTTTTCCAGTTTGTATTTTACTTTAACTATTGTATTCCAAATTTCAATTGTAAATGTAGTAATTGGGTCCAGATCTTTCTCCAATTTCATTTATAGCTCCTTATCTGCCAATAAATGTTGTGTCTGGCATCCTTCACATTCCAATAAAATTTCCTTCCATTTCGCGACATAATGTCAGGGCAGTTTTAGGTCAGACGAGCAGCTATCTACCTTTTCTGCTAATCTTGAACAGCTGATTCCCTTCTCCTCAAATCAGCCTCTCATATGACAGTCAGGTATTCCAGGTTAACCAGGTCAGATCAAACTCATAGAAACTGACCCCATCCGATGTTAAAATTGCCTTGTGGGTGGACAGTGGAAGGTGGGCATCACAAACGCAACATGCCTATTTTCAGGCATGAATATATCAATATATGACGTAAACCGTTTGTCAGCCAAGTCTATGGACTTTGAGGATATTATAATGTTTATAATGTTATCATGTGGCTGATATAAATACAGTGTGCGCCCCTCACTCCCTTTGTAGAGTGGACCCTGCGGGTCCATTTGGTTCCATTAGTGCACTCTGTGGTTAATTGCCTTAGATGACCATAGCCTAAATGACCTGTAAGTTACCTGTAGACTATGAAAACTATTTGTGTTTCTGATATTGTCCACTCGTTTTTATGTCCACTAGACGTTTGTGCCGTTACGCAATCACATCTAGCCCGCCATTTCTCTCTCTCTCTTCTATCCCCTCTCTCACTCTCCCTCTTCTCTCTCTCTATCTCTCCCTCCCACTCCCCCCTTATCTCTACCCCCCACCCTCTGATCTCCCTCTCCACTCCTCCCCCACCTCTGCTCCTCTCCTCTCTTCCCCTCTCCTCGCTGCCACTTATATTGGCTCATGTGATTGGTCACATGAGGTTAGTATGCATTATCTGTGGCACACAGGATACTCTAACAACAGGTACAGTAAATACTCTCTGACTCTGGTACAACAGGGTATTGTTACTATTGTATAACCATGTGGGGCATGCCTTTTCAACTTGAATCATTCCTGACTTGCTTGGTCCCCAAGTAGCTCCCAGTTTGAAATAAAGCCCTCATAGTGCTGAAGGTCATCTACAAGCCCTCGTCTCACTGACACTAATCCAACTGGCTGAACAGGACACAGCCAGTCCGTGTCATTCTTATTGGGAGATGTACAGTATGAGCCCAGAAGCACCTAAGCTCTGTCATGGGTATGGTATTACCACCTGAGGGTGGAAGTGAAAGTGCACTTCCTTGCTGATAGAACACTAGAACCACTGTCAGCCACTGGGTACCCCATTTATCCTTACATTGGCTATTTCCACTACTACAGTACAATGGCATCAGTCTCCCGCATCTCTTCCCTGCCCCAGTACCATCATTTAACATTGAAATGTACCCTTTTCTTTCTTTTAGGTGGCGATCATCATCCCGTTCCGCAATCGGAGTCAACACCTGATACAGTGGCTTTACTACCTCCACCCCATGCTGCAGCGCCAACAGCTGGACTATGGAGTGTACGCCATTAACCAGGATGGTGAGGGGACATTCAACAGGATGTCCTCGTGACATCACTGTCAATACGTAAGACGTACGCACAGTGCACCACACACAGACCAACAACACAGACACTGACGTATCCTTGAGGAACATACAGCAACTGTTTTAATAAAGATCTCTATGACACAGAGCAACAGGTCTGGAAAGAAAGAAAGAAAGAATAACAGCCACGAGGAATAGGCCTACATAATGTAGAAAGGAGGTGTTGCGACCAAGCCAGTCATGAACCAATATCAGCCACCCTGTCAAAGATCACAACTTTCAACATCAGCCACAGCACAGCAGACATACTGCAGATACACATCAGTCTTAATCTTTTCCATATTAACATTTGGAGTCAATGTCTGTTATGTCAAAGACCTCTAGCTAAGCTTGAACTTAAAAGGAAATAGTAAACTCACGCATAGGATAATTGAGTGACCAAGAGCCACATACTGTATACACATACAGGTATACTGTTACCTGTTACAACTCACTACCATCAACTGCAGACACAACACAACATACAGACTGCAGATTCACATCCAGAGTCGTTCAATTCCAGAGCCAGTCACTGAACATGTTGACCCATTGGGTCCCAAACAAGCATACAATACAAGCGTTTCCTACCTTGAGCTGTCTACTTGACTTCATCAGTTGTGTAAGTGATGGCCAGGATCCAGCGTCGCCCGGCTGCCATCTTCTCACTCAACCTCGGTAGCACACTGGGCGGGTTATGAAAAAACCTGACCCGTCCATCACTACCAGACATGTTTCTGGTGTAAGGATAGCAGCTTCTCGTCGGAGGCCAGCCAGGGAAATTCCTTCTGGCATGTGGAACACAGGGGTGGGCTTCAGGCAACCAGTTATGATCCAGAGAGTGTTGGTAATGGTAGTATCAACCTTTTTGGCATATGGGCTTCTACAGCAGGTTGAGGCACAGTATTCAGCTGCAGAAAGAAAGAAAGAAAGAAAGAATAAATGTAATGTACTGTAAAATGTCCTGTCACTTTTCTTTTATTCTCCATTGTTCTGTAAAGCACTTTGAGCTGCATTTGATGTCATGAAAGGTGCTATACAAATAAAGTTTGATTATTATTATTATTACAACTACCTTCACTGCATTCAGTCGCAACATACACATGCAGTTAACACATGAATCAAACAAATTATATACTGATGCTCAACAAACTCTACATTGTGCAGAGGGATGTGATCAGATCACACCCATTAGATCTATCAAAAGGTATTTTGGTTTTATTGTTGTTAATTGTGTAATAATTACTGCCACAATGGCAGAACTGCACTTATAAATGTGGAAGTGTGGAAGTGTAAAGCGCTATAATGACGCTATAGGTGGCGGTAACGGGTTGCCAAATAGACCAGTCAGTCACCCACGTACAAGAAGAAGAACCAGGTAGCAACAATGGGTTTGTATAGGAAGGGGGGGAGCTAAAATTATTATCAAATAACAAAAAAGCACTGAATCGAGCAGGTTGTGTTGTGAGTATGAAATTTGGCACAAATCCTCTGTAAAGGCCACTCAAAAGGCACTGGCCACTCAAACATTCAATATGGCCACCATTTCTTCAAGATCTAACCCTTTCTGACAGCAAAATTATCAAAGTTAGTTAGTTTATTTATCTCAGTCATGTTTAAACAATACAGTTGAACATACAGAATGAGGGTTACAAAGTTACAGTTTGACTGAAATAAAACAAGAACGAAAGCAAAACTGATTGTCTACAGAGCTATGCTTCTTAAATATCAATGATAAACAAAATGAAAAGACACATATGGCTTGTATGCTTTATACTAGTTATAAGTGGTTGCTTCAAATATATAGTGTATATTTTTATTATTGTTTAATATTTTTACTGCATATGTGTTTGTATATTTGAAGTGGTTACTTCAGAACGAAAATACATTGCATGGATGCAACTGGGACGTATCCTCAGTGATGTATCCCAAGGTCATCAGGGTTTAGGGTCTCGCGAACATCATACCCCTCACTCGGGTGACCCAGCCGGGGTGATCAAGTCCCGATCAGACCCACTAGGAAAATACCAGGGCCACACAATCCGTTGGAACCACTCCAGAACTATGCCGGGACTGAGAGGTACATTCTGGCATGTGGAGGGACTAGGCTCTGTGGGTTGCCTCCTGTCCGGGCCCCTCCTACGTCTCACCAGGAGTACAGCGAGGACCTGTGCGTTGCACCAGACTCCCAGCACCAGACACTCCATTCAGGAGTGGTGGATTCTTGAGCCGCAATGGTTCTGCAGGCTCCACCTGGGCAACGGTAGTACTGCAGGCTCCACTTGTGGCTCGAATGGCCCTCCTAAAGGCCTCATCGAAGGTTTTTGGGCTTCCTCCTCACGGAAGATGCAGGCTGGGGCGTTAACCCATACTGCTCCCGGGGTGTCGTCTACATTCCGGCTGTCACCCGTCTCTCCGGTGGTCACCAGACTAAACCTGGTTGTCACATAGTCTATTCCTATGAGTCACTATAGAGTTGAAGTGGTTACAGTAATGTATGTTTTTCTAATCAAAATGTAAATCTCTAAAGTAACTAGTAACTAAAGTTTTCAAATAATTGTAGCAGAGTAAAAGTACAAATGTTGGCTCTGAGATGTAGTGGAGTAGATGTAAATGTATTGGAAATTGGAATACAGTCAAGTAAAGTACAAATAACTCAAAATTGTACTTAAGTACAGTATTTGAGTAAATGTACTTAGTTACTTTCCACCACTGGGCTAACGGCAGGAGGATGAGTTAACAAAACGTCAACAAAGAGAGAAGTATATGACCAAGCTGTCCGTCTGATGACAAAAAAAGATTACAAAAGAAAGGAGAGAGAAGTATGACTAAGACACAGAAGTGGTCACTGTTATCCTCAACTTCATATTGACATCTGTTGTCCAGATCATATCTCACAGCAGGGCTGAAGGGCTGAATCATTCAGGCCGCGGTAGTCAAGTCCAAGGCCATAGAGTATAGACAGAGTTGCGACATTGAGGGGGCAGAAAACAGCCCGGTCATGTGGTTATGTACTCACGCGAGCCCTATCGACTACAATTTTTTTTATATTCCAGTTCCCTTGAGTTCGTATCTACTCTCCCTGGGTTTGAACAGATCCTGCATGCAGGTTGGAAGTAGCTTATTATTATAGATCTTATACATTATTGTCTCCACCAGGCCGAAGGCATGGGGAGAGAGTATGTTTTGCACTCCGTCCGTCCGTCCGTCCGTCCGTCCGTGTGTGTGTGTGTGTGTGTGTGTGTGTGTGTGTGTGTCCGTCCGTTAGCAGCTAATCTCGGCCACCGTTAACCCGCTCGATGCCAAATTTTGCACACACACTCCCTGGATGCCAACGATGAACCTCTGCCCCAAACTTTCCAGAACGGCCTGTTATAGCGCCACCAGGAGGCCGCTTTGTGCAAAACAAGTTTTTGCACAGCACACCTACAGATTTTGTCCAAACATCACGCAAATTGGTACACAGTCTCTCTAGAGCCATTCAACCAAACCAGTCTTTCAGATTTCTCAGACTCCATCCTGATTGGTTAAGATTGGCTTCCAAAGTTCACAGGAGTGCTCAGTTTCAAACAAAATGCTGCAAATCATGAACACATCGCGTGATTTCCGTGAAATTGTGCACCCACATTCCCACTAGGCCGAGGACAAAATGCCACATGAACAATTTCAACTCAGCCTCAAGGTGGCGCTATAACTGGACGAAAAGTGTTTTTACCTCTAACTGCACGGATCTGTGGATAACCTGGTGGAGACCTGTGCCCAGAAGGGCACTTTTTCTAGTTGTAGCTGTGTTGAGGTTGACTAGGTCTTCAAGTTTCAGTGTGTTGTTATTTATAAATAGTGTATTTGTAGGTACATAGTATTCAGCCAAATTGATTATTCTTATTGCTTTCTTTTGTAGGAGAAAAATGGGATATATTATTGTTTTGTAGGTGTTTCCCCAGATTTCAGCACAGTAGGTTAGATAAGGCAGTATTAAAGAGTTATAGAGTGTCTGGAGTGATTTTTTATTAATAATGTATTTACTTTTATACAGAATTGCAATGGTTTTTGATATTTTGGTTTTTAAGTTGTCTATATGGTGTTTCCAAGTGAGTTTGTTGTCAATAATAATTCCTATTGCTTGTTCCATTTCCTTCCCACAAGGTAGCTTTGGTTTTGTAACCACTAGCTTACAAAAGGTTTTGTAAGCTAGTGTTTACTCATTTGCTTTGGCAAAAAGGCGTAAGCTCAAGACAAAACCTGTGTGATAGCATTTTTTAAATGTACATTTTTTGGATTACCAGCCAAGGTGCCTGGACCATTGAGCCATGGCCCAGGCCGTCTGATAGCATTTTTGTCATAAGATGCAGGCCATGATGCAAAAATCTAATCATGCTGAACACAAAACACACTAAGCAAGTCGAGTTACAAGTGACGGCGCCAGACATAACCCCATAATGAGTATATAACTATGTAAATAATTAATATACTGTCCGATAGATATGGACTGGGACTTACAAGGTTAAAATAAATCTATCAGACCTAAACAAAGATATTAGACAAGACATACGGAAACGAACACATAATATGGGAAACTAGATAGATGCACTCTTTGGAGCAGCTGTAGATAGCTGTAGACTGTAGGCTAGTGATGACTGTAGACCACTGATTTTTCATTAGAAACCATTTTTTGTTTTAATTAAAAACCTGATTTTAATTAAAGATGGAGTGATTTAAGTATTTTTTCCAGTTTTTCATGTGTTTATGAGGTGACAGTACTTCATTAGACCCCTCGGTGTGGTTTTTATGTGCAATGATGTCTTCCCTTTGTATTTAGGGTTTCTTCCTGGGGGCTGAAACCTTGACAGTCAAACCTGATGATCATGTTTTAGGGTGGGAAAAAACTCACGGCACTCCATTTTTCTTTCTTTAGTATGACCTAGCCGTGATCAGGAGTCAGGACGGACACTCTAACCGCAAGGCCACTTATGTAGGCTACATAAACTAGGCAATCAGGTTTGTACAGATGATGACTTTTTTGGAGCGCCCGTTTCACCTGTTTTGCAACACCTGAACATCCACTGCCTTCTTCCTTCTGACAGAGAAGAGCGGAGGGAAGCACACAGAGCGAGAGAGAGAATGACAGACAGAGAGAGAGAGAGAGAGAGAGAGAGAGAGTGGTCAGTTCACGAGGGATGACAAAAACCTGTCCGGTAGTGTTTCTGTTACCTGATAGCTAGTTCAGTAGTTAATGTCTTGACATTAGTGTTACCATAACAAACTCATACTGGACCATGCAGGAGTGGCAGTGAATGACGTTTCGATCGCTGCTATTTCTTTGAACCGTCAGTTGTCCTTTTCTTTTCTTTTTTTTTTACAACTCAAGAGAAATAGGAAAGATGCATATGATAAAGCTGGTAATAATATGTACAATACTGTTTCAGTTGGTGGTATTATTTGGATTATGGCTGCATTCCAACTACATCTCTGTTATCCAGAAGATGACGGTAGTTACCTCTGTTAAGTCACATTACACTGACCAGAGGTTTGAGCCAGACTGCAACAAACCCCAGAATGCAACCATGACTTGCTGTCCAAAGTCCTCTCCTCACCTGGTGGGTCCATTTCATGTGGAGTTCAATTGGGACAGGACCATGGAGTCTGTGAAGACGGAATTAAGCTCTACTCTACTTGAAGGAGGACGATACAAACCACCAGACTGTATTTCACTTCATAAGGTGAGTAAATTAATGGAGGGATGATAGTGATAGTAATAGGGACTTGATTGTTTTGTGTCTAATTAATTAAGGATGGGTGATACCGTTGATTACATTCTACATTTTACGGGGGCAAGTTTCGAATTGCAGCCATCCGTAGGTGCCTTTTGAGAGCGGTTTTGAAGGAGTCAAGGGATTTGCATGTCTTATGATTAATTTAATTAATTCATTATTTTAGTCCCTTGTTTGTGCCGAATCTGGGTTGCACATGGTTTGTTGAACTCCCTCTGGTGTGGTGGGAGTGGACTTCGTTAACATTAAGGAAGTATTTAGACAGGTACATGGGTATCTTGGTAGACCAGACCCATTGCAAGATGTTGTACTCTGTCGTCAACCCTAAGCCATTCCAGCCTGTCAAAGTGGGTTCGGGGAGTGAGGCCAAGTAGTAGCCTGACCAGTTTGTTTTGGGATGTCTGGAGCCTTGTTTTAATTAAGGACCTTTGAGGTGGTGTGGTACCAAGAGGTGCATGCATAGTCGATGAAACCTTGTACGAGAGCTCCTGTTAGGGTCTTCAAGGTGTTTTTGTTGACCAGTGAGGAGATCCTGTATCATACATACATGTATAGGAATTGTGTTCTTTGGTTGACTTTTTTGATTATGTTGGTGGCCATTTTATCACCGGAAAGATTTGCCTCCAGGATGGAACCTAGGTAGGTAATTTCATCTTTTCGTGTAATAATATTGTCACCCACTCTAACCAAGAAGCCATCTGCCTTGCTGAGATTACTATTTGATCCAAAGAGAATGGATTCAGTTTTTACCAGGTGTAAAGATAGTTTGTTTGAACTCATCAAACCCTGGATAGCCATACATGGAGAACACTGGATCATTAGATCTGCGTATATGGAGCCGGCCAGCAACTGACATTCCATATGTTGATCCTTCCCCACCTGTCCTTCCTCTTCGATGTATCCTTTTTGACTGATACCTGTCCATTCAAACTAGACGGCCCGCCCGGGCTGCCCCAAAGTTATTAGTGCAGCTGCACCCGGCAGCCGGAGAAAACTAGAGTTAGGTTCATTAAATTACACGACATTAACAGGCCCGAAAATTAAGACCCATCCCTACCTGGGCCCTCATCAAACCCTGTACTATCAAGACACTGCCCCCACTGCCACCCTTAGATCTCCATATGAAGCTGACCTGTTCTGACATTCCATATGTTGATCTGACCTCATCAAACCCTGTACACTCAAGACATGCCCCATACATGGCCACACCTCATCAAGCCCTGTACACTCTAGACACTGCCCCCGCTGCCACCCTTACATCTCCATATATGGAGCTGAGCTGTTCTGATATTACATATGTTGATCTGATCTCATCAAACCCTGTACACTCAAGACATGCTCCATATATGGCCAGTACAGAATTCATTCCATATGTTGATCTGACCCCCCATGCCAAAGAGTCAGCGCTCACCCAGCAGTCTGCCGTTACCCAGGCAGATGCGTGCACGCGAGGGTGTCTTACTGGTAGTTAGTTACTGCGAGAGTGAGGTCTATAGCCAATACCAACTCGGGATTCCTGGATCGCTGCCCTCCACAATTTCCTATATCTAACATCAGGTTCTTGAACTCTGTAGTGTTGTTAGCTAAGCTGTCGCGCTGCAGTAGTCCACATACTGTAGGTGGTACTCTTCTTTCCCCTCCTGGCTTTGCCCTGGGTTGGCTCCCATAGAGTCAATTTACTTCCCTCAAGTTTGGGGTGCCTGACGCAGTGCCCTGCCAGCCTCATCATTCTCTCTTTGACTTTATCTGTGACCCGTGGTAGGTCCCCATAGAGGTCCACATTTCTGATGCGGTCCGTCCATGTGACACCTAGTGCCAATCGTAGCATTCTTGTGTAGACTCCATCCAGGGCTTTTTCCTGTTGTACTGTGAGGGTCCATGTCTCAGCCCCATACAGCAGTACTGACTCCACAGTAGCTATGAACAGCCACCTCTTAAGGTCTTCTCCCATATCTGGTATATACAGTAGGATGATTATACCTTTTATTACAGTTGTTCACAGTTGACCTTAATGATTATGTTCTGACGATCTGAATATCAGTAAAGATGACATGGCATATGTATTGTTTAGGGTACAGCCAGGTCCCATGACATGCTCTTTTCTCTCTGCTTTCCTCAGAGAAGTACTGTACCAAGACCCTGCATGTGTCATGTACTTCTGCCATGAGCTTATACAGTATGTTAAACTTCTATCTTTAACACACTATAAAACTATAAAGAAAATACAATGGTTATCTTTACACTTCACATCATGCCCGATGGGAATGGTGCACAAATGTACATCACTGTCATCTAGGGACCCCCAAAAGATCATGTGGGGAGTGGAGTGGACCACTGTCCTAAGAGATTATGGGCCCCATCTTCTGCCTTATGCCTTATCCCATGCCTATAAATTACGAGCCATTTTGTATTTTTTTCAATTGACTGGTTACAACCACCAAAATACTTAAAGGAAATTAGTGCCTACTAGAATTTGTCTAAGGAAGTAATGTGAATATTTTTAAGCCATTTATTTCTGTATCAAAATGTAATGTAATCGTGGTATTTCTTCACTGCCCCAACTCAATGCTCAACACATAAAAATATTTCCTTCTCTTTTAGGTGGCAATCATCATTCCATTCCGTAATCGGCATCGACACCTGATACAGTGGCTCCACTACGTCCATCCCATGCTGCAGCGCCAACAGCTGGACTATGGAGTGTACGTCATTAACCAGGATGGAGAGGGCACATTCAACAGGGCCAAATTGATGAATATAGGCTTTGCTGAGGCAATGAAGGACGGTTATAACTGCTTTGTTTTCACTGATGTGGATTTAATCCCAATTAATGACCGTAACATCTATGGCTGTTTTTCAAAGCCCAGACACCTGTCTGTGGCTATTGACAAATTTAGTTACATGTTGCCCTACACAACCATCTTTGGAGGTGCCGTGACATTCTCCAAATCCCAGTACTTGGCCATTAATGGCTTCCCAAATGAGTTTTGGGGCTGGGGCGGCGAGGACGACGATATCTACAGAAGAACTGCAAAGATATTTTTTTCCATCTCTCGGCCTGACATGCAGACTGGGAGGTTCAAAATGATCAGGCATGATGCAGACTTGCATAATGATCCAAATCCCGCAAGATTTGAACTGATTAAAAACACCTACTACACTATGGTAAAAGATGGGTACACATCCCTCAAATACAACGTCAAGAAGGTTGAGATGCATAGACTCTACACGTTTATCACTGTGGACGTTGGCACACCTCCTTTGGTGGAAGTTACCGTGGAACCTACGCGCCTACTACAAAATACAAGTACAAACTGACTATAGTTATTAACTATAGTGGAGGTGAAGCTTCATGTTCTGTATGGAGACGAGAGTGGAGTTTGTTTTACATCAACTGTGTCTGTCACTTCCTCCTCATAATTGACACAGTGGTTCTGCATACTGATAGTGTATTTCAGCCCTCTTACGGCTCAAATAACACCAACGTTGAACTACATAAAAAATGAAACAAACAAATGCTCGTATTAACGCCAAACCATGGGTGCAGTACTTAGTTTAGACAGTATTTGGTTTAGACTAGTCATTGGTTAGACCAGTCATCAAAAGAAAAAAAATAAGAAAAAAAATAATATAAACAAAAGAAACAAACCTTGCTGGCTGCATATACTTTAGAGGGAATGAGTCCTACGATAGAATCACAGCAACACAAACTGCAATAAAATCAATACATTCAAACCAAATATTGACTTAGGTCACATTCTCACCTAATACTTCGGTAGACTCAGATCCGTATGGGCGGGGAAATGGAATTCTTGCATATTTAATTGGCTGGGGTTTGCCTTCACACTGTCATTCGCAGCAATTGGAAACGCAGCAGGGGGGACCTTTATCAATGTGTTCCGTTCATAAACTATAGCCTACACAGTGAAATCTATGGTGATAAAATTACACTCATAACGTGCATGTGTCGTGCCGTCTGGGACCCCCCCCCTCTCTCTCTCTCTACGCACGCAGCCGCCACACACTGTTCTTTTGGGCATGGAGGCACAGCGCTGCATGAGCGCACTGATATAACTCCCCAGTCCCACACAGTGACAGCACTCCATGTTTACGGCACGCACAGACAGACAGAATATTATGTAGGCTATAATACACTGCAGTGTTTTTATGTGTTTTCTTAAGCAATTGATTAATGTAGGCTACACGTCCTCATTTCGATCAGGGCTTCAGTCTCCTTATTCGACCACGTCTATCCACAGTAACGGGACATCTTTGCGCTGCGTAAAATATGCCTTCTCCGTCTCCAACTGTGTTCAGCTCCTCACCCGCCACATTATGTTTGCTTAATTTCCTTTATTTACTGCGGATTGCATTCACACCTGCACCGAATCGTAGTCAAGTGCAATTCGAAGCGAAGCGAAACGCACGTTTTTGGGCGGAGTAAAATGCGGTTATTTGCTGCGCATTAGGATTCGAATGAGCCTTCACACCTGCCAAACGAAGCGCACTTTCTGACAATGCGCAGCAGGATTCGTTTTAATCGCAGCAAAGCTCTCTGGTATGAATGCGACCTTAGATGCCACAATTCAGAAACAGTTCAGGAAAAAAAAAACTTTCTCTGTCCTGCGACAAGTTCAAACGCTGAGCAGAAGAGTTGATGTTGCACAAGAACATGGAAAAGCCAAGTTCAGGGCAAATACATGATATAAAAAATATAACCAAAATTAGAACTTATATGGCAGTCACAGACTAAGTGTCTTTGTTCGGTTTGGTTTGTGCCCCATGTTTACACAGGAGATTTAAAGTAGAATACATGTTACCCAAACATTGTTTGGTGTCAGAATGTAGCCAATTGTGACTGGTTAGTTTCACCTATTCTCATGCAAACCTCCACTCCTATTACAAGTACATCTGCAAACCATGAAATGTGAACAGACAGGTTTCTGGTGACTATTACTGCCTAGATTTTCAGTCTAGTGTTGTTTTAGAACCACTTGTAAGAGCCATTTGAGCCATGTATCTATTCTGTGCTGTCATTGAAGTACTTGTCAATCAAGGCCTTAGTTATCATGGTTACAGGGAGGGGTATTTAACCCTGGCCCGCCCCTAATCAGGTGCAGGTGTTGCTGACATGCAAAGGCAAACAGTTTTTAGACTATTATTTTGACTTATATGTTTATTTATATGTAAAAGTATAGGGCTTTGGCAGCTAATAAATATACTTCAACTGAATGGACATGTTTGGACATCACTTTCTGGAGCACACGTCATAACTTCAATCCTGGCTGTAATTGGCAACCAGTAACGCCTAATAATGGGGTTTAGGCGCTACAATTAAGTCTAAAAACTGCCTTGGTTCCACAAAGACTAATAGGGAAGTCGAAGAACCAGCGGGCCAGTTTGGATTGGACACGCTGCACGCACGGCACAGGACCAGGCACAGCATGTGTTTGTGTAACAATCGGCTGCACGCAAGTTCTGCTGTTGGACTTGGGAGGTGATCGAGTCTGCAGCAGATCATCGGCACCAGACCATAGGACCGGACCGGTCACCGGACTGCAGTCACAGCAGCGGATCGGGACCGGAGTCTGACTGTACCGGACGGCCATACGGTGGAGAGATCACCCACAGCACGCTTCACCAACAAAGTGTGGTACGTTTCAGCGGTGCAGGGCCGCCGATGCAAACAGCATGTTGTGACAAACTATATCGAAAATGGTCCATTGACCTTTTCCTCATGGAGAAAAGTGAGGCACAAACTTGCGCTTACAAGCAGCCAACAAATGACAAGGGGGTTGAACTTGAGTCTGGTGATGGGGCTGTGGGTGAGGTCGAAATGACCCACAAAGATTTGATATTGACACTTTGCAAAGGGACAGAAGGGCAAAGCGGTACAAGCTGAAGCTGTCTAACCCAAGAGATGTTGCCTTGTGGAACGATGAGCAATATTTAAATGAGGCTAAAAATATATTTACTTATGATGAAGCTGAAAATGCTCTTCCAAAATGACAAAGTAAAAACGCAGAGTTTTGAATGTTTTATGGATAAAATGGACAGATGGCTCTATGGTCAAAGTTCAAGTTGCCCTGTTGTTGATGATGATGATGATGATGATGATGATGATGATGATGATGATATGTGCATTTCCCTAGCAGTAGATGAGATTGTTGTTAAACCTCAATGGACAAAGTCTTGGTAACCAAATGTGCTATTTCTCTTATAGAGGCTATTTATCTTATTAAGCAGGCACAACTTGACAAATAAGTGTTCTTTGTGCCTCAACACAATACCTCTCTTAATTATTTGCTGTGGATTTTTGGAGGTCAATATTTGTCATACTCTGCACACGTGCATGGGACGGGATCATGATCTTATTCAAAGATTGTTTGTAGACCTTCAGAATTTCTAATTAAGTACCCCTGATATAGACTATAGTGAAAAAGAGAACAACGTTGGCAGAAGTGATGTCCTCGTTATGCCTTTTTACAATGTTCCATTTATAAATAATAAAAAAAATATTTGCGCTGCCTAACAGACTTTCTGCCTAACCGGTTCTGAACCTCAGGTTAATTACACAATCACAACAAAGCCTGTTCCTCGACTGCAGTGGTAGGCAACTACGTTTGTTCTCAGGCCAATATCTCTGCAGGACTTTATGTGAGACTTATGTGAGTCTGTTTGATGTTGCATAATAAAAAATAAATCATATTCTCCAAATTACCTCACGGATCAGATATTATTTGTGCAAAATCAAAACATATTAGCGTTTGAGAAACTCACTTGAGAAACTCACTAGTCATGGAGTAACAAGGTATGCAGGTAATGCAGCATTGCTGGTTCCCTATCATCCAATCCAATCATTGAACCAAGGCACTGTACACTCTGTAACAAGAAATATACTACTAAATAAATAGAAATACTAAACAAACAATGCAAAATAAACAGGGGGGAGACATTTACAGTAATGTTTGGGTGGTGGTGGTGGTGGCCTGTGGCTTGCCATCCCCTTAATGTTGAGTTCACCAGACAATTATGAATTGTCTAGACAAAATATCTCATTTCAAAGGTGTGTAATGAACCGAATGGTGTTATTTTCCCCTACACTGGATAACACATTCTGAAACAGTAAAATGTAACAAATAATATACGGTCTGTAAAAAATATGACATGTGGCTGGCACAGTGGCAGACATGTGGCTGGCACACGTGCAATACTGAAATTGCAATGAGCTAGGATGAAACCTTGTAACAGCTAGGTCAATAAACACTTGGCTCTGTACTTGGTCTGGGCTCCTATAGTCTATCTATGCTCATTGTGGCCTCGTCCTCAACCTCAGCGCAATGTTTTGAACACACTGTTTTGTGTTGTTTGTCTACTTGGCAGCTCAAAGGGGGGGAAGGGGTGCATTAGGAACAGAATGTTCAACCCTGAAGCTGTCATAATGTTTACACTATGAATAAATACAATCCAAAAAATAATTAAAACGAACATATGTATAGCCTGCAGTGTGGTGATGAAAATATGAAAAACAAGTAAAAAGTGAAAACAAAGAATTTAAAGAAACAGTATTCAGATAGCCTAAAAATTGAAATGAAAAGCAAATTATGCATTTCTTTGGTAGGCTACATTTTAAACTTCACATAATCTTATACATATTGAAGAAGCGTTGCTTTGTTATGTTTAAAATGTGATTTGTAGCCTAGCTCAGTGGTTATTTGAACTGGGGACTGTCCACCCTGATAAGCACTTGGAATGTAGGAGTTGGCATTACATTTAGTTTGACGAACATTTAAAAATGTCTTTAAAGTCCTTAAATTGTCACTCCACTGTCATCTATTCTAGGGACACCCACAAAATGATGTGGAGATGCCGCCTGGGGGTCCTGACCCACAGGTTGAGCATCACTGGCCTAGTCAAAAATTTGATAATAACTGTGCTGTCACTTTAAGAGATTGAAATGTTTGGATGTCAATGCTGGAGAAGCTAAAAAGGGGCGTGACCCACAATAAATTGCATTAGTAATAATTCAAGGTTTTTTATGATCCTTAGGGCTGTATTTTGCGTGTCTTAAGTACCAGGTCTTATTCCCTAACTTGAGTAAACTAAAGACCTGGAGGCGTGATCAATGCCATTTGGCTATTCTGAGTGGCCAAAGAGCATTGATCACACCTCCAGGTCTTTAGTTTACTCAAGTTAGGTTACTTAAGACACGCAAAATACAGCCCTTAGGGCAGGGATGTCAAACTCAAATACACAGTGGGCCAAAATAAAGAAATTGGTACAAGTCGAGGGCCGGACTGTGTTTCAACACACGGGCCATTTTTGGGGAGAGAGGTAGCTGAAAGTTGACCACAAGTGATATACTTTCACTGCTGATCAATAGTGAAGAGAAGACGCATGCTTGCGCTTGTGGGCCCTCGATACGTGACAATGCACTCGCAGTGCATTGTGGGACATTGTTTGACATATATGCCTTAGGGTCATCCAAATAACATATAAAAAATTGTGAATTATATACATTTTGGATCATGGTAAATTCAGGGGTTGAAAGTTGGGTAAAAAATTTCACATTTTTATTTTTTTATTTTTATTATGCTTTAAGTAGCATTTAACGTGTCAAACTATGGGTTATTCATGATTCATGATTGAAGCCAACCCAGGGCAAAGTGAATGTGAATTGTAGCACCCAGCCAAGACCTGGCCCGCAACAGCCCTGCCAATCAGACTGCCTGGCATGACAGGTTGTGTATCGGTCTGGCGAGTAGGAGACTGGGATTCAATGTAATCACTACATAAAGATTCAAAAAGGTTTTGTGGAGTAAAAGTACAATATTTGCCTCTGAGATGTAGTGTAGTAGAAGTAAAAATAGGCTACTGGAAATAGGAAATACTCCAGTAGTAGTAATACCTAAAGAATGTACTTACGTACAGCACTTAGAGTAAATGTAGTTACTTTACACATCTGGACACTGTTTCTCAGCGTCCCATCAGTGGTCATAGTTGCTATGTCTTGGCCTACTTACTAAACTATTTATCCTCAAACACGCTTGTCAAAATTGGTAGTTGCGGTTTCTTGCTTTTATTTGGGCTTGTTTCTTTATTATTATTGGTAATTTATCAATTTCTAGAGTTTTGTTTGTTTCTTTGTGAGAAGCCCCACTGACACAAACAGATCTCATAGTGATTTTGAATGCCATACATACTGGGCCAATGGGCTAGGGGTGACCTCTAGTGGTCATAATGCATACTCACAGGTGAGGGGGTCCCTCCAGAGTCCAGGCAGTTATCCATTTTGCAATCTGGAAAACCATCTGCAAAACAAAGGGAAAACAGACGTGAGTCAATAGTCTATCTCGAGAGACTATCCATTTTGTATAGGCCTACTGAGTTAAGAGAGGGGTATCAGAGAACAACCTCTGTAGAGGATGGGGCTGTTGTGGTCTCCTCCTTTATATTACTCCAAAACAACTTACACCCACCCACTTGTCACTCAATCCAAATGATATACTGTAAGTAATGTTAAGTGAACAGAGATATAATACAGCAGCTGTAGATGCAGTTTAATGTTGGCTCTATGCACAGCAGTCATATTGGAAGGGCGTCCTCAGAGTTACTTGTTCCTATCTCACAAATAGGAACGTATCACCCCTACCCTCTCTCAGGCTACCTGTGAAATATATGCTATTTTCACTATAAAGTTCTACATTACAATACAGCAATGCACTGATAGGCTCTAAACTACTTTTTAATACTTGAGTATTTACTTTTCTTTTATTGTATTATTGTTTCCCTTTAACTGTCTCAATGAATTGAATACACAAACTGTTAATGAAGTATTAAAGGTATATTCAGTGATTTCACTTAATTCAAATATCACTTATTTTTTTGTTTTGTTGTGATAATCCTCCCTACTATAGAGTGTGCTGACCATATAAGGAGTTCCTCCCTGTCCCCAGTTAACCCCTGGGTGTCAAAAAACCTTAGGTTTCGTTTTTGACTCTCTATCCTGATTGGACGAAAGGCTGGGTCCCACAGACAAAAACGAAACCTAAGGTTTTTTGAGTGAAATCACTGAATATACCTTTAAATCAATTTTAAAAAGGAAAGAAAAAAAGAGAGGGGAAGTATTAAGTATATACCGGTACTTACTTTGTCCACCACTGTTTGTTGGCGCAGGCAGACACAGGTGGAGGCAGAGAGCCTCATCATTATCCTATGGGCGTGGTCTCTGAGCTGTCCATGTTTCAGTTCAGACAGAGTGCAGATACTGCAGGCCGTGGATGCATGTGTTTATATATAGTTTTAAAACAAAAACACAATGGTGAGTAAGTGACACGCTGTAACACCTTTACACTGATCACTGCATGCACACAGTTCGCAGTTGTCGAACGATCAATGGATTACTTACTTGTTTTGGGGTTCAAAAAGGTCATGTACAATACAGTATGTTGACTCAAAACTTTTTGATTGATCATTGATGCCATAGTCAATCGAGTTATAAAACATCCCTTTGTCCACGATTTACTCTATTTAGGTGAATTTATCCGGCGTTGTTAACTTGTTAGGGTTTGTGTTGTTGGGTCAGATTGAGGATTTTATTTAGCTTCCAATTGAATGGCTAACAAACATGCTTCGTTAAGGCGGCCGGGTGGCTCGCTCAAAAATGTCAGCTAGCTACAAGCTTGCACCACGCCGTAAGCTTGTTAAGGTAAACCTTTTTTTTTGTAGTATAGCCTACTAGGCCGCGGCGTGCATGTTTAGACTCAAACAGAACCAAAGTGTTCCAGCAGGACGACTATATACGCAATTGAGTTCAGTTAACTGAGATTACTATACTTTAGTTGTTCTCAAAGTAGGGTTCGGTTCAGGAATCCACCCTGACCCAGTAAAATGAGAGAATGTTAAATTACACTACGTCACATTCACTCTCCACTGTTGTTAGTTCATGTGACTCATGTCCCCACCTACATACATAGTTACAACAATATTCTTTTCATATTTTTAAAATTAATATTTCTTATGGAGGTCATATAGCAGCTAGGCCTACAGTATTTCAAACGGCCCGTGGCCTGAATAAACATGGGCCTGCCTGGGCTGGCCAAGGTAAATGAACTAGCCATCAGCCATGGTTCACAATCACATCATATGTCATGTTTCAGGGCTAATGATGCATGCTTGTAAAAAAAAATATCGAGGGGCGAGATGGTTTAGGGGCGACCGTACCTGATAGCCTGCAGCTACCTATTCGAATGAGCGGTCTCGTATTCTTTGAATGGTGATGTACTACTAAAGCTTTATAGCTACAACAGAACAGTTATTTTATTGACAATACATACTCGTTTAACGTGGATAACATAACATTGAAAGGTCATTCATAATTTCATACCATAGGCATTAGTTTACCTACCTGCTGACTGTGTGACACCGGGGCTCCACCGGGCGCGTCAGCCACTCTATACGTTGATGCGTGTGAAATAATGCTCGAGGGACCAATTATGCTATGCCGCCATTTTCTCGCCGCTGGGGGGCGCTCGAGACACATCAGTGACACTAATACTATTCACACTGATCAATCATCAACCTCCATTTCTGAGTTAGACCCTGTACGGTCTTCAACATGGATCTGGCCAAGGACCCCTTATGCTGAGATAGAGATAAAGTAGCCCCCCACTACATATTGTATAAAATGGACTGCTGCAGATTAAAAAAAATAATAATCATAGATTTCATGAAGTTTGTTTGACAGCACGTCTATCATGTTTATGTGCAATTTAGTAAACCTGACCTTTCACTCTGTCCGCTCTTTTTTTCCGCCTAGTCTAAAAACCTCTTTGCCAAAAATAGTCTATCTACAAGCTCACTACCGATATGTCCGTTCAATTCTGCTACAAGAATAAATGTGTAGTGTGAATGGATAGATTAGTATTCCCCTTTACATGTAATGCTTGTGAACTTGCGACCCTTGAATGTAATTTGTTCTAATAGCTGTAATGCTATTAATCGGATTCGAATAAATTCTGCTTCCAAATATCACAAAGAATTTAAGCACCGCTCCTTGTAATTGCCAGCAGTCACCTTGACTCACTTCATTGTTCTTATTGTTTCAGAACCAGAGCGGTGGCTTTACGGCAAATGGCTTCCCTCTGCCTGTGGGCAGGCTAATACCCAACACGCTTTTTGTTGGAGGGATCAACCAGAATGTGAGTTGAATCTGATGTCTGGATGGTGTAATTTTTAGTTATGTACTGTAGTAGCTAAGCTTGAAGCTGAACATTTGATCTGAAACATCTTAACAGTATGGGTGGGTTCAGTGTCTTGCTCAAGGGCACTTCAAAAGGACAATCAGATGATTGATTTAATACGTTATTAACAAGTTAACAGTACAGTACAGTCAAAGGTTATGCTTAAAGGATAACACAAAATGCACCAGGGGGCTGGTTTACATTGTGGTCCATTGTACTCAAAAACATTAAACATGTCATTTGGCTGTCCTCTAAAGCAGGGGTTCTCAAAGTGGGGTCCAATGCAGTGGTGTGTTCTATCGTAATATATAGTATACCGTCCAATACAATTTGAAAATAATTGTACTGTCCAGTAACCATCCGAGGAAGTGTATCTGATACGCAGGAGGAGGGTCCATCTAATTAAGACGTTTGAGAAAAACTGCTCTGAACACTGGTCCTGCTGTCGCAGATACGATCATTGTACATGCAATGATGTAGATGCTACAGTAAATATGGGAGCTTCAAAAACACAATTCATGTAGTTGATCAGGATCCTCCAGGGCTCCTTTCCCCCCTCTGTAGTAAATTAAAGGTCACTCAGAGCGCGTCACAAGCTTGTACTTCATGTGGTTTTAAAGACAGTTAACCTGCTTACAATATTGTCTTTGTGTTCTTTCATGGTTGTTTATCAGGCGAACGAAGGCCAAATTTGTCGCATATTTCAAAGTTTTGGTGCGATCAGGTTGGTGAGGTTTGTCAGATACAGAGGGGTGAACTTCCAAGGGTGAGCATTACAGTTGAATACATGACAATCAGAATGCTGTAAGATAAATATACTGACAGTTTGACATGCATGCAACAGAAAGAAATGAGTCAATTTCACTGAACATTGCGATAGTGTTACATTCATTTGAACAGTACTGATGTCAAAATGTTGGTATTTAGAGAACTAAGTTTTGGTCTCTTTTTCAAGGTATGGCTTTGTGTACTTTGGCGAAGATGTCGACATTCCGATGATTGCTGAGGTAAGTATAATTACCCATCAGTGGTTCTCAAACGTTTCACGGACTCCCCAAATCAATGTATTTGGCTGCAGGCAGACCACCCCCTCCCCCTCCCACCTGTCGGACTACCATCTGAACTACCTGCTATACTGGCACGGCTGGGGCCAATGTACACGGTTCTGAGGAACTATTAATTTAAATCACTAAAACAACTGGTTTGCACAAACAAACCAAAATTATAAGGACAAAAACAGCAGAGGCAAAGAGCTCCTCCTAATAAAACAAGAGAGGGCCACACTAGGCCATGACATCAGTACTCTGGTCCATACATGCAGCAATGCAGCATGACACCGAACCAGAGCTGAAGGGCGCCACATGCAGTTGGCATACGAGGCCATGACTCGAGGTGCCATGCCACTGAACGATCAGCAGCTAATGGCAGACAAGGCCGTAAGCCTACGACATGTGGGGGGGAAGAAGCAGCCTATCCCAGGGAATCTGGGATTCCCACTGTCAATGCCTGCCCTGCAACTAAGATTTAAGGAACATTCAGATTTTGCTAAAAACTTACATTTATCAAAACACATGAATTCACCGTGCATACTGCATACCATCAATGAGTCTCTTGTTGCACCTAAACCCAACACCACCAGGCAACCACAACAAGCCAGCCAGCTACTCTGATGGCTGGGTGTGGCTCCCCTTTATTCAGTCAAGTGTCACAGCTGTCCTGAATATGGGTGATTGGGGAGTCACATCACATGTCTAGGAAAGCTCAACTCACTACATATGGTAAAAGTGTTTAAACTGATTTTGATGCCCTATTAACTCATTTTGCTGGGGACCCCCTGGAACTCCCCCAAGGACCCCTGTTGGTCTCTGGACCCCACTTTGAGAACCACCGACTTACAGTATGTTTTGTTTGTTTAAATACATAATTATAACACCTTCTCTGTACACTATTTTCCACAGCAAGATATCTATTTCCTCGGGAGGAGACTTAAGCTGGGCCCTGCCATCCAGAAAAAGGGGGCCCCTCGCATCATTCGTATGTACTGTATACTATTGATCGATTGATTGAAGTATTTTTTAACAGTTTGCAGAATTACAGTACATTCAAGCACAACTCTCAAAAACTGGACGACACCATAAAGCATTACACTTGTTTACAATAGGGTCCACCATTTTCAATTCATCAGAACATTTAGAGACGTACAAATATACACTTTTAGCCAAAAACAGTAAATCATCATAAGAGGAGGGGAAAAGGGAAAAAATAACACACATTGAGGGGGAAAAGTGGTGGGGGGGGGGGGGGGGGTATTCAGATTTTACGGGGGCCAGTTTCGAATTGCAGCCGTCAGTAGGTGCCCTTTGAGAGTCATGGGATTTGCATGTCTTAATGACTGTTGGTAGGTCTTTCCACATTTTTGTGGCATAAGAGCAAAATTAATTTAGCCCCATGTTAGTGCCGAATCTGGGTTGCACATGGTTTGTTGAACTCCCTCTGGTGTTGTGGGTGTGGACTGTGGACTTCGTTGACATTAAGGAAGTATTTAGACCGGTACAGTACATGGGTATCTTGGTGGTGTTGCGAATCTTGTGGGCTGTACTCTGTCTTCAACCCTAAGCAAAGGACATGCAACACTTAAATTATGCTTTATGTTGTTATGTCATTCTATGTTTTAAATTCAGCATTTGTCACAACAAAATCTGTGTTTTAAGCACTCTGTAGAAGTTCAAGGTTGGACTGTATTGTTACATCTTGTGTACAGGTACATAAGAGTTTGTCTTCCTTACAGACAATACAGCAGCATAGATAGCATAACATATGTAGAAATAATAGTAACATATGCATGTTTTCCATGTAGTAGCAACGTTAGGTAAAATCTTTTAAAGCGCAAATAATATGCATTTAAAAATTGCTTTTAATATTTAATATCAAATTGTCTATGTCCCTCAAACTTATTTCTAATGGTTTGAGCCTCAATCACTACTCTGATATAACCAGTCCTTGTCAATTCTTTCTGGACTTTGAAAGCAGTTTTAGCTGCAGTACCACAATGTCCTGAGGTGGTGGGGTGCTGATATGCAGATTATTTAATATTTGAGTCATTATAATACTGATGCTAGATAAACCCAGGCTTGTTTCCATTCCATGCCAGCTTGGAAAATCAACAATAGTGGACATTGTAAACAAAGTGGAAATGCAAATTTGGAACTGAAGACTGAAGAAGAGGAGGAATTATATAAGTAGGGTGACATTGATGACATCACGATGAGGCCAAAATCAGTTGAGCTGTTCCTGAGAGCAATTTACATTAAAACACCCATATGATATGAAAGCCTGATTGTTCAAAATTGGTTATTTGTGGGGATAGAAAACACATATGGGAGCCCCAAAAACACAAAATAAATTGAAAAAGTAGAATTGTATGTTATAGGTCCTTTAACAGCTTCACAGTAGGTTATGTTCCATATAATACAACACAGTTTAGTTTAAGAAGATGTAATTTAGGCTAGGTCCCATATATGCAATTTGAGCATGATAGTGCAAGAGGGAGGGGGGGTCTAGCGTTTTCCTTCACTCTGGTTCTTATCAGTTCGTTCAGTTCATCTGATTGTTCCAGTGGCTTTGAGACAGTCTACGGTTGGGATGGCTTGGTTGGGAAGCTCATGACTGTGGTGTTGTCCACAAACTTGATCACTTTGTTGGAGCTGAACAGAGCTACACAGTTGTGTGTGTACAGGGAGTAGAGAAGGGGGCTCAGAACACAGCCATGAGGGGCTCCTGTGCTGAGGGGCAGAGGTCGTTGTGCCCATACGCTACACCTGACGTCTGTCTGTCAGGAAGTTGAAAAGCCAGCTGCAAAGGTTTGTGTTGAGACTGCTAAAGAGTCTGGCTCTTTAGCTTGCTGTCTAATAGAGCGTCGCTGTCCCGCCCCCTTTCAGAACGACGAGTGGCCCAGGTAATAATTAATTCTCCCCATAGGCTTTTCAAAAGGTATTTATAGACGTTTACGCCGCGGACAAAGCCAACTCGAGTTGTGACAAATCATGTTTTGGGTCGATCAAATAATTAGAATGAAGAAAATAAAAGCAGGGTACAACATTTTTTGTTTTGTTTTTCTTCTTACTAATTATAATTTGATCAGCCCAAAACATTGTGTTTATTGTCATGATTTGTCACAACTCCAGTTGGCTGTCTGTGGCGTAAACGTCTTTAGTTTAAATAAATACTTTTTTAAATACTGGGGAAAATGAATGGTGAATTATTTCCTGGGCTACTTGTCGTTCTGAAAGGGGGCGGGACTGCGACGCTCTATATGGATATGAACAGCATAATATGACTTATCTCTCTCCAGGTGAGAGAGGGTGGTATGGAGTGCTGTTGCAATGGCGTCGTCTGTGGATCTGTTTTGGCGATAAGCAAACTTTAGGTGGTCTTTTTTTATTTTATATAATGTTGAAGATCTGCAGCAGCAGTCAACCAAACAAAATGACACCTTTTCTGAGTAATGCTGAGGAAGGCCTACGTGCCGAAACGCGTATACTGTAGGCCTGTCACAATGAATACATAATCGCCTAATCAATTATTTTAGATAATTACAATTATTCATCATGATAGATTCAATGTTAAAAATGTTAATACATTTTCTAATCTATAAAAAAAAACTGGAAATAGATCTGCTAGCTCACAACACCTTCTATTTATGAGGTCAGCCATTTTTGTATATATTTTAGATATTTTTTATATCTGCCCCGTGGAATCTACCAAGCCTAGAAGCCAAACACAAATCATATGTTCCAATGTTCAATGCTAAGAAAACACAATTCAATTCTTAATTATGTATAAGTGTCAAGCATTATTGTTACAGCCCTAACTACAGTATACTATTTGTTCCATTTTGTCGCCACCCAGGTCTCAAGCAGGACCGTCTGATTGGCCAGGCTCCTGCGATACACCAACCACCCGAGTACCTTTGCTGCTTCTGTTCTTTCCTGATAGGGAACGGTCCAGACGCACCACATGGGATCAGTAATAGCCTGCCGGTGCCCGGCATGCCCCCAGCATGCTATACAGTAAGTAACATCTCTCTCGGTTGTCCTCAGACGAGCCCTCCATCGTCGTTTCCAGTCATCCCGGTTCTCCATACATCTGGCCAGTTCGTTGGTGCTTTGCACTCCTGCGTTGTTCTTGAGTACATACATACACGTATGTTAGTGTGGGATGTCCTCGTGATGGATGCCCGTGTGTTGGTTTTCTAGCTCACCCTTGGTATGCCCTCATACAGAATCTTGTTGGTAACATAACACTCTTACTGATGTTAATTACCGCATGCAGCATTTTGGTGTAGCACCCGTCTAGAGACTTCTGCAGGGTTGGCTTCAGGGTCCAGCATTCAGTGCCGTATAGAAGAACAGACTCCACCGTTGCATAGAAGAAGCTGAGTTTGATTTGACGGGGGAGGTTGGAGTTCCATACACTGGTCAGGGCCCTCCATGCAAGTGCCTTCCTCACTTTCAGATCTTGCTCCGTTGAGTTGACCCATGAGCCCAGGTACTTGAAGTCCTTGACTTCCTTCAGCACAGTGCCTCCTATTTTTGCCAGAGGTGGATCTTCCGGGGAGATGTTATAGGTGATAACCTCAGTTGATCTAAGTGACACCTAAATTGATCTGATCTTGAAATCTATGAGCTATTCAGAGAATATTGTTTGTGGATGTGTCTACTACAGTGGTTCTCAACCTGTGTCTTCATTGTGATACAGATAAATAGGAAAACATTCTATGTTAGATCCATTGATCCAAGTCAGAATGCAATTGATTGATCATAACATGCTCTGGAAACGCACACCGTCCATCCGAACGGCTGCCGTGTTAAGTGGTCAGATGAGTGGGCCACAAACGCTTTTGAGATTTTTGAGTGGGCCCTAATCCAGATCAGAAAAGGTTGAAAATGAACCACTGCTCTACTAATAAGCCAGCCAAGTGTTTGCTTGCCGTTAACGCCTTGACCTCTAGTTCTATCTAGTCCCTGGACCATCATGATCTGCTTGATCCCCACACAAAATTGTTGATGTTTGTCCTTTTCCTAGCCCTACTCCTACTCCAGCCTTTCTGGGGTCATGGTCCCACCGTTTCCCATGAGCTATGCACCACAGGCACAGAGCAATGTACACAATGCCTACAACCTCCAGGTACACACACACACACACACACACACCTATCTTTATGTTATACTTCACATCAATATTTCAGAACAGCAATATTGAAATGATGAGGCATTTTTAACCCTAAACCTAAAGCTGGAAATAGCCGATCTACAAGCTCTCAACGTGTGGCAGCACGATGCGTTGTAAGCTTGTAAATCTGCTGTTTTTGGTGTACGACATCAGGGCACAACTAAATATAATATAATTCAATGTTATAACCTTAAACATCTAAATGTCTAATCCTAACCCCAGTGTTTTCCAAAACTCCCCAAACATCTTTTTGTAAAATGTCAAACAACCTCTTTTTTTCTTCTGACTGAAGACCAGGAAAGTAGCCATCATGTATATTTTCTCCTGTATATTACAGAATTTCCTTCGCCCACTGCCACAGGGCGTGGCACCTCTTCGGCCACCGCCACAGGGCGTGGCACCTCTTCGGCCACCGCCACAGGACGCAGCACCTCTTCGCCCACCGCCACAGGGCGCGGCACCTCTTCGCCCACTGCCACAGGGCGTGGCACCTCTCTGGCCAGGAGGACGGAGGACACAGCAGGTCAATCAGGTGACTCTTCACACTCTGTCTGTATTAGTGTACTTGGGATGAGTCTGACCCTTAAACTCACAAGTCGGTGGCACAGTCGGTAGTGCTGTCGCCTCACAGCTAGAAGGTCCTGGGTTCGATTCCCGCTGGGGATGCTGTGGGCTCTGGGGGCGTGTTCTCTCCTCTACGTCATCAGTGCCCATACCCGAGGCGGGGTTGGCGAAAGGGCCTTTCTGAGTGGAGTTTGCATGTTCTCCCTGTGGGGGAAGGTACCCCCAGCCGGGGCACCTGATGGAGGGGAAAGGAACCGGTCGGAATAACGTGTTCTTTTCCACGCCCTACGTCCAACAGGGGAAACTCCCCCCTGTCAGGTGAAAAGAAGCAGCTTGGACTCCTCATGCATAGAAGGAAGGTCAGTCCACTGCCCTCCCAGGTTGGCAGAGGAAGTGTAGCGCCCAGGATTACATTAGATAATTGACACTGGGTGAAAAAATGGGTTGCAAAATCGTGGGATAAAAATGTATTAAAAAAAGTCAGGAAGTGAGAACAATCTCCCAGCTTTGATTGCTAAAACTTAGAGGAAGCAAAGAAACAAACATGAAACAAATTATTGAACAATCAATCTGAATTCTTACCCTCATCCGACCTACAGTAAACCTAAATGTTCTCCCTTTACAGGATTTCCTTCGCCCACCTCCACAGGGCGCTGCCCTTCCTTGGCCAGGAAAACAGAGGCCACGGCACATCAGTCAGGTGACTCTTCACATTCTGTCTTCGTGAATGTGTTGACCCTTAAACTCATAAGTCGGTCTCTAAATCAGTGGTCAGTGACTTCTAGCCAGAATTAGGCCAGTAGCAATATCTAGCTTTACAATTTAAGTCTCATGCACCAATGAGGAGCACACCTGGGCATGCGACTGGGTTTCACCTCAAACTGAACATGAGTTAACTTTCAATAGAGTGAATGTATGTCACATATTGACCCTGTGCTCTGGATATCATCAGCTGGCTTAGTCTGCATTACTAAGGGCTTGACCACTAGATGGCACTTGTTGCATCCGCACATATATATGTATAAGAAAGGCTAGATGGCTCGCCCGCACTGCTGGCCAATGGAGCAGATACGCATCCTGAATCATAGCCACATTGATAACGTTTGGAATAAACCAAACAATTTGAAAATCCATCAAGATTTCAGCGAGTTTCAGCTGCCGGTGAACGATGCTGGAGACTCCACCTTGTGCCATCTAGCCTTTATGTATGTCTATGATCTGCACTGTCCTTTGTGTTGCCTGGAGCAGAGAATCTCAAATGGTTTGACACCGGGACCGGCATCTTGCATTAACCATGAACTCTCAGCTAGGGATCACAATAACAAACTTAAGTTATTCTTCCTCTATGACCCTGTCGGATAATTTTGCAACTCACTTGAGAAACACTGAGCTAGAGACAAAATATTTGAATTGCCATTGGGTTTGTTTGTATTTTATTGTTTACCCTCCCTATTCTTGAACATAGTTATGCCCTCATTTTCTGATGTTTTCCAGAACTACGCAGACCATGATGCCGAGTCTGCAGACTTACTGTAGTCCATCAACTCCTCGGCCAGGTATAGACCACCAAACCCAGTCCACCATAAACACACCTATACTTTGACTCAAGTACCATAATGTGTTCTCTCTCTGTCCCTTGCTTGCTCCTCCAACAGGGACAGTTGTCGAGAAGTGTTGTTCGTGATCTCTCTTCCTTCCTCCACCTCCCTGGATTACAAGAGCACCGATGTGTGCAGTGCACTTTACCATCATCTTATCAACCGACATGGTGGCATAGTTAAAAAATAATGGTGGGAGCTCTTTTAAATCCCACAGGAATACAGGCTATTGGACAGGTCACTTTTATTTGTATTAAAGCTCACTTTTGTACCCAGTACTGTACTTCTTTAAAATGTCGGTTTAGGGTATTTTGTGTTAAAATTTGCAGTTTGGTTTTTGTTTTAATCTCATTTTACTTGAAACATTTTACTGTTATTGTTAAAAAAAAGGACATATTTGCACATTTGTATATTGTTTTATATTAATAGTTGTAGTTGGGGTTCCTATGACTATTTACCTCTCACTGTTGAAGTTGTGCCCAAAAAAATAAATGTTGAACTTCAATCTCATGGCAGGATTATTTTTCTTTTATAGAAGGTATTTTCCTGCGGGTTATCTCTTGGGATTTCCACAGATAACTAAGCCTGCTGTCTATTGTTCATCAAAGTTTGTTTTTGTCATCACAGGCCTGGTTGGCGTGACAGAATTCTCCATGGTGCCCTGTCCCACCCACCCCGTCAGACATTCCTTGATTACAGCTATAGATAGGAACTTTGAATAAGTACATGATTGCAACTCCTGGTGAATACCATATGTCACAATATCATTTTGTCTCCGGCTAGAAAGTGATTGCAGCGTCTCGCTCTAAGCTGGTATGGACAGTAATTGCATCAAAACAGCTTGGTTTCATTCTTGAAAATTATATTTAAAATATTATAGCCCAATCGGATCAATTCATCAGAGGAGGACCCCCCCCCACCCCATCCCCCAAATGTTACTGTACATATCTTTTTTTAGTCCCTCCTATGTTCAGCTTTTAGTGTGTGTGCGCACAAACTTTGTCCTACACAAACATTAAATTCCCAAACATTTACATGTTTTATACTAGTCCTTACCCGTTCTGATATATGAACACTAAATTATGTACAGTGTGGGTAATGTGATTTAATAGATCATGTTATTGGTGTATGTATTTTGAGGAAAGATTGCTTTAATGTACGGTAGTTGTGTCTACTTGATCACCGGACATGGAAAAACAGTACACCTGACAGAAATAAAAGTAACAGTCAGGGTTGCGTTTGTAGTGTAGCAATTGCATTAAAGGGACACTTCACCCTTTTTGCAAAAAAATAATATGTTGATAACATTTAGAAGATTTAGAACACTTTCCTGGGGGTCTTTATATGTGTGTAAAATGTGGTTTTAGATATTTTAGATTTGAGCAGTGAGCCCAGTGTCTGACTGGGCTTGCTTCCTTCCTGGACTACAGTTCCCATAATGCTTTGGTGCACCGTGCACTGCTCCTTGTGGAGCAGTGCACCAATCCATTGATTGATTGAAAAATGTATTAACAGTTTGCAGAATTACAGTACATTTTAAGCACAAACTCAATACAAAGACTGTTAACTGTGAGTGGACGACCCAATTAAGCATTACACTTGTTTACAACAGGGTCCACAGTATGGGGGATTCAGATTTTACAGGGGCCAGTTTCGAATTGCAGCCGTCCGTAGGTGCCCTTTGAGAGCGGTTTTGAAGGAGTCAAGGGATTCACATGTCTTAATGACTGTTGGTAGGGCGTTCCACATTTTGGTGGCATAGGAGCGAAAATAATTTAGTCCCTTGTTTGTGCAGAATCTGGGTTGTACATGGTTTGTTGCACTCCCTCTGGTGTTGTGGGTATGGACTTCGTTTACATTAAGGAAGTATTTAGACAGGTACATCATGGGTATCTTGGTGGTGCTGTACTCTTTCGTCGACCCTAAGCCATCCCAGCCTGTCAAAGTGTTTTAAGGGCCTTTGAGGTGCTGTGGTACCAAGAAGTGCATGCATAGTCAAAGAAACCTTGTACGAGGGCTCCTGTTAAGGTCTTCAAGGTGTTTTTGTTGACCAGTGAGGAGATCCTGTAAAGGAATCTTGTTCTTTGACATCAGAGACACTGGGCTCACTGCTAAAATATCTAAAACCACATATTGCACACATAAAGACCCCTAGGAAAGTGTTCTAAAATCTTCTAAACATCATTAACATATATTTTTTTGTAAAAAGGGTGAAGTTTCCCTTTAAGGTATGTATGCCATCAGAAGTAGCTGGAGACGGTGGAGAGACACACACACACACACACACAAAAAGCAGCAAATGTGCTGGCTTCTCCTTCTTCAAAGTACTCCTTGACCACAACCCGGAAGTTATAGCCTACACGAGTGTATATTTATTTTGTGAAAATGATTTTATCCCATAGGCTGTGTTGTAGGCTTACTATGCTACTGTAGTGTGATGGTTAACAGAGATGCCTCGGTACTGTGCAGTGAAAGTTTGTAGAAATCGTGGTGGGTATGCTGCTTCTAAACAAGAAAGGATCAGCTTTTATCCGTATGTTCCTCTTCTTTTCTTTTCTCTTCCTCTGTTCTGTACTGTGTTCATGTTTTATTCAGAGATGTCGACCTACTCTGTAACAAGCTAGCTGACATATTTAATCGATTCTGACATTTTGAAATGTCAGAATAGATCAAATACATATACATCTACGAGAGTCTAAAATCTTAGGCTATAGTTTACATCCAGTATGTCTGTCAATCTGTCCTGCCTTTAGTTTCCACTATTTGTCTGCTGGTGTAAATAAGATTTTTTTTTTTGAAGAAACATATTAGACACTTAACAGAACTTTTAATGTTTCGAGGAAATGTCCTATGTCCCATTTTTCTTTGTGTGTAAAATTATCAGGAAAGTGTATAGTGCCTCGGCCCTCGAGTATTTGATACTCTTTGCTCGATCCATTTCCAAACATATCTTCATATAAATGGTTATGGTCCTATCACTAATGTTCATCATAATACATGGCGCCATGTCTTACTGTCTCCACTAGCCCAAACATTTAGATTCTCGTAGAGGTTTTTTTCGATTCTGACGAATCTCTCTACGAGAGATCTCATTCTGACCTCGGACAAATCCAGAATCTCCAAGAAAGGGGTTATTGTTTGTGGGCTCAGTGATCATTTTATGATTTTCTGTACCCGCAAAATACAAAAACTAAAGTTTGACTGTCACAAAACAGTCATATCTATAGGGACCTCAAAACCTACTCTAGTGAGGCCTTTAACCTTGAACTGGAGAGTCTGGATTGGTCCGATGTGCTCAGGAGCTCACTAGTCGAAGAAGCATGGCTTGGCTTTAAAACCAAATTTACATCAGTACTAAACATCATGGCTCCTTTGCGAACCGTCAGGGTCAAAACCCGCTCGGAGCCATGGATGAATTCGGACATACTGCAATGAAAACCAGAGACAACAAATGCTCTGAACTTCTTAAATGCAAGTCCAAGCTAGCCAAGTGTTTCGACAGTGATCTCCAAACCAAACTGTACATCCTAGAAACCCAATGTAACAAGCTAAGAAACGGTGTTATTGCCATGACCAAATCAGCAAAAAGTAACTATCAATGATAAAGCCGAGGAAATTAAAAACAATCCTCGGAGCTTTGGAAGCTACTAAACAACCAACTAGGCTGTGGTCAGAAACTAAAAACCAGGTTTACTAATATAAACATCAAATCGAATAACACCCTCATCACTGACAAGCTTGATGTAGCCAACCACTTGAACATCTTCTTTACAAACATTGCAACAATGCTGGTTAACAAACTGCCCTCCCACTCTGGGCGTTTTGGTGTAGAACACATCAAAGCCTTCTACAAAAACCTAGGTGTTTGTAAAGATGATTTTAAAATGGCAATGGTAACAACTGAGGAGGTACTTAAAAAACTGAGTGCCCTCCAACCCCACAAGGCCACTGGCCATGACAATATTCCCTCCAAATTTCTCAGAGACTCAGCCATTTCCATAGCTCCCGTCATCACCCACATAGTAAACCTCTCCATCAAACAGGGACAGGTCCCCCAAGATTTTAAACTGGCCAAAGTAACCCCCCTGTACAAAAAAGGGAGTAAATTAGAACCTGGCAACTACCGCCCTATTTCTATTCTAAGCTCCATCTCGAAAGTGATGGAAAAAATTGTCTATGAACAGGTTGAAAAGTATCTTGCCACTAATAAATTGCTGTACGAGTTCCAATCTGGTTTCAGAACATCCCACTCCACTGACACATGCCTCCTCTATTTGAGCGACCACATCAAACACGAGGTGGACGCTGGAAAATACTGCGGCATGGTCATGCTGGACCTCCAAAAGGCTTTTGACACCGTGAACCACTCCATACTGGTTAACAAGCTTAAAGCTATTGGTTTTGATAGCACATCAGTGAGCTGGATGCAATCCTACCTGGAGGGGAGAGAACAGATGGTGGAGATGAACGGAACACTGTCCCCTCCCCTCCCAGTGAGCTGTGGCGTCCCACAAGGAAGCATACTAGGGCCTTTACTGTTCCTAATATATGTTAATGACATGACTTCAGCTTGTGACTGCAACTTGTTCCTGTTCGCAGATGACTCAGCACTGCTGGTCTCGGACAGGAACAAACTGCAGGTTGAAAAGACCCTCAGCTCTGAACTCGGTAGAATCTGCACCTGGCTCGCTGATAACAAACTATCCTTACACCTGGGAAAAACTGAATCCATTCTCTTCGGATCAAATAGTAATCTCAGCAAGGCAGATGGCTTCTTGGTTAGAGTGGGTGACAATGTTATCACACGAAAAGATCAAATTACCTACCTAGGTTCCATCCTGGAGGCCAATCTTTCCGGTGATAAAATGGCCACCAACGTAATCAAAAAAGTCAATCAAAGAACAAGATTCCTTTACAGGATCTCCTCACTGGTCAGCAAAAACACCTTGAAGACCTTAACAGGAGCCCTCGTACAAGGTTTCTTTGACTATGCATCCACCTCTTGGTACCACAGCACCTCAAAGGCCCTTAAAACAAGGCTCCAGACCTCCCAAAACAAACTGGTCAGGCTCCTACTTGGCCTCACCCCCCGAACCCACCTCACCCCTGCCCACTTTGACAGGCTGGGATGGCTTAGGGTCAACGACAGAGTACAGCATCTTGCAATGGGTCTGGTCCACAAGATTCGTTACACCACCAAGATACCCATGTACCTGTCTAAATACTTCCTTAATGTAAACGAAGTCCACACCCCACAACACCAGAGGGAGTGCAACAAACCATGTACAACCCAGATTCGGCACAAACAAGGGACTAAATTCTTTTCGCTCCTATGCCACCAAAATGTGGAACGCCCTACCAACAGTCATTAAGACATGTGAATCCCTTGACTCCTTCAAAACCGCTCTCAAAGGGCACCTACGGACGGCTGCAATTCGAAACTGGCCTCTGTAAGATCTGAATCCCCCCCACCCCACCCCCCCCCCCTTTCCCCTCACTGTATATGTATCTTTTCCCTTTTTGCTTCCTTTATGATGAATTCCTGTTCTGTTCTTTAGCTACATAGAAATGTCTATTTGTATGTCTCTAAATGTTTTGATGAATTGAACAATGTGGACCCTGTTGTAAACAAGTGTAATGCTTAATTCGGTCGTCCACTCACAGTTAACAGTCTTTGTATTGAGTTTGTGCTTAAAATGTACTGTAAATTCTACAAACTGTTAATAAATATTTCAATCAATCAAAAAAGAGTCTAAAAGTTAACCCCGCCCGTCGAAAAGGAACGTTTGTGCCTCAAAATCACTCTTACCTTGTACAAATGCAAAATCTAAGCTGCTTTAAATGTTGCCCCACTTGTTTGTGATCTGTGCACACCTATATTAAACAGCGCACATGCTTACTTTTCAATAAAAAAGGTATTTTAATCCACTCTGTCTCGGAATCTGGCAGCCATCTTTGTTTTCTCTCCATTGTAGATGCGCAAGAGAACCCTGGCCGCTAGGGGCGCGGGTAATGTTCTGTTGCGCATTTACAATGGAGGATTCCGAAACAGAGTGGATTAAAATACCTTTTTTATTGAAACATAAGCATGTGCGGTGTTTAATATGGGTGCGCACAGATCACAAACAAGTGGGGCAACATTTAAAGCAGCTTAGATTTTGCATTTGTACAAGGTAAGAGTGATTTTGAGGCACAAACGTTCCTTTTCGACGTTAGGGGCGGGGTTCTTTTTAGCCCCATATGTGCCCTCTCCCTACGTTCATTCTGTAGCTCCGAGATGAGGTCACACACTGGGCCCCTCCCCCACCGCGTTTCAGAAACGGCGCAAGTTTCCGAAAACATAGTCTCTTATCCTTACCAGACCATTAATCCAAAACGTGTAGGGCCGATCCTGGTTTACACTAATTCAAATTTAGGACCGGCCCAGAAAATCCAAGTCGCCATTTGAACTGAGCCTTTACGTCCTGTCTTTTGTCAGTCGCTTCCATGTTTATCAAGGAAGTTTAAAAGCTTTAGCGCCTCCCCGGCGCCTCCCCTGGTCGAAAATTTCCAACTGACTTCAGTTCACTCGACATGCACGCGCACACGCACACTTCCTTGATAAACATGGAAGCGACTGACAAAAGACGGGACGTAAAGGCTCAGTTCAAATGGCGACTTGGATTTTCTGGGCCGGTCCTAAATTTGAATTAGTGTAAACCAGGATCGGCCCTACACGTTTTGGATTAATGGTCTGGTAAGGATAAGAGACTATGTTTCCGGAAACTTGCGCTGTTTCTGAAACGCTGTGGGAGGGGCCCAGTGTGTGACCTCATCTCGGAGCTACAGAATGAGCGTAGGGAGAGGGCACATATGGGCTAGGTTCTTTTAGACTCTCGTAGAGAGATTCGTCAGAATCGGAAAAAAACCTCTACGAGAATCTAAATGTTTGGGCTATGTCTCCACCAGGCTGAAGGCATGGGGGGGGGGGGGGAGAATGTATGCGTGTGTGTACTAGGGCTGCACAATATATCGTTATCGTATCGTTATCGAGGTATGAACATGCACAATATCAGTATCGCAAAAAGGCAACGGTATCGCGATATAGATATATCGCCGACATATCGATATATCGTCCACTTCTAAAGCCAGCCCTCTGTTTTAGCCTGTGCCCCTCGGAAAATAAACCATCTCTCCGTTTGTCCCTCTGTCCTGTTGTAGCCTGGCTCCAGCCCTGAATCGCTAGCCACGCCCATTAAGAAAATATGTTGATATGAATTATATCGTATCGATATCGAGATATCTGCCATATATATCGTGATATGAATTGTTGTCCATATCGTGCAGCCCTAGTGTGTACCAGCTAATCACCGGCACAGTTAAAGGTATATTCAGTGATTTCACTTAATTCAAATATCACTTATTTTTTTGTTTTGTTGTGATAATCCTCCCTACTATAGAGTGTGCTGGCCATATAAGGAGTTCCTCCCTGTCTCCAGTTAACCCCTGGGGGTCAAAAAACCTTAGGTTTAGTTTTTGACTCTCTATCCTGATTGGACGAAAGGCTGGGTCCCACAGACAAAAACGAAACGTAAGGTTTTTTTAGTGAAATCACTGAATATACCTTTAAGTACCAGGTCTTATTACCTAACTTGAGTAAACTAAAGACCTGGAGGCGTGATCAATGCTCTTTGGCCACTCAGAAATTAGAATAGCCAAATGGCATTGATCACGCCTCCAGGTCTTTAGTTTACTCAAGTTAGGACCTATAAGACCTGGTACTTAAGACACGCAAAATACAGCCCAGTATCTCTATAGTCATGTGCTCAAGACGGATCTGTCTGGTATTTCATATTCCATCCTAATTGGCTAACATTGGCTTTCAAAGTTTGCAGGATTGGCCCATTTTGAACAAAAAGCCTCAAATCATGAACGCAGCATGCAATTTATGTGAAATCTTTCACGCACTTTCCTACTAGGCTGAGGAATATATCCCACCTTTTTCACATTGGCCTGTTATAGCGCCACCAACAGGTGGATTTTTGCAAAATACATTTTTGGAACAAAATGCCTCAAATCATCAAAGGCGTAAGAAATGGCACCCTTTTCACATTGGCCTATTATAGCGTCACCAGGAGGCCACAACCTGACCTGGACTGGTGGAGACCAGTTTGGTCTGTGTCTCAGAGGAGGGCTCTGAACAGTTCAGGAACGGACCTGCCTACCAGTGACACCATGCATCAGGTCAGACAGATCAGGCAGGTTTAAACCTTTTAGTTTGTATAACAATTATACAATTTATAATAATAAAATGGGTGAAATTTGCTTTGAAATGACTAAACCTGCCTACCGATGATGTCTCCGGTAGGCAGGTTTCTACTGTCCACAGCCCGACAGCCCGACACGGCACCCTGAGTAGACAGAAATGGTACCATCTAAAGCCCAAACCACACCAGTTGCAACTCCTTGCAACAAAAGCGTTTTAAGGTCAACCACACCAAGGAGTTGCAACTCGTGTGGTTTGCGCTTAATAATGAGCATTATTGAGGACCATTTGTATATAAAAATGGGTTGAAAATGGGCAAAGTGGTGCTTTAACAGTTAAACTGGTCTTTATTTTCCACTCATATACAGGTTCCCCTTACAAGATAACGGCAGGCTACAGAAATGGGTGGATAACATGAAGCGAGATCATGAGTGGGCACCGAGTCGACACCAGTTCCTGTGCAGCGAGCACTTCACGGAAGACTGCTTCAACATCCGCTGGGGCATTCGCTACCTGAGGAACACAGCCATCCCCACCATTTTCCCTTCTGTCCAACATGTAAGTCAGCGGTTCCCAAAGTGGGGTCCGCGGAACCCTAGGGGTCCGCGGAACCCTAGGGGTACGCGACGCATAGCCAGGGGGTACCCAAGCCCCCTCAATCTTTTTTTTTTTTTTCTTTTTTTTTTTTTAGGGGGCTAGTGAATCATGGTGTGTGTGTGATATGAAATGTCCAGTACCTCCCCAAGTGCCACCCCAGTGTCTGCCCTACAGTGTCTGCCCAGTGCCTCCCCAGTGTCCGCCATGGTGCCTCCCCAGTGCCCAGTGGCTCAATTTACAATTTACAATTTAGGCATTTAGCAGACGCTCTTAATCCAGAGCGACTTACAATAATCAAGAACAAAAGCATGGGAATACATCACAAAAGCATTTATCATAAAACATGCGTAAGCTAAGAAAGTAACAGTGGAATATCTATATTATGAGACTATACATATAAACTATATATAATATACTACTATGCTATACATATCAGATACAGGTGATGGTATTCCTGCTGGGCATTGCTGCCTGACGCACCTCCTCCAGTGCCTTTTGAACAGGTGTGCTGTGACACCTCACTGAACACCTTTGTGGGCCTAAACGGGTCATCAGCTGAGGACCACCATTCATCAACGTTTCGCTCCTTTAACCCCAGTACGTCTCATGGTGGCGGAGCGGTGGCAGGGATCTCTCCCTGCCACCCCCTGCTGATGCCCTAGGTGTTTGTCCCCCAACTCTTATGCTTCCTCCTTAGCCACAGCCAGAAGCTGCCTTTCTCCGCCTCCTCAGCCAGCTCTTTCATGGCTTTCCGATGCCCCGCTCCTGTGCATCCAATGTCGCGGAGTAGGCGTCCAGTTGAGGAACCTACGAAGCCCCTACACCCCACTTCCACAGGGCAGATAACAGCTTTCCAGCCAGCCTCCCTGCACTCTGCCGCCAGGTCTGAGTACTTGGCTCGCTTCCGCTCATAAGCAGCCTCCAAACCTCCCTCCCATGGGACAGTGAGTTCGACCAGAAGGACTGTCTTGCAAGCCTCTGACCACATGACTAGGTCTGGCCGCAGCGATGTTTCCACGATCTCCCTGGGGAACTGGAGTTGCTTCCCCAGGTCGACCCTCATGGTCCACTCATTTCCCGGTGAGAGGAGTCTTGCAGTATCTCTCTGGCGGGAGGGTTTGACACCCTCTCCAGCCCTCGCAAACTTGATGGGATGTCTGCCTGGAGCGGAAGGTCTGCTGTTTGCTTCCTTTCTGCATGACTCTGACACCTCTGCCAGCTTTTTCAGAACTTGGTCGTGTCGCCATCTGTAGCGGCCTTGGGACAGCGCTGTCCTGCAGCCCGACAGGATGTGCTGGAGGCTTGCGTTGATGGTGTTGCAAAGGGGACAGGTCTCTTCGGCACCAAACCATTGGTGGATGTTTCGGGGACAAGGCAAGGTGTCATATGTTGCTCTGATCAGGAAGCTGAGCCTAGCTTGGGGGATCTTCCACAGGTCAGACCATGACAAGGATCTGTCTGTGAGGCCTTCCCATGACGTCCAACGTCCTTGCTGGCCCTGGGACACCGCTTTGATGTTAAGGCGTTCCTGCTCAGTTCTTGCCACTTCTGCCACCACCATGGCTCTTCTGTCTTTTTTGGAAGCCTTTGACCAGAACAAGGGAGTGTCACCCCTACCGAGGCCTGCTCGACCCTCCTGGACTCTGCCAACCACCTCGCGGTGCTTCAGCCTGCCGATTGCCATGTCGACCTCTTCTTGGGCTTTCCACTTTCTTCCTGTTCTTATCTGGGTGCCCGCTGCTCTCACCAGCTGGTCAGTGGAATCCCTCAGCTCCAGCACCAGCCGAGCCTTCTCTTGCTTGTATCCCATGCTGATGGATCGCAGTGGTAGTTGTAGCGTGTTCCTACCAAAGAGGCCTACGTCTGAAAAGCATCTTGGTAGACCCAGCCACTTCCTGATGAACGAGTTAGCCACCCCGTCCATCTTGCTTACCACTGAGGAGGGGATTTCGCTCATCTTCAGTGGCCACATCACCCTTTGGTACAGTATGAACTGGTAACACCATACTTTGTACTTCCCAGGGAGTTGGCTTTGATTGATCTTAGCCAGGCCATCTGCGAGCTGCTTCCTCACTGTCTCCCCCATCTGCCTGTCAGAGAGCTCAGCTGTGTAGATACGACCCAGGCTACGAACAGGTTGATCTGCCAGCAATGGGATATTCTCACCGCCTGCGACAAAGATGGTGTTGTCGCTTCTGACTCCTTTCCTGATAGACAGACTGCGTGATTTGGGGGGTTTGATCTTCATCCTCGCCCAGCCCACAAGCTCGTCTATCCTCTTCAGCAGTCTTGTTGTGCATGCTGCTGTCTGGAGTATGGTGGTGATATCGTCCATGTAGCCTCTCACTGCTGGTAGCCTTTGACCTGAAGGCAGTTTCACTCCTCCGACCATCTGCCTAGCCCCTATGAGGATGATCTCAAAGGCTGCGACAAACAAGATGGGCGAGATTGAGCAACCCATGGCAATGCCTACTTCCAGCTGTTGCCAGCCTGTTGTAAAGTCCTGATGGGTGCAGCACATCTGGAGGTCTCCAAAGTACTTAGCTACCAGGGCTCTAATGCAGACTGGGACATGGAAGAAGTCCAAGGCGAACTCGATGAGTTGGTGGGGGACAGACCCGTATGCGTTGGCAAGGTCCAGCCACACAACATGCAGGTCACCTCTCTCTCTTTTCGCCCTTTGGATCTGCTCCCATATTACTGCAGAGTGTTCCACACACCCTGGGAAGCCTGGCACGCCTGCCTTCTGGCAGCTGGTGTCGATGAACCCGTTGCTTGTGAGGTAGCTGGTCAACCTCTTGGCCAGGATGGAGAAGAAGATCTTCCCTTCGACATTCAGGAGGGCAATGCTCCTAAACTGGCTGATCGTACTGGAGTTCTGCTCCTTCGGGATGAAAACTGTGACAGCTCTTTGCCACTCTGAAGGGATGACTTGGTTTTTCCAAGCCACTCTCAGCAGGTTCCAGAGGTATCTCAGGACCCCTGGGCAGTACTTGTACAGCTTGTATGGTATCCCGTTAGGGCCTGGGGCTGAGGCTGCTCTTGCCTTCCGGACCACTTCTGCTACCTCGCTGAGTTTGGGGAGGGCAGCATTAAAGAGGAGGGCTGGTGGAGCCGGGCGAGGAACATAACCAGGGGATCCCAGCGGAGTTGACTTCGCTGGGTCACTGTACTGCTCCTTGATGTGATTCTCCAGCTCAGATTTGGTAATCTCCAGTTTACCGCTTCTTTTGTCCTCTAGCAGCTGCCTCGCATGCTTGAAGGGGTTTTTGAAGAAATTGCTCCTCTCTTTCTCCTTCCGCCTTCTGCGTTTGCGAATGCGCTCTGCCCTCCGTAGGCCGGCAAGATTATTCCTCACCTCGTCCCACAGTGGCTTCAGGCCCTCCTTCTCCTCTTTGCTTGCCTTCCTCCACTGTTTTCGGAGTTGACGCCGCCTCTTCACCAACTGCTCGATCTCTCTCTCCCTCCTCCCCTTCTGCATTGGGCAAGATCTCCGCTTTTCAGCGGTCACTCCAAATCTGCCTCGGCATTCCTCATACAGGATGTCTCCAATGCGGTTCAGCTTGGTTTCCACCTGGCCACGCAGTGAATGCTCCAGGATAAGGCTGAGGTCCTTGTCAAGCTTCTGCCAGACAGCAACTTCGTTTGCTTTAGGCCATTTGACCAGCTGCCTCCTTCCAGGTTCTTTCCTCTCTGTTCTCTGGCTTTGCTCCTGGTTGATGGGGTTGCTTTGTGTTCTGTGTGTGTCTTCACCAGTGCCACTCTCAGAGGCATTGGTGTCCACCGAAGGCCCTCCTGTGTCCTCCACCTGCCTTTCTTCAGCAACGGTGGATCCCTCAGCGCTGTGGTTTGCGACCTGGCTTTGGGTTCCTCTTGTCTGACCTGCGGTTGCAGTGCAATGTTGCTGATGGCCTCCCTTTTCGCACTTTTTCTTTCCCTGGTGGATCCGCAAACCTCTGAAAGTGGTCACCTTCTCCCACCCACACCTGCATCTTCTCATAATCCAAGAATCTTTGTCGGTGTCCGTTCCAGTCGTAACCAAGAAATCCGTCAGTTTGGGCCGTTCTTCCATCCCGCCTCTCGGAGGGCCCTCGGGTTGTTTTTATATACTAAGGCGTGCTATGACTATATACAATGCAATTATAGTGCCGTCTACATAACATGCTATAAGTCTGTATCAGATGCTATCTAAGTCTACAGAAATGCTATCTAAGGGGGTAGGGTAAGTGCTATGGGCCATGATGGAGTCTAAAAAGGTGGGTTTTCAGACTACGGCGGAAGATTGGGAGTGATGCTGCAGTTCTGACTGCAATGGGAAGTGCATTCCACAGTACCTCCCCAGTGTCCCCTGAGTGCCTCCCCAGTGTCTCCCCAGTGGCTGCAGTTTCTCCCCAGTGCCTCCCCTGTGCCTCCCCAGTGTCCCCGGCCCTCAGTGCTTCCCCAGTGCCTCCCTAGTGTCCCCCTGAGTGCCTCCCCAGTGCCTCCCCAGTGTCCCCCTGAGTGCCTCCCCAGTGCCTTCCCAGTGTCTCCCAAGGAAGCTCTTAGAAGGAAGTGAAGTGGTCACGTGACTGGGCTGCGCCATGACACTTTCATGGACACTTTTATGGGAGCCAAACTCACACCGGTAGTGCAATGAATACATGGCAGTGAATGGAGCCGGCTGGACCAGCTCATAACAAACATTATTCATGAACAATTGCGAGCTTTGTCATATAATTGGTTCAGGAATATTAAAGAAGACATAAGTGATATCACACGTTTTTTCCGAGTGGTTGTTTTTCGACTTTTTATTGAGGTATTTATAGAAGAGCACATAGTAAGTTTTCTGCCTGGGCTGCTCTCTGCTCTTTGAAAAAATAAATCACATTAAGTAGTATGCACATAAAAAAAATAAGACAGCCTAAAATAACGTGTTATATATATTAATTTATTTTCCAGAAGCGATCACTTTAAAAAGGTCTCAGTCATTCATAAATAATGTTTGTTCATGAGCTGGTCACTGAGCTCTCATTGGCTCCAATGCATTCTGCCGAACTTCCGGGTGTAGTTTGGCTCCCCTGAAAGTGTCCATGAAAGTGTCATGGCGCAGCCCAGTCACGTGACCACTTCACTTCCTTCTAAGAGCTTCCTTGGTGTCTCCTCAGTGCCTTCCCAGTGCCTCCCCAGTGTCCCCTCAGTGCCTTCCCAGTGCCTCCCCAGTGTCCCCTCAGTGCCTTCCCAGTGTCCCCTCAGTGTCTCCCCAGTGCCTCCTCACAATAATAACATTTCACTTGACGATTAATTTCATACAAATACAAATTGATTGATTTAATACTTTATTAGACAGAAATGCAAAGAGCACGGGCTACAGTCATATGCTTTGGGGGGGGGGGGGGGGGGGGGTAAACCCCCCCCAAAGGTCCTGAGAATAATTTATTATAATCTTAGTCTTAAAACCAAAAATGTGGCACACCTACTGGTGCTACGGGTCACTCCACACTGACAATTTCGTAAAGCAGTGTTTCAGCGTCTTGTTTAAGGTCACTTCGACACTAACTCTGGGGGAGTCCGGAATCAAACTGGGAACCTTCCGGTTCCCGAACGGCCGCTCTACGCCTGAGCCACTGCTTACGATATTTTGTCAATTAAAACAAGACAAAATAAATGTACATAAAATATGACTAAAAGTAATGGGAATTTCATTCAAAAGACTATGACTTAAACTTCATCAAAAGTTACTGTCGAAATTAACACTGGCTAGAACAACACTCACAGAATGCATTCTCTTCATTGTTCTTCAGGAAGTTGAGACAAAGAACCAGAGGCCTAGACCCAGGGCATGTGGTACCGACACTGAGCTGAGTATGTCCCATTCCGCTCCCAATAAGAGGCCGCTCATTTTGACCAGGAAGCCCAAAGCAACCACGTCGACCACCGTTGGCTTCAGCACCATGCGTGAAGACAAAGACAGACAGACAGAGCCCAAAGGTCTACTTGAACTGCCGCTGGCCTCAGGTACGAACACAAACCATGTGCGTCTTGATGAACGTCTATCGCCAGAGCCTCTGAGTGCTGTGCATGAAGTTCACGGTGACAGCCACTCGTCCTGTCTCAGCCTGTGCCGAGGCGAGTCGATCCTCCCTCAAAAGGCCACAGACTCCGTGGTGAGCGTGGTGTGCCGTGAGTTGCTCTGCCCGCTCTCAGACGGCACAGAGATGGCTCTGGGGACGTCTTTTAGTTTTGTTCCCGTGGACGGGGAGCCAGTCAAAGAAAAGCCAAGCGAGTCAGTAGACCGCGTATCGGCAGACAGGTGGCCCGGCGAGCCGGAGCACGTCTCTGTGTACGAACACTCGTACTGCAGGGCGGACACGGACAGAGAGCAGCTCTGGAGTAAGATTTTGAACTTGCATGGCAAGATCCTGGAGCTGGACCACCGGGAGGAGACAGCTGTGGCCAAGATCCGGGCTCTGGAGAGCGAGATCGTCCACCTGAAAAGGGACAGTGCTGTGTTTATAGAAAAGCAGAACATTTTAGAAGATTGTATATCTTCCATATTGCTCTGACATTGCAATTACTCTTATGCACTGTTGAGTGAAAGGAGCACTTGGTGTTTTCTAGTTTCAGTATTACCTCTGCCAAGGAGGTAATGTTTTCACCACTACAGGTCTGTCTGTCTGATATCTTGAGCAGTTACAAACGGATTAGCACAAACATAGGTGGAAAGGCTGATCACGGGCCAAGGAAAAACTGATTAACTGATTAAGTTCTGTGTACAAAGAGGCTCTACGCACGCCAAAGTCCTTGTAACTGATTAAGTTCACCATCAGTTGTCACACAAATTACTGTGATTGTTTTTGAATGAACGTGAATGCAATTTAAATTTCTATTTGCTTTTGAGACCCAATCACATTAGTAAAAAAACTTATCCTGTTGTCTTGTGCATTTCCACATTCCACTTACACAATATAGCACAAACTGGAATCATTATACACTAGAGTGGTGCCCGTTAGGCACAGGCCGATGAAAGTTGGAAATTGATTTATTGAAAGATTTTTTAACAGATTGGAGAATTACAGTACATTTCAAGCACAACTAAATACAAAACTGTTAACTGTGGACGACACCATAAAGCATTACACTTGTTCACAATAGGGTCCACCATGTTCAATTCATCATAAATGCATGTAACGATGGAAGTTGGAGATCCATGCCCCACCCGGCTATGCAATACCCGTTGTACCCGTGTCAGAGTACTTGTTCCGCCCATCTGTCTGTGTCCCTTTTTATGCCCATATATTTTCAGATTTCTGTATTTGTCTCTCTGTGTCCTTTATTCCTATATATATGGAGTTCTGTGTCAGACATGCCCAAATATGGAGTGTTGTGATGTCAGAACAGGCCATCCTATCCAGAGCCCCGGCAGCGGTCCGACCAACTCGACAGCGGGCACTGCACTCCCTGTGGGGGCGTGGAACGTGTGTCGAATTTGAAGTCGGTGGGGCGAACGGTTCTAGTGCATTACAGACTTACACAGGTACAGACGGAGACATGGTGCATTTATAGATAGATAGTTACATAGAATACATACATACCTCTAGGAAGTGTGCCATTTTCTACAGCATTCAATGAGCATTGTAATTATAATTTCCTAGATCACTTTCCTAAATCACTGTCAATGTATCTCCACAAGATGGCACTACATGACTCTTCAAACACAAATGGAGGCATTGGGCTTTAATGCTGTCACATCTCTACTTTTTAGCTATGTATTTTTGTATGAATGTAATTTATGATCTTAATATTAAGCCATTAAAACAATTAAACCATTACTGTTGTGTTTACAGTATACAGGGAAACACAGTCCATTATATTATTGCTGTCGGGCAGAAATCTAATGCCATATTTTTTAACTTTTTATGTTTTTCTTTCTTTCTTTTTTCCCCAATGAAATATACATGCCCTATTTTGTGATACTACAGTGTCACACAAAAGGTAGCAAAAATAGCCGATCTACAAGCTCAAACATGTCTTATCGCAATGCGCTTTGAGGTTGAAGATTGTCAAATGATATCTATATCATTATAGATATATATATATATATATATATTTTTTTTTTAATAATGAAAAGTAACGGTTTTGGACATATGAGGTTTCCACCTGACAGCAACAGTATGTAATATAATGTACAGTAATTTGTCTTGTCTTTTTGATTGATTGAATACTTCATGCATTACATTTTGATTCTACAGAAAATTCTACAGTATATTGTGAACATAGGACAAAAGGGAGACAATTTTTGCCTCTTTCTTGACAATTTGGTCAGTGTTTGAGTTTTTAATAGTATGATTGATAGTATAGTAGGCTATAGATTATGATTAGTTTTACTTGCATTTATTATACAATGCAATCATGCAGAAGTACAGTACATGTCAAAGGATTAGTATATTGTGGAAAGGTTTGTTTTTGTACCTCAAAAAGTTAGTCATTACACACATTTAAAGTGAAATACCATATTTGTTATCTTTTTTTTTAAATCTTGATCTAAATCTAGGATGAACCAGAATGTCTTCCTGGTGGGGGCTCCTCACCATCAGGTGAGTCAACAACACAGAAATGTGTGGGGAGGAATCAATTGGCATAAAGACTAAATTGGGAAGAAAAGGGGGAAACAACTATTGGCTACTGGTACTATAAATAAATAAGTTTTCAATAATTGTAGTGGAGTGAGAAGTACAATGTTTGCCTCTGAGATGTATTGGATTGGATTAGAAGTATAAAGTATCGAAGTAGCCTACTCAAGTACCCTAAAAATTTGCTCAGTTTCACATCCTTTCACATTGGGATTTCATTTAGGCTGACAAAATTGTGAGATTTTGTTTAGTTTTAATCCATGTATTTGTTAATCTGTGGATTCCTCATTTCAGTGTAATTTTTTTTTAGTTTTAGTCAATGAAATATCTTTAGATTTTAATCAACTACTAAATCAACAGTTGATTTTGATACCTATCGCAATGGCTGATTTGACACTTGGCTGCATGCTGAAAATACGTGTTGTAGCGTAATGCGTTGTGTGAGCTTGTAGATCAGCTATTTTCAGAGAGCAACCCTTTTCTCTTCGCGTGTGTGTGTGTGTGTGTGTGAGAGAGAGACGCAACTTGGCCTGTTGTAGCGCCACCATGAGGCTGATTTGAAAAAACACACACACACACACACACACACACACACACACACACAAGCCAGTGACCAATGATGTTTCCACACACACACACACACACACACACACACACACACACACACACACACACACACACACACACACACACACACACACACACACACACACACACAAGCCAGTGACCAATGATGTTTCATTCCAAATCTCGTTCCTTCTCCGAGAGAATCTCTTTGTCCGAGATCTAGAATGGCGATGGTATAACGTCACATCCTCTGTATTTCCTGTTATCATTTTGGGTACAACAACCATCTATGACAACAACCCACAGCAGCTTTGAATGAGACAGTGTAATAGATGCATACTTTATTACGGTAAGATGACAGCATTCTTTATTATTTAGTCAATTGCGTGAATGGTTATATGATATACCATTAATGCTAGACTAGTTAGGAACTTACGAGTCCGTTTGTGAACGGGGCAGCTTGTTCAGCTAGAATCAGTAGACTGGCTAGTGCTACACACGACGGTGTCGCTTCGCTTGTCATTTTTTTGGGTGACAGATCGGATCAGAAGTCCACGACGGCTCGCACCGCAGCCTTGCTCTCGATCACGTCCCGCAGCCACTTCTCTCGGAACCGGCTCCTCCCCGCCGTGTGCACCAGCCGGTTGGACTCCACCACGAAGCGCACCTCCACGGGCACGGCCTGGGCTCTGGCCCGCTGGGAGACCTTGATTGATTTACTTCATTAGACATAATTTCAATTTGTACAGTCCTTTTGGCATTTGGGCTAAAAGCAAGGATTACACAAAGAAGTACAGGGAAGTGGGAACTTGTTTCCTTTGTGGTCCCGGTAACAGCCCAGGATAGGTGGGCACTGGAGATCTGGGCACCTCGATGTAAAGTTGGCTATTTTGTAATAAAAAATAGTATAAATGATTAGACCATGTTAAAATATTCGACAATTTATATGGTCTAATATTTCTACAATTACTACACAACGTGTATATTAATATCCAGTCATTATCCACGGGAGAAGTTAGCTCTGGTCCATAGCTCTAATGCGTTGCATGGACCAGAGCTAGGGAGAAGTATGAGTTTGTTTACCTCCACGACGAAGTGGACGCAGGCGGTCGCCTCGGGGACGGGCGTCCGGCTCGTCGGCACGCTACATCGGAGGCGGTAGTGGTGCAGGCTACGGTGCTGGTCCGGCTCCTCGGTGGTCCGGAGGAAGTCGAGGCCGGACAGCCATGAGCCCTGCCTGTCCCTGTCCGGACCCCGCACCGCTGCCTCCCAGTCCCAGCAGGTCCGGACGTACTCCTCGATCTGCTCCTTGCCCAGGTCGACTGTGAAGACACCGCACGCGGCCCAGGAGATGTTTTTTGTCACCTCGCCGCCGACGTTTTCTGCGTCGGAGATCGGTTCGTTTTTTTCGGTGACATGGCGTTGAGCTCGTTGCAGCACTGTGCTCACCAGCTCCTCTGCTCCCGAACTCAGGTTCGACGGGGGACGATCATCATCTTCTTCCATTGACATCGTCGTCTCCGTTTTTTTTTTTTTTTTTTTTTTTTTTTTTTTATTAACAGTTTGTAGAATGGGTACAGTTCAACGAAAGTATACAGATCGTCAATACAAAATCTGTTAAGAGGATAAAACCAGAAAAAGCACTATGCCTTGTTTACATAGATAAGGCCCAAGGGTCCTCCACGAGTCTGATTAAAACTATTTTGACGGTAGAATAATAACTGCATTTTATCTTCTTTAGTAGATGGGTGTAGAGATACCGGTAGTTTAAGTTTTGAAAGGTTATATGTTTTTATAGCAGGTCTTCAAGAGGAAGTCGTGTGTTGTTTGAGAGGTTGCCAGTGGCGACCATTCAAGTAGTGTGTTTGGCCTGAGGTAGTGGTTCTGAGGTGACACACTGTCACAGAGCCCTCTGTCGGGCGGCTCGGGCCCAGGATAAAGTATTGCATTTGATGTAACAAAATCATTCACAGAATTAAGACGTTTTTGGAAGGATGTTGACAAATCTTGAATTCAATACTTTGGTGGTGATGATAATAAATATAGCTTCAAGCAGCAAGTAAGCCCAAAAAGAAAAACGTATGCAATATACACAATGAGCTATGGGGCTAGCGCCTCCTTGAGTTTAATACTTCTTTCTGTTGCAGATCTAATAAGGAGTGATCCACAACTTAAGTGGAAACCAATTGGATTGGAACTACTATATCCTATGGCAGGGTGGGTGTCAGACTCAGAATGGCACATTACTTCACACAACCATCACAAGCCCAGACGCTAAAGGCCTGAGTTCGCCCAGACATTCTTCAATCTGCAACTGGTGTTCCATGTGAGGAAGCCAACGCATGTATCGGATCTGGACCACGCTGGACAGCGTCACCAAGGCGGTCGGCAGCACGGACCTCTTCGCCAAGATCTCCCGCCTCAAGCCCAGTGGTGCTGTGGCAGGTGCCAGCTGTGTGAAAAAGCTTCCAGTCAAAGCGGAGCCTGTAACCACAAGCGAAATGGCTCTGACGACAACATCAGCCGCTGCTGCCAGTGAAACCACCACCAAACCTCCAGAAGAAGAGCAGAAGGGTCCGATGGAAGCAGAGTCCGAGGAGCCATCACCGCAGGTCACAGAGAAGCCTTTCGTTGTCGCCAGGACGCCCAAACCTAGTTTAGTGTCGGCGGCGAATGCGTCTACTGCAAGCTCTTCCAACATGGCGAAACAAACTCTGCAGCTGTTCCACCCGGCAGCTCTGTCTGCCAACATGGACGAGACCTACAGTGCGCTGGCCCAACATGTTAACAATCACTTCAACATCGGTCCACAGACACAGCGGGATGACGACAACTACAGGCTGCAGCAGTGCAGCGCAGAGAAAAGCCCCGCTGATGAGCCTGTCCTTAATCAAGGCCCTCCCGCTACAGAGCGCGTCCCTGTATTGGTACCCGTTGCGGAGGCCAAGTCTGTGGAAACCACTACTACCTCTGCTGCTCTCACTCCCCCTACACCTGGAAACACGAACCCTCCCATAATGATGCCTTCTCCCGATTCTCCGGTGACAGACACTGTCCCCATGCCCGTTACCTCCCCGAAGAAAGGCTTTTCCCACTACCTCTCCGACCCACGGCCCAGTGTCCAAGCCTTTGTCGGAAGCTATATCTCGCCACTGGTCCCCAAGTTCAGGGGGGATTCTAAGAGTGCCATCGCAGAGAAGGACAAACCACCATTGCCTGCCTTGGAAGGATCTCGGTTGGCCAAGGCCGTGACGAAGACGGATAGCGAGGAAAAGAATGCAGAGGACAAGGCCAAGAAACTGCTGCTGTCTCAAAGAGAGAAGGTAGTCCAGATGGGCAAAAGACTTAGTGGTTCTCAACCTGTGGGTTGGGACTCCTAGGGGGGTCCTCACGTGACAGTGAAGTGATAATTTAAAGACTACATCAAAAGTAAACGACAAACTATACTAGAAAAACTGGTCAAACATTAGCCAAATTGTCAAATAATATTTGAAAGAGGCAAGCTTCTCGCCTCAACAGGTGCTTGTCAGGGTGGGGGGTTTCAAATATGATTATTTTGGGGGGTCATGGCCTGAAAAGGTTGTGAACCACTGGGCATAGCTAGGGATGGGTATCGTTAGGATTTTTTCGAGTCCGGTACCGATTCCGGTTCTGCTTATCGATTCCGGTTCTTAACGGTTCCCTATTTCGGTTCCAAAATGATATAAAAGAGGTCAAATGTTTAACAAAAAAGCTCAATGTCAATTTAAGACATGTAATGAATAAATAGTGTAACATCCTCTTCCTCCTCATTCAGTTGAGCCATTTGTGGATAATATAGTACAAAAATAAATGGTATAAACTTAAGGTCAATTGTTTTTCACAAAGCTTTTATTTTTTAAACTTTGATTTAAGACAGATGAATAGAGTATAGACCAACATCCTTTCCTTTAACAGTTGAGCCATTTGTGGATACTACAGTTACCTCTTACTACTACTGACAATGACAACAAATATGCCTGAGAGACTACACAACATAAACATCACTGCAACACAAAGTCAGAAATCTAGAAAAAAATAAAAAGATAGTCTCATGTAGTCTCATGTGGTGCACAGTCTGCATGGCATGTCAGAGCAGAGTATATACTGTATACTAAAGACATGTATAATGAATAGTATAACATCTTCTCCTTTATTGAGCCATTTGTGGATAATATAGTGATTCTTTTAAATGTATCTATATAATATCGATTCTGTATTTACCCAGGGCAATAGTGTTGTAGGCTACTTCTCTTATTACCAATAACAAATAAAAGCATGTCTGAGATCTGAGAGCAACACACACACGATTGACTGTGTAAATCAGCATCGCTAATGAAGGGGAGGGGGCAGCGCATCAATGGGGGATCATTGAAAACAAAGGCGGCTTGCATGCTGTGGTTTGCTGCTACTAACAGAAATGTGCATGCACATGCACACGTAGTGCTGCCCAAAGTAGGCTATATTTTGTTGTTTTTCCGCCACCTCTCGAAGTTAGACCGGGTATCTGGACCCTACGCCGTGATCACACACACACACACACACACACGCGGGTGCGCACTCGAAGTGAGTGCACCAACGCTTTCTCTCCTTGTCTCATGTTGATTCAATGCTGCGCAGCCAGCGTGCTGCGCACATATGCAGTGAAGACTCAGACAAGGCGCAAGATTCCTGTCCCCTCTTAAAAGTTTCCTCCCATAAACTTCACTTGAAAATTACGTTTAAGAAACTTTAATAATGATGTTGCCTCAGTGCCAGGCACAGCGCGTGTCACTGTCTCTAGACTCCTCGACAACTAACTCCATGCAGAGAGATGGCTCCGCCTCTGCAAGCCACAAGCCCACAACTCGTCGCTAATGCAACGCAATGTAGGCTTGTAGATCAGCTCTGTTCCCTGCGCATCTATTAAGGGAAGAAAATAAATAAATATCGTGTGACTGCGTGTCTGTGGGAACCGATAGAGAGAACCGACATTGAATTATTGTAATGGGTACCCGGTACCCAGGCACGTTCGGTTCGGTACATACTTGGTCCCGAGATTCGGGACCCACCCCTAGGCATAGCTGTGTTTTAGTTTTAACAATCTGCATATTAGTGACACTCATGTGTATATGGTATATTCCTCACCCCCAGATCATAGCCAGAGTGAGTGTAGACAACAGGACCAGAGCTCTGGTGAAGGGCCTGCAGAGAGTCACTGACATCAAGCTCCTCACCAGCAGAGTGGATGAACTTGGCTACCATCTCTTGGAGTTCCCAGAGAGTCGAGGAGTTGCCATCAAGGTTAGTGTGTGTCTGTTCTCATCAATACTCCTACATGCCAAATGCCTAATATACTCTGCCGCACAACGGTGTCGCTTACCAACAAGAACTGATCTTCAATATGCAACACATCGTTAGCTTGAAGAACTGTTCTTTTCAGCAGGTGATACCGATGCATGATGGATTATACATTTATTATTAATTACTTAATTTGTCAGACTGCCATGTAAAATGTTTGCACCTTGAGCACGGAATGTAATGTATGATGATAAGTCTGATTTTTGAATTTTTGCGAGGCGTTTGCTTACAAGCCCAAAATGAGGACACCAGGTTTCATGTGTATTACCAAGTTTAAAAACATCTAAAATAATAAATACATTGTATCGATCCATTTGGAACGCAGGCAAAGAGTAAGTGTAACAGGTTTGGACATTTGGTTTCCATCTGATGCCGATGATAGTGCTTGTTAAAGACTTTCTGATCCTTCCTTTTGCCTGGTCCTACCTGTCACATTATCCACGCCTACCCCCAGGAGAACGTGCTGCCCTGCCTACTGCGTCTCAGGCAGGCCAGGGATCCTCCACTGCAGGATGCTGTGAGAGAAGCTCTAGCCCTGGTGGGCTACAACGACCCTGTCAAAGGCAGGGGGATACGGGTGCTGGCTATAGACGGAGGAGGAACAAGGTACAACTCCAATGCTTCATATTGTCGGGCAGAAACCTCTTATCTCCATATTTAAACTTTTCATGTTATGCTACTTGATCATACGTATTACTACAGTCAGTAGTAGAGTCAGTGTCACATAAAAGTATCTATACAAACACAATTGGCCAATTTTCGGGGGAGGGAAGCCGGGCAGGGACGGTGATATTTGTCACTGCACATACTCCTACCGGCAGTGTTGGACGGGAAGATTAGGACAGTGGCTCTTCGGTCAGGATTTAGAGGACTTTTTAGAATTGGCCTCAGTCTAAAATGGGTTAATCTGTGTTGGATTTTGGTTGCAGAGGACTGGTGGCCCTGCAGACTCTCCATAAGCTGCAGACACTGACTGGGAAGCCCATCTACCAGCTGTTTGACTACATCTGTGGCGTCAGCACAGGTATGGCAGTTGTTTGATTTAGCAGCCCTCTAAGATTGACTCCATATTGATTGAAAGCAAAAGAAGAATGGAATCCACTTTAGTCAGGCATGAGATTCATCCCTGTCGGGCGTTCATTCTGTCAAACTGATGCTGCTGAGCAAGAGCAGTGTGCAGGACTTTTGTTTGTGAAGCTTTTGTTTCATTCATTATTATTACTAGTCCTTACCCGTTCTGAATATATGAACAGCAAATTATGTTCAGTGTGGGGAATTGTTTACAGATGGTCTTGGGAAGTGGGTTGGGCACAAAAGTGGATATGGATATGTTGCTGGGTGTCCAAGCGATAACGAAATTAGGTCAAAATTCTGCTAAATATGACGTAAATTAAACCATGATGTATGATGATAAGAGTGCCCCTCACTTCACACAGGTGTGATTTTTCTTAATAAAGTGATATGAGGTAGGGGCAGGCAATATGACAAAATATTATATCACAATACCTTTTCAGAAATGATCACAATATTGATATTCATCTGGATATCATATTTTTTTTATAATCTATATAATCAATTTGTTTTTATACTGATAGACTATTAGTTTGGTATGCAGATAGATAGATAGATAGATGGTCAATTCATTTTATGAATGGATGGACAGACAGACTATCCGTTTTTATCTTGCTGTTCTATCATGTGTGTGTGACATTTAGACAGTGCAGAGGCTACTCGATGGTGAATTAGTAATGTAACATTCTCCTTGGCTTTGACTGCTTCAGTTCAGAAGCGTTGCATTTAGAGTTATGGACCTGAGCTAGGCACTGACTAATATATCCAGCCAGGCAAGGGCAGAAGGTTCCTATAACGACAGTGGGTGCCCACCTTAGAGTAGCCTGCGCACACGCTTTTAGCGAGGTGCTAAGCAAGGGTTGTTTTGGTATATCAATCAATCCGTCCACTCCATGTGCGTGCGCACGTGCACTCTTTACGTGCGCGGCTGCACGCTGTTTCACCCACGTTTGGTTAAAAGTTATATAAAGTGATGTTTTAACATTACAAACTTTCTAAATAACTTTAGTATTCAACCGTTTCAACGTGTCGGGGTCCTAGCAAGTCCTTCTGTCTTCTGTGCTACCCTGCTTTGTTCGCTCCGCTGCTGAGTGCTGACAGAGAAGAGAACTGAGCAGCAACACAGGGAGGGGCGGTGCGGTGGGAGCAAAGGGACAGATCTTCAAATGAACACCGCATTGAGCCTCGACACGTTGTTAGCTTGTAGCTCTGCTCTTTTTGGCGAACGACACCGCCGTTCAGAAATATAAATTTAGGTATAGAACCGCGACAATAGAATGTGCAATTGCTGTAGACAGAGACTTGTCTTTATCACGATTGAATGGTCAAATCCTGTAGTCGCACCTGTGCTACAAATCTAATTTTACAACTCGCACGGTGATATCTTTAGTCGCAAATGCGAGTACCTAGTCGCACTGTCGAGCCCTGGGAATAGCTGTAGTATGCGTCTGTCGTCTGAGTTGTTTTCCCCGTGTGGTCAGATGCCTGCCTGGGGGCGGTGTGAAAAAGGGTAGGTGCCTCTGTGCTGGTGGAGAAGTGTGACGATTATGACGTCACAGCAACTTTGCCCGTGGGATCGTGTGGTGATGTAAAAACAATATCTGTACAGTAAATATGACCGTTGCGTCGGTAAAATGTAGCCTAGCTGGATTCTGGGAGCGTGCAGATTATTTTTGGCATGGAGAGATGTGTGCTAATAGTGTGGCTCGGTCGGAGATAGACCACGGACAAATAAACGGGTTTTTATTCACTAATGAATTCATTATTAATCTTATTGAAAAAATTGATTCGTTAAGACCTTCATATTATTATGTCAATGCCTGTGTGAAAAGTGGGAGCGATTGGTGCAGGCAATGAGGAGATACGGTGGTGTTTCTGACATTCATTCATTCATTCATTGTTAGAATGATAGTATGATTTTAAACATTTTTAATTATTGAAAATAGCCAATCTAATAGCTTACAACTTGTCACATTGCGCCGCATAGTGAATTTGTAGATCGGCAATTTTCATTGTGTGACATTCATTTACTAAACAACATAAGAATGCCTTCCAGTCCCTCCATGGAGTTGATCATTCAATGACTGATTATAAAAAAGAAATGCAACATTACCCCACAGACCTGTTGTGTTAAAGTTATAGTGTGAATAGAATGCCCAACCCTTCATTCGTCTAATCATGTCTTCTACAGCTTACACTCTGTCTGTCTGTGTCTCTGTCTCTCTCAGGTGCTATCCTGGCCTTCATGCTGGGAGTGTTTCAGATCCCCCTGGATGAGTGTGAGGAGATGTACATGAAGTTGGGCACGGACGTCTTCAAACAGAACGTCATTGTGGGAACGATGAAGATGGGCTGGAACCACGCCTTCTACAACAGCGAAATCTGGGAGAACCTCCTCAAGTCAGTCTGCCCTAGCCTGTCTTTCTTGTTGTCATTCCCTCCATTCTTCTCTTCTTTCTGTGACTCACTCCCGGCGTAAATTTTTACCATGCATGTCCTACCTTTTTTAGCTAACCTGCCTTTGTTCTTCCTTCCTTTTGGCCCTCTGACCCGGGCCGTAAATAACAAAATAGATTGTCCAGGAAACGAAATATCTGAGCCAAACTGAACTAAAACTTACTAGCTAAATCAGACAGTGCAATGCTGTGCATTTGATAGCCTTTTAATAATGTGATTAAACTCTTTCTACATCCTTCCTTCACTCCTTATTCCCATCCATATATTGGAAACGGCTCTACTAATTTGTGGTGAAATTAAATCAGTTTGAACTTGATCTGTGTTTTCTTTTCCCAGGGAGAGACTGGGTGAGAGGCTTATGGTTGAGAGTGCCCGCGATCCAAGGTGTCCTAAAGTAAGTCCGCATAAATATATGATGCTTGCATATATCATTTAATGTCTTTATCTCTAATTTATATATACGGTTTCCCATATAATGTTGCACTACCACTACCTGCACAGACAGACAGCATAGTCTTACTGAAAGAGTTGGAATACTCTTTGATCTCACTCGATGCAACACAATCATTATTTACTTGTTACTTACGTAGGCATTCTTCTTGTTCATGTTAGCTCTGAGTCTGAGCACACAAATTCCGAATCAACTGCAAGTTGGTTATACATGTTGAATATTAGCAAATTGGAATTCATACAGATGCAAAGTGCATTATAAATGGTGCATTTATATAGCTCCTTTATCCAAGGCGCTTTACAGAGATTGTGCATTACATTCACACACCGATGGCGGTGGAAACTATGCAAGGCACCAACCAGCACATCAGGAGCAATTAGGGGTTCAAGTGTCTTGCTCAAGGACACTTTGACACTAACTCTGGGGGAGCCCAGGTTCTAACTGGCAACCTTGCCGTTCGAACTGGCAACCTCTTCTGGACAAAGGTTACCAACTATTGAGAGCAAAACGGCTTGTTTCTGTAACGGCACATATCCTCAGGCAGTGAGGGCCCTTAACTCCCCGTCATCAGTTCAGAACATTAACCAAACTCGTGTTTTCATTTTAATGCACCAGTCACTGGTGTTTTATTTATTTGAAGTATCTTATATATATTATTATATATTATAATTATATAATTTTTTTTTTTTTTTTACACACTGTTGTATAGCTATTTCTATTCAAATCGGTGTCATTCTTGAGTCTAGTCTTCATAACGAACTGTGGCCCTTCATGTTCCTCTGATGTACCTTGCCACATCTTATCACCAGGTGTCGGCAGTGAGCACCCTAGTGAACAGGGGTCTTCCTCTGAAGGCCTATGTGTTCAGGAACTACAGGCTGCTGCCGGGGGTGAGGTCCCACTACCTGGGAGACTGCAACCACAAGATGTGGGAGGCCATTAGGGCGTCGTCTGCTGCCCCTGGTTACTTCCAGGAGTTTGTGCTGGGGAAAGACCTCCACCAGGTAGGAGATTATATCCACATATTGTAGGTAACTCTGAGAGTGTACAAAATGTCCATTTGTACACATCCATAAGGGTCCTGTTTAGTTCCCATTTGTACACTTGTAATATTTCAATGTCAAATTTCTGTTCACCTTCTCACTGTGTCAATCAGTGGTTGTTATATACACTATAATCATTGATGCATAGAGATCAAATTAGGAATTGGAAAGTCTTTTCTCTACACACGATAGTTTCACAAATTAGAATCCCTGGTACAGCAATTGGTCATCAATGGGTGATAGTCAAGTGACCTTTCAAACTGTCCTCTTAGCTAGAAACTTGTGACTGAATATCTGTGTCAGTCGCTCTGGATGAATGTCATTTAGACAACAGCTAAAATGTACCGGACAAGTGCCTCTGGCATAGAATGGGTTCGCTCATGGCTGAGAAAGTGTTCAGAAAATGGCAGCAGTCCAAACCAACATGGTGCCAACAAGGTCAGGCCTCTGATGTCTGACACAACCATCTGCCAATGCAGAGCATGTCTGCTCTGGAAGCTCACCCTAGCCTGGATGGATCGTACAGCTCTGTGCCCACTTGTTCCATGATGTAATAAGTTAAGTAAAGTGAATTGCCGTTGGATGGCTTTCACAGCAGGCATTCAAACAAAAAGAGTTGACATAAAAGTAACGGAAGCACTCATGTCATCTGTTTCATTATATGGCATGTAAATTAATTTATTGTTTGCAGTTTAAGTTTGAACCATATGGCCCAGGCCGTAGCGTAACGGTCTGGGCACCTGACTGGTGATCCAGTCGCGGTGTGCCGCGGGTTCGACTCCCGAACCCGACACGGCCTTTACCGCATGTCATCCCCCCATCTCTCTCCCGTTTCCTGTCAGCCTACTGTCTGTCCCTTAAAAAATCAATAAAAGGCGTAAGCCGCAAAAAAATATCTTAAAAAAAAAAAAGGTTTGAACCATATCCACTAGTAAATATAATTTCCAACATCTCTTTAAAACAGAAGAAATGGAATATTTGGGAGTGTATTGTTTTGGTCTGAATGTTCTAAGGTATGCGCAGTCATTTTGTTACGTTCACTGTGTTCCCTGTAAACGGAGACATTAATAACATCCTTTCGTTTCTCTCTCTCGTGTCCTTAAACCTTCTTCCCCTCCAGGACGGAGGTCTACTGATCAACAACCCCACTGCGTTGGCCATCCACGAGTGCAAGTGTCTGTGGCCCAATACTCCCGTGCAGTGTGTGGTGTCTCTGGGAACGGGGCGCCACGAGACGGCCGGCAAGAACAGTGCCACCTACACCAGCCTGAAGACCAAGCTCACCAATGTCATCAGCAGTGCTACCGACACTGAAGGTGATGCCTGGTTTATACTCCGCTGAATGGCAGTGACAGTGTATACAAACTATACATTCAGCTTTACCTGCATGTTTAATCATCCTGATAGTAGTTATTTCTCTACCAGTGTCCAGCGTGACGACAATTATCCCGCTTATTACATGGCAGCATGGCAGGTGCTCTGAGCCTTTGATTAGACAGTGGTCTGTTATTTAGTCCATCTGTATTATATAATATAACTGCTCCCTGACATCTTTCAATAGAACATTGGTAACGCTAAAACGTTATTAAGCCTTTTATAAACATTTATAAAACAAAAGTATTTGAGAAAGAAAGAGAATCTATTATACACCAACTCGATCCAACCTATGTCCGTTCACCGTTTACCCCACCCATACCCCCACCCCCTCCTCAGAGGTGCACATCATGCTGGATGCCCTGCTGCCCCCCGACACCTACTTCCGCTTCAACCCCTACATGAGCGAGGAGGTGCCGCTGGACGAGAGTCGGCCGGAGCGCCTCAACTACCTGAAGGGTGAGGGCGATCGCTACCTGGAGCGCAACGAGGACAAGCTGCGGATGGCGGCGAGCGTGCTGAGCCAGGAGAAGAGTGCCATCCAGCGGTTGGCCGAGTGGGCCAAGCTCAAGGCCGAAATGTACGAGGGCCTCCCCTTCTCTTCCAAGCTGTAGCTCCTCCTCCTCTGCAAAAGGCCCAGCCCACTCGAACCTGACCTCACGCTACAGTCTTAAAAGAGATGAAAGCTATTTTAATGATGAAAAAAGAAAATCAAACGATGATGGCATCGTGTTCCTGTTTAGTGCAGCTATCTTTAGAAAGAGGTACCTATGGGCCAGGGACACAGGGGCCAAAGGATAAATAGGGTGTGCCAGAGTCTATTGGTACCTACAGTAAGTTCTCTCTTTACTAAGTCAGAAACTAAGTTCTCTCCATGCAGCTTGAAGTAACAGTGACGGGTTAAAAATGAGACTAACATTATGTATTTCAATAGGGTATAAATAATGTGATGAGACTCACAACTGAAGATAATATTTGCACAATTGCAAATGACTAAAATGCCAGGTTTTGACTTTTGTAAAACACTGACTTCTTGCTGATGGATGCACCATCTAAGCCGTATTAAGTACATGAATATATGTATTCATATGTATATATGTATTCTGGAATGTGTCCACCAGTCTACAGCAAAATTGTAGATGAATTTGTGGCTGATGAGTTTTCTTTCTCTTCCTAACACTTTTGAAGGTGAACAAGTATAATTACAGCATCCAAAACTATTCTTAAAATCAAATACCGGTAGTTTGTTAGTTAACTAACTAAAATGAAATAGATGAATGAATCTATAATGACTGAATTTGGGAATGCACTGCTCTTGGGGCAAGAGGTGACCTGCTCCCCTGGTTTTTATTTGTCTCTGTAAAGAACTATGCCCTGGACCACGAAAGGGTGTCCATGAAAGGTGCATTATGGGGAATATCAGGAACTAATTTAATTATGATAACTGTAATTATTTGTAAATAACATAATGACATAGGACCTGTCATCAGATTGTATCATAACAATGACTGACTACTACTGTATTAATAATTTGTGCACTGTAAAATATAAAGAACAAAGTTTTCATTCCCAGATATATATGTATATACTGTATATAAATTGCGGGGGGACAAAGATAAGAGATCCCTTTGTTTTAGAAATGCACTTGTTTTGTAAGCAATTCTCATAAAGGGACACTATCAAATAGTAAATCACATATCGTTGCTGTCTGGAAGAAATCTTTTGTAAATGCCCAACCTCATCATACTACAGTGTCACACAAAAGTAGTAAAAATTGCCGATGTAGATCTGCTATTTTTGATTACTTTTTAAGTCTCCACCTGATGGCGATAAAATGGTTGTAATCAATAATGAACTGAAATGCAGAGAAATGTGTGATAGTGTCCCTTTCTTAGATAACTTACATCTTAAGCAATTATGCGATGCAATTTTGTCCGGGTAGCTCAGTCTGTAGCATCGGGGAATGCGGCGTTTTGTTTTCCAAGAAAAAAAAACAAAAAAAACATGGGCGAACGAGCCAGGTAATCTGGTCTAGGAGTTTTTCCATGAAACTTATTCAATCACATACTGATCATGTCTCAGTCATCATTGTAAATCATTTAAGTAATACAAGATCAGAAATGTAAATTATGTAAGTAAATATTCTAAATATCAGAGGATATGAATGGTTTAACTATAGGCTACTTAATATGCTAGAGTTTAAACACTTGAACCCCAGCATCCATATTTTGAGGGGAACATTTAGCCAAAAAGATTGCTGAATTACAAGCCTTTAAGCTTGTAGATGGATCATTTTGGCAGAGAGATTTTTGGTGTAGACAGAAAAAACCCTCCAAGTACAGAGACAACTCTGGTCCAGTTCACGATCGCACAGAGTGTTTAAGTGGTCATAACTACCAATAAACACTGACAAAAGCACAGGCTGTTAAGGACGATGCTTGCCTGACATAACGGCATGTGCTAGTTTGTGTCCTCATGATACATTATAGACTTATTTGATGTATATTTTTGGGGAATTGCTACCGTGTGGAAGTCTTTGCACTACCCCTGAGCATGCACAACTCACTCAGTCCTCAACATTAGTCGCATAGTGTACACTTTTTAAGACTTTTTTTTTTTTTAAACTTAGTAATGAACCTTGGAGTGCAATCAAATTTAAATTTGTCACCAAACAAATAAACCAATGTGTTGTTAAAACCATGTTTGGATTAGTATTCAAGTTTTTCTCTTAGTTAGTGTGGTTGCCCGAATGGGCAACCAGACTCTTGTAACTGTGACACTTTATTATTTCACTGGAGTAGTCTTTATTTTGACGCTTTATACCTCCCACACTGTACGCTGTACGCACTTGAGCCATATGTCAAATTGACCGAAAAAATCGGGAATCGTGTGCTTGTATTTTGTTAAGAGAAATGTTGTATAGTTTAATTGATATGAATTTATTAGTGAATTAAATTTCCCCATTGACATGAATGGGAAAAGGCAAAAATTCACATTCAAGTATTCGTTCCTCGGAGACTGTAATCACTATAGTTACAAAACTTTTAGGGATAATTCAACATTATCCCTAAAATTATTTAACCCTAAAATGTTATCGGTCGGCCTCATGGTGGCGCTATAACAGCCCACTTTACCTTTTGGCTTATAACTCTTGAACCGTAGGTCGTAAAATCCCATTTGGCCCATTTCCGCCATGATAGATTTTCCGCCATTTTGAATTTTGTCCAAAACACACTTTTTGCTTTTCCTCCTACAGATTTTGTCCAAATCTCACAGAAATCGGCACACGTGATCTCTGGACCCATCCAATTAAAACTGAACTGCAGAATTTTTAAAGTGCGTATCGTTCGGCCGTAATCGTCTTCCGAAGTTAGTAGGAGGGGCCTATATCACAAAAAATGCCATAAATCACGAACGGAATGTCCAATCCATCCCACATTTCAATCACATGTCCGGGGTGGTTCAATCAACCAAGTTCTAAAAGCAATTCCATTTTCATCCATAGGGGGCGCCGCAAATGCGAGAAATGTAACCGTTTGTCGCAAAAACATGAATTTCGGGGGTTAAATCCCCTCCGAATTACTTACGCATGATCTAAGGCGTGACTTGAAATTGTAATTGGCTGGCAATACTAGTGGGAGGGGCATATGTAAGCCACTGCGGCAACCACACTCTGCAATTTTTTTAAATTGCGAATTTTCTAGTTTGTGATGCCTTTGACAGATGTTTGTAGAAGTCGTTCAGTTATTGTTACATCATTTTGTAATTAACCTCTTAAGTCCTACATAATATATACACTTAGTCGCACAACAATGTTCAATTGTAAAAATGGCTGATCTACAAACTCACAACACAGCATTGTGAGGCTGTTTTTGAACATTTGTAAAGGATAATTTCACATGTTTCAAGTGATTAAAGGATGGATGGCTTTGCCGGCATTTAATGTGAATCACCACCAGCCCAGGTGAAATGTAGGCTATGCATAGTTCTTGTGAGGCTGGAATCTATTTTACAGTATGGCTCTAGATGCGGAACATAGAAATGTTATGTCAGATTTTCACATTCAGAACCGTGTTAATCAGACCAGTGTGTGTCCATGTGGAAACCTCGTATGAATCTGATCTCAGGTCAGAATGGGTTAATCAGACCAGTGTGTGTCCATGTGGAAACCTCGTATGAATCTGATCTCAGGTCAGAATGGGTTAAATACTACTGAAGTTTCACTTGTAAGTTTGGGTAAGAAACTGTTTTTTTTTTTTTTTTTTTATCAGCTTGCAGAGACTTTTTGTCTAATCACGTGGTCTGGTTCTTTATTTTCTTTACTTTATAGATAAAGCGTCCAGTACAGGAGTTATGTACAATTTGTCAATTTGCAGGTATTTAGAACAAAATTAGACTCAAAATCTATACATGCTGCAAGTGCTCCGTCTTCCAATAAATAAGGTTTATCAAGTAGAAATACATGTTTGGTTATGGTGACATACATTTTGTGCGTTGTACATTTACATGACATTGGCAGTTATAAATAAAATTGATATAAATTAACATGTTTTGAGTACTGAGTTATTTCACCGAGCTGGTTCAGTTCAGGTGAAGACTCGCGGGCGTGGCCTCACGTCACACCCGGAAGGAAGTGACGCCAACCCCTCAAATACGGAAGAGACGCGTGGAGGGGGGTTTTGCTCAGTGTTGTTTTGATTTTGCCACGTCACCATGTCCGCCGTGGCGTCGTCGTGTCCGCAGCAAGCAGGTACGTTAAATGTTATTTAATACTTAACGTTGTTGTTGTTCAAACATCTGTGATCACTTTATGATAACTTTGTTGTGATGTTTATATATTATGTTCGTGCCACTCTGTATAACCGTGTTCGAGTAGCCGAATGGTTACCGTCGGCGCCTAGTAGACTACGGCCAGGACCCGGCTTCGAGTCCCCATCGAGGACTGAGAGTTTAGCTTCATTTCTTACCAAACTAATACAATTGTTTTAGCTTTTCTCGTCGAGGTCCATTATTCATTCAGTATTTGAGCCTAAAAATGGTGATCCCGTGGCTCAGATACCGAATGAATAAAGGACCTCGACTTGATGCAAACAAACAGTTGTGTTTGTTAAGAAGAAAATAAACTCGGTCATCGACTGGGAAGTGAACCTGGGCCCGGTTGTTCACATTATTACCATCGACGGTATCCATTGGGCTACTGGATCATGGTTTTATAATGTAGTTAGTAACATATATGAACACAACACAGTAGGAACAGAGCATTCTGGTTCACGACGGCAGCACGCTAGCTAGCTAACGAACTAGCGTGTTCGTTAGCTAGCTAGAGTGCTGCCGTCGTGAACGTGCACAATGATAGTCAACGGACCAGCGCGTTCATGTGTTTGGGGCCAGGCTGCAATACCTTCATTCGGCCACTATGTCCATTTGGCCTCAGGGTTTCCTCTGGGTGCCTTTTCTCTATTCATAATATACTCTATGCTCACAATGGTGGTCAGTGGCTCAAATGGGTCTGAGAGGCTAAATGGCCTCAAATGGTGGTCCGTGGCTGAATAAATAATCGACTAGAGGTGAACAGAGTAGTGTTTAGATGGTTCTGTTATGACTGCATGCTGTAGTATTTAGATGGTTCTGTTATGACTTCTCCTCTGCATGTTGTAGTGTTTAGATGGTTCTGTTATGACTTCCCCTCTGCATGCTGTAGTGTTTAGATGGTTCTGTTATGACTTCTCCTCTGCATGCTGTAGTGTTTAGATGGTTCTGTTATGACTTCTCCTCTGCATGCTGTAGTGTTTAGATAGTTCTGTTATGACTTCCCCTCTTCATGCTGTAGTGATTAGATGGTTCTGTTATGACTTCTCCTCTGCATGCTGTAGTGTTTAGATGGTTCTGTTATGACTTCTCCTCTGCATGCTGTAGTGTTTAGATGGTTCTGTTATGACTTCTCCTCTGCATGCTGTAGTGTTTAGATGGTTCTGTTATGACTTCTCCTCTGCATGTTGTAGTGTTTAGATGGTTCTGTTATGACTTCTCTTCTGCATGCTGTAGTGTTTAGATGGTTCTGTTATGACTTCTCCTCTGCATGTTGTAGTGTTTAGATGGTTCTGTTATGACTTCTCCTCTGCATGCTGTAGTGTTTAGATGGTTCTGTTATGACTTCTCCTCTGCATGCTGTAGTGTTTAGATGGTTCTGTTATGACTTCTCCTCTGCATGCTGTAGTGTTTAGATGGTTCTGTTATGACTGCATGTTGTAGTATTTAGATGGTTCTGTTATGACTTCCCCTCTGCATGTTGTATTGTTTAGATGGTTCTGTTATGACTTCTCCTCTGCATGCTGTAGTGTTTAGATGGTTCTGTTATGACTGCATGTCGTAGTATTTAGATGGTTCTGTTATAACTTCCCCTCTGCATGTTGTAGTGTTTAGATGGTTCTGTTATGACTTCTCCTCTGCATGCTGTAGTATTTAGATGGTTCTGTTATGACTTCCCCTCTGCATGCTGTAGTGTTTAGATGGTTCTGTTATGACTTCTCCTCTGCATGCTGTAGTATTCTGATGGTTCTGTTATGACTTCTCCTCTGCATGTTGTAGTATTTAGATGGTTCTGTTATGACTTCTCCTCTGCATGTTGTAGTGTTTAGATGGTTCTGTTATGACTTCTCCTCTGCATGCTGTAGTGTTTAGATGGTTCTGTTATGACTTCTCCTCTGCATGCTGTAGTGTTTAGATGGTTCTGTTATGACTTCTCCTCTACATGTTGTAGTGTTTAGATGGTTCTGTTATGACTTCTCCTCTGCATGTTGTAGTGTTTAGATGGTTCTGTTATGACTTCTCCTCTGCATGCTGTAGTGTTTAGATGATTCTGTTATGACTTCTCCTCTGCATGTTGTAGTGTTTAGATGGTTCTGTTATGACTTCTCTTCTGCATGCTGTAGTGTTTAGATGGTTCTGTTATGACTTCTCCTCTGCATGTTGTAGTGTTTAGATGGTTCTGTTATGACTTCTCCTCTGCATGTTGTAGTGTTTAGATGGTTCTGTTATGACTTCTCCTCTGCATGTTGTAGTGTTTAGAATGGGGGTGGGCAACTTTGACGATGGAGACTATATTTCCACTATATTTCCACTCTCACTCCAGAGGGCCACGTTGCATATTGCTGTTGTAGCAAAAATAGCCGATGTACAAGCTCAAAACGGGTCACAGTGCAACGCGTTTGGGGCTTATTGATCAGCTATTTTTTTCCCCCCAAGACGGTGGATTGTGGCCCATGCCTTCCTGCTGTTATTTGTCATGTTGGTGTTCTCTATATCTTTTCGTCCTGGGCATGACGTTAAACTGTTCCGTTCGAGAGGACCGGCGACCCTCGAATGTAAACAGCCACGAAAGGAAACTATGTGTGTGTGAGGTGTTCTATCATTTCATTCCAGTACTACTACTTTGGGTAGTGGCTGGACGTTTGTGTAGATATTGAAAAGGAGGGGACGAGCAGGCTACCTTGTGGTAGGCCGTTCTTTTGGGCTTTCCATTTACTCCTCTGGTCATTTAACTGGACATAGAAGCGCCTGTTGTTGAGGAGGCTTTTCCCGACCATTGTGCGGTGTTGGACAGTGTCGTAGGCAGCAGAGAGATCTCTGAATGCTGCTCCAGTTATTTGTTTTCCCTCAAACCCATCCTCCATGTGTTGGGTGAGGTTGAGCTCTGTCCAGCACAGGAGCGGCCAGGACGGAAACCAGCTTGGTCTTTAGTCAGCTTGGTGTCTGTGAGTGGTATGAGGCGTTGGAGTAGCAGCCTCTCTTGTAGGTGATGCAGAGGAGGGAAATGGGTCGGTAGCTCTTTGGGGGTGATGGGTCTTTGCCAGGTTTGGGGATTGCAACCACTTTGGCCTTTCTCCAGACAGAAGGGATGGTTTTCTGTGCCATGCATTTATTCAGTATCCCCAAGAGCCAGGTCTTTGCGTTAGGTCCCAGGTGCTGTATCATTTCTGCCAGTATGTCATCAATCCCTGCTGCTTTTCCGGGTTTCAACTTTCCCATTGCAGTTTCGAGTTCTTCTAGGTCGAAGGGTTTGGTTTGAGGGCTGGCTGATTGAGGTTGGTCTGATACCACTGTGTGATGGTATTCTCCTGTGGGTCGGTGGCGGTTTTTCGCGTCTCGGTTCCTCAGGTGCAAGCTGCATAGTTGGGTTTGTGTGTGTCTTTCTTTTTCTGTCTTTCTTTCTTAGGACGGAGATCAAGGTAGACGCCGTTGGAAGGCTCAACACAAGCCGATGCCCCTAGAGATCCATCCCAAAGCTTCCCTCAGGGAGTTCAGCAAGCCAGCTAGCCAGCAAGCCTGCCCAGTCAGCGAACGCAGCCAGTCGGCTCCGCCAGTCAGCCAGTGTAGAAAGTCAGGCTGCCAAGCCAGAGCATATCAGCCGTTGCAGTCAGCCACTGCAGCCATACCAGCCTTGCTCAGTCAGCTCAGCCAGGCCTCTCTCGAGGCCTGGCTCTCTGTCTGCCTGGCCCGGTCTGCCCTGCCCTGCCTTGCAGCAACAGAACCAGCCTTTCTGGCAAGCCAGCCAGCTCAGAATGCGAGCTGAGCAAGCCAGTGCAGCAGCAAGCCCAGACTAGGTTACCGCAGCCTTACTGTGCAGCCACAGCCACTCAGCCAAGACCAGCAGGAGCTGGCCAGGCTCCAACCCTTGCAGCGCAGCCTTAGGCCGGATAGTCCCCCTGCCTGCACTTTGTTGCCTTCCTGGCCTGTCTGCCTGCCTAGGCGCCTCGGTCTTCCTGTCTGTCTGCCTTGGCCTGCCTGTCTGAAACTGGTTTAGACTAACTGCGTGCTTGCCAGCTGCGTTGGCTTGCTGAGCTCGTATTCTGAGCTGGCTGGCTTGCTAGCAAGGCTGGTTCTGTTGCTGCAAGGCAGGGCAGGGCAGACCGGGCCAGGCAGACAGAGAGCCAGGCCTCGAGAGAGGCCTGGCTGAGCTGACTGAGCAAGGCTGGTATGGCTGCAATGGCGGACTGCAAGGGCTGATATGCTCTGGCTTGTCAGCCTGACTTTCTACACTGGCTGACTGGCGGAGCTGGCTGGCTGCGTTGGCTGACTGGGCGGGCTTGCTGGCTAGCTGGCTTGCTGGGCTCCCTGAGGGAAGCTTTGGGATGGATCTCTAGGGGCATCGGCTTGTGTTGAGCCTTCCAACGGCGTCTACCTTGATCTTCATCCTAAGAAAGACAGACAGAAAAAGAAAGACACACACAAAGTCAACTATGCAGTTTCCACATGAGGAAGGCAGGCAGGAAGGCAGGCAGGCACGCAGGCAGGCACAAGCTGCCTGCGTGCTTGCTTCGCCCTCCAGTTGCTGCTCCAGTTATTTGTTTTCCCTCAAACCCATCCTCAATGTGTTGGGTGAGGTTGAGCTCTGTCCAGCACAGGACGGGACGGAAACCAGCTTGGTCTTTAGTCAGCTTGGTGTCTGAGTGGTATGAGGCGTTGGAGTAGCAGCCTCTCTTGTAGGTGATGCAGAGGAGGGAAATGGGTCGGTAGCTCTTTGAGGATGATGGGTCTTTGCCAGGTTTGGGGATTGCAACCACTTTGGCCTTTCTCCAGACAGAAGGGATGGTTTTCTGTGCCATGCATGTGTTCAGCATCCCCACGAGCCAGGTCTTTGCGTTAGGTTCCAGGTGCTGTATAATTTCTGCCAGTATGTCATCAATCCCTGCTGCTTTTCCGGGTTTCGAGTTCTTCTAGGTCGAATGGTTTGGTTTGAGGGCTGGCTGATTGTGGTTGGTCTGATACCACTGTGCGATGGTATTCTCCTGTGGGTCGGCGGCGGTGTTGGTTACGACTGTTGGCCACCAGTTGTGATGCAACAGAGTTTGCTGTGACCGTTGTGAATTATGGGTGGCTCCCCTGAGGTCCTTGATCGCCATTGGGTCCAACAGTGGTCATTGAAGCGTGCACACACACATGCACACATGCACCTACACACGCACAGGCGCACATGCGTATGCACACCTGGACCTTTAAATGAACAACAACACAAAAACTAAGGCACTGGTGTCGGACTTCTGGTTTACCGGAACGGGGTTCAACTCCCTGCAGTGCCCTGCTCAATGTGTTGTATTTCATTCATTGGTCCATGGTCTCAGGTCATTGAGCGGCGCGCTATAGTGCGCGATTCTTCATCATTGTTGAGGATTTTTTAAAGGTGAAAATCAAGGAAAAGCAAAAGGCTATAGTCCATGGTCACGGACCGCATACTGGTCAAGGTCATTTATACTGGTGAAGATCATTTACTAGTCTTATAAAGGTCATTTATACTGGTCAAGGTCATTTACTAGTCTCATGAAGGTCATGTATACTGGTCACAGTCATATACTGGTCACGGTCATTTCTACTGGTGAAGGTCATTTATACTGGTCAAGGTCATTTGTACTTGTCAAGGTCATTTATACTGGTCAAGGTCATTTACTAGTCTTATTGAAGGTAATTTATACTGCTCAAGGTCATTGATATTGGTCAAGGTCATTAAGTGGCACGCTATAGTGCACGATTCTTCATCATTGTTGAGGATTTGAAAAAAGGTTAAATCGCAGAAAAGCGAAAGGCTAAAGTCCATTGTCACGGAGGGCATACTATAGTATGTTGTTTTTCTATTTTTGGTGGTGTGCGGGCTCCATCCAATAACTACACCAGTTGTGATGCAATAGAGTTTGCTGTGACCGTTGTGAATTATGGGTGGTGTGGTCTTTGCCAAGACGGTGGATTGTGGCCCATGCCTTCCTGCTGTTATTTGTCATGTTGGTGTTCTCTATATCTTTTCGTCCTGGGCATGACGTTAAACTGTTCCGTTCGAGAGGACCGGCGACCCTCGAATGTAAACAGCCACGAAAGGAAACTATGTGTGTGTGAGGTGTTCTATCATTTCATTCCAGTACTACTACTTTGGGTAGTGGCTGGACGTTTGTGTAGATATTGAAAAGGAGGGGGCGAGCAGGCTACCTTGTGGTAGGCCGTTCTTTTGGGCTTTCCATTTACTCCTCTGGTCATTTAACTGGACATAGAAGCGCCTGTTGTTGAGGAGGCTTTTCCTGACCATTGTGCGGTGTTGGACAGTGTCGTAGGCAGCAGAGAGATCTCTGAATGCTGCTCCAGTTATTTGTTTTCCCTCAAACCCATCCTCAATGTGTTGGGTGAGGTTGAGCTCTGTCCAGCACAGGACGGGACGGAAACCAGCTTGGTCTTTAGTCAGCTTGGTGTCTATGAGTGGTATGAGGCGTTGGAGTAGCAGCCTCTCTTGTAGGTGATGCAGAGGAGGGAAATGGGTCGGTAGCTCTTTGGGGGTGATGGGTCTTTGCCAGGTTTGGGGATTGCAACCACTTTGGCCTTTCTCCAGACAGAAGGGATGGTTTTCTGTGCCATGCATTTATTCAGTATCCCCACGAGCCAGGTCTTTGCGTTAGGTCCCAGGTGCTGTATCATTTCTGCCAGTATGTCATCAATCCCTGCTGCTTTTCCGGGTTTCAACTTTCCCATTGCAGTTTCGAGTTCTTCTAGGTCGAAGGGTTTGGTTTGAGGGCTGGCTGATTGAGGTTGGTCAAATACCACTGTGTGATGGTATTCTCCTGTGGGTCGGTGGCGGTGTTGGTCACAACTGGTGGCCAACAGTCGTAACCAACACCGCCACCGACCCACATAGAATACCATCGCACAGTGGTATCAGACCAACCACAATCAGCCAGTCCTCAAACCAAACCCTTCGACCTAGAAGAACTTGAAACTGCAATGGGAAAGTTGAAACCCGGAAAAGCAGCAGGGATTGATGACATGCTGGAAGAAATGATACAGCACCTGGGACCTAGCGCAAAGACCTGGCTTGTGGGGATGCTGAACACGTGCATGGCACAGAAAACCATCCCTTCTGTCTGGAGAAAGGCCAAAGTGGTTGCAATCCCTAAACCTGGCAAAGACCCATTATCCCCGAAGAGCTACCGACCCATTTCCTTCCTCTGCATCACCTACAAGCTCTATGAGAGGCACTAACATTTCTGAACAGACTATATTTACATCAATATGTCTGGGTCCCCACATACTCACTCAGGGTTGACGTGTCACACCTGCAGTGATGGGAGGGGCACCAAAATGTGGTGTTTTGATTGGTTGATGGGGGCACTCCCTTAGTATAAAAGTGTATGTTTTGTGTACACATGACCTGATGAAGATCAAATAGATCGAAACGTTGTCAGTATTTCAATACAGAACGTTTTTTTTACACCTGTGATGTGCGGGCTCCATCCAATACCTACACCAGTTGTGATGCAACAGAGTTTGCTGTGACCGTTGTGAATTATGGGTGGTGTGGTCTTTGCCAAGACGGTGGATTGTGGCTCATGCCTTCCTGCTGTTATTTGTCATGTTGGTGTTCTCTATATCTTTTCGTCCTGGGCATGACGTTAAACTGTTCCGTTCGAGAGGACCGGCAACCCTCGAATGTAAACAGGAGTAGCAGCCTCTCTTGTAGGTGATGCAGAGGAGGGAAATGGGTCGGTAGCTCTTTGGGGATGATGGGTCTTTGCCAGGTTTGGGGATTGCAACCACTTTGGCCTTTCTCCAGACAGAAGGGATGGTTTTCTGTGCCATGCATGTATTCAGTATCCCCACGAGCCAGGTCTTTGCGTTAGGTCCCAGGTGCTGTATCATTTCTGCCAGTATGTCATCAATCCCTGCTGCTTTTCCGGGTTTCAACTTTCCCATTGCAGTTTCGAGTTCTTCTAGGTCGAAGGGTTTGGTTTGAGGGCTGGCTGATTGAGGTTGGTCTGATACCACTGTGCGATGGTATTCTCCTGTGGGTCGGTGGCGGTTTTTCGCGTCTCGGTTCCTCAGGTGCAAGCTGCATAGTTGGGTTTGTGTGTGTCTTTCTTTTTCTGTCTTTCTTTCTTAGGACGGAGATCAAGGTAGACGCCGTTGGAAGGCTCAACACAAGCCGATGCCCCTAGAGATCCATCCCAAAGCTTCCCTCAGGGAGTTCAGCAAGCCAGCTAGCCAGCAAGCCTGCCCAGTCAGCGAACGCAGCCAGTCGGCTCCGCCAGTCAGCCAGTGTAGAAAGTCAGGCTGCCAAGCCAGAGCATATCAGCCGTTGCAGTCAGCCACTGCAGCCATACCAGCCTTGCTCAGTCAGCTCAGCCAGGCCTCTCTCGAGGCCTGGCTCTCTGTCTGCCTGGCCCGGTCTGCCCTGCCCTGCCTTGCAGCAACAGAACCAGCCTTTCTGGCAAGCCAGCCAGCTCAGAATGCGAGCTGAGCAAGCCAGTGCAGCAGCAAGCCCAGACTAGGTTACCGCAGCCTTACTGTGCAGCCACAGCCACTCAGCCAAGACCAGCAGGAGCTGGCCAGGCTCCAACCCTTGCAGCGCAGCCTTAGGCCGGATAGTCCCCCTGCCTGCACTTTGTTGCCTTCCTGGCCTGTCTGCCTGCCTAGGCGCCTCGGTCTTCCTGTCTGTCTGCCTTGGCCTGCCTGTCTGAAACTGGTTTAGACTAACTGCGTGCTTGCCAGCTGCGTTGGCTTGCTGAGCTCGTATTCTGAGCTGGCTGGCTTGCTAGCAAGGCTGGTTCTGTTGCTGCAAGGCAGGGCAGGGCAGACCGGGCCAGGCAGACAGAGAGCCAGGCCTCGAGAGAGGCCTGGCTGAGCTGACTGAGCAAGGCTGGTATGGCTGCAATGGCGGACTGCAAGGGCTGATATGCTCTGGCTTGTCAGCCTGACTTTCTACACTGGCTGACTGGCGGAGCTGGCTGGCTGCGTTGGCTGACTGGGCGGGCTTGCTGGCTAGCTGGCTTGCTGGGCTCCCTGAGGGAAGCTTTGGGATGGATCTCTAGGGGCATCGGCTTGTGTTGAGCCTTCCAACGGCGTCTACCTTGATCTTCATCCTAAGAAAGACAGACAGAAAAAGAAAGACACACACAAAGTCAACTATGCAGTTTCCACATGAGGAAGGCAGGCAGGAAGGCAGGCAGGCACGCAGGCAGGCACAAGCTGCCTGCGTGCTTGCTTCGCCCTCCAGTTGCTGCTCCAGTTATTTGTTTTCCCTCAAACCCATCCTCAATGTGTTGGGTGAGGTTGAGCTCTGTCCAGCACAGGACGGGACGGAAACCAGCTTGGTCTTTAGTCAGCTTGGTGTCTGAGTGGTATGAGGCGTTGGAGTAGCAGCCTCTCTTGTAGGTGATGCAGAGGAGGGAAATGGGTCGGTAGCTCTTTGAGGATGATGGGTCTTTGCCAGGTTTGGGGATTGCAACCACTTTGGCCTTTCTCCAGACAGAAGGGATGGTTTTCTGTGCCATGCATGTGTTCAGCATCCCCACGAGCCAGGTCTTTGCGTTAGGTTCCAGGTGCTGTATAATTTCTGCCAGTATGTCATCAATCCCTGCTGCTTTTCCGGGTTTCGAGTTCTTCTAGGTCGAATGGTTTGGTTTGAGGGCTGGCTGATTGTGGTTGGTCTGATACCACTGTGCGATGGTATTCTCCTGTGGGTCGGCGGCGGTGTTGGTTACGACTGTTGGCCACCAGTTGTGATGCAACAGAGTTTGCTGTGACCGTTGTGAATTATGGGTGGCTCCCCTGAGGTCCTTGATCGCCATTGGGTCCAACAGTGGTCATTGAAGCGTGCACACACACATGCACACATGCACCTACACACGCACAGGCGCACATGCGTATGCACACCTGGACCTTTAAATGAACAACAACACAAAAACTAAGGCACTGGTGTCGGACTTCTGGTTTACCGGAACGGGGTTCAACTCCCTGCAGTGCCCTGCTCAATGTGTTGTATTTCATTCATTGGTCCATGGTCTCAGGTCATTGAGCGGCGCGCTATAGTGCGCGATTCTTCATCATTGTTGAGGATTTTTTAAAGGTGAAAATCAAGGAAAAGCAAAAGGCTATAGTCCATGGTCACGGACCGCATACTGGTCAAGGTCATTTATACTGGTGAAGATCATTTACTAGTCTTATAAAGGTCATTTATACTGGTCAAGGTCATTTACTAGTCTCATGAAGGTCATGTATACTGGTCACAGTCATATACTGGTCACGGTCATTTCTACTGGTGAAGGTCATTTATACTGGTCAAGGTCATTTGTACTTGTCAAGGTCATTTATACTGGTCAAGGTCATTTACTAGTCTTATTGAAGGTAATTTATACTGCTCAAGGTCATTGATATTGGTCAAGGTCATTAAGTGGCACGCTATAGTGCACGATTCTTCATCATTGTTGAGGATTTGAAAAAAGGTTAAATCGCAGAAAAGCGAAAGGCTAAAGTCCATTGTCACGGAGGGCATACTATAGTATGTTGTTTTTCTATTTTTGGTGGTGTGCGGGCTCCATCCAATAACTACACCAGTTGTGATGCAATAGAGTTTGCTGTGACCGTTGTGAATTATGGGTGGTGTGGTCTTTGCCAAGACGGTGGATTGTGGCCCATGCCTTCCTGCTGTTATTTGTCATGTTGGTGTTCTCTATATCTTTTCGTCCTGGGCATGACGTTAAACTGTTCCGTTCGAGAGGACCGGCGACCCTCGAATGTAAACAGCCACGAAAGGAAACTATGTGTGTGTGAGGTGTTCTATCATTTCATTCCAGTACTACTACTTTGGGTAGTGGCTGGACGTTTGTGTAGATATTGAAAAGGAGGGGGCGAGCAGGCTACCTTGTGGTAGGCCGTTCTTTTGGGCTTTCCATTTACTCCTCTGGTCATTTAACTGGACATAGAAGCGCCTGTTGTTGAGGAGGCTTTTCCTGACCATTGTGCGGTGTTGGACAGTGTCGTAGGCAGCAGAGAGATCTCTGAATGCTGCTCCAGTTATTTGTTTTCCCTCAAACCCATCCTCAATGTGTTGGGTGAGGTTGAGCTCTGTCCAGCACAGGACGGGACGGAAACCAGCTTGGTCTTTAGTCAGCTTGGTGTCTATGAGTGGTATGAGGCGTTGGAGTAGCAGCCTCTCTTGTAGGTGATGCAGAGGAGGGAAATGGGTCGGTAGCTCTTTGGGGGTGATGGGTCTTTGCCAGGTTTGGGGATTGCAACCACTTTGGCCTTTCTCCAGACAGAAGGGATGGTTTTCTGTGCCATGCATTTATTCAGTATCCCCACGAGCCAGGTCTTTGCGTTAGGTCCCAGGTGCTGTATCATTTCTGCCAGTATGTCATCAATCCCTGCTGCTTTTCCGGGTTTCAACTTTCCCATTGCAGTTTCGAGTTCTTCTAGGTCGAAGGGTTTGGTTTGAGGGCTGGCTGATTGAGGTTGGTCAAATACCACTGTGTGATGGTATTCTCCTGTGGGTCGGTGGCGGTGTTGGTCACAACTGGTGGCCAACAGTCGTAACCAACACCGCCACCGACCCACATAGAATACCATCGCACAGTGGTATCAGACCAACCACAATCAGCCAGTCCTCAAACCAAACCCTTCGACCTAGAAGAACTTGAAACTGCAATGGGAAAGTTGAAACCCGGAAAAGCAGCAGGGATTGATGACATGCTGGGAGAAATGATACAGCACCTGGGACCTAGCGCAAAGACCTGGCTTGTGGGGATGCTGAACACGTGCATGGCACAGAAAACCATCCCTTCTGTCTGGAGAAAGGCCAAAGTGGTTGCAATCCCTAAACCTGGCAAAGACCCATTATCCCCGAAGAGCTACCGACCCATTTCCTTCCTCTGCATCACCTACAAGCTCTATGAGAGGCACTAACATTTCTGAACAGACTATATTTACATCAATATGTCTGGGTCCCCACATACTCACTCAGGGTTGACGTGTCACACCTGCAGTGATGGGAGGGGCACCAAAATGTGGTGTTTTGATTGGTTGATGGGGGCACTCCCTTAGTATAAAAGTGTATGTTTTGTGTACACATGACCTGATGAAGATCAAATAGATCGAAACGTTGTCAGTATTTCAATACAGAACGTTTTTTTTACACCTGTGATGTGCGGGCTCCATCCAATACCTACACCAGTTGTGATGCAACAGAGTTTGCTGTGACCGTTGTGAATTATGGGTGGTGTGGTCTTTGCCAAGACGGTGGATTGTGGCTCATGCCTTCCTGCTGTTATTTGTCATGTTGGTGTTCTCTATATCTTTTCGTCCTGGGCATGACGTTAAACTGTTCCGTTCGAGAGGACCGGCAACCCTCGAATGTAAACAGGAGTAGCAGCCTCTCTTGTAGGTGATGCAGAGGAGGGAAATGGGTCGGTAGCTCTTTGGGGATGATGGGTCTTTGCCAGGTTTGGGGATTGCAACCACTTTGGCCTTTCTCCAGACAGAAGGGATGGTTTTCTGTGCCATGCATGTATTCAGTATCCCCACGAGCCAGGTCTTTGCGTTAGGTCCCAGGTGCTGTATCATTTCTGCCAGTATGTCATCAATCCCTGCTGCTTTTCCGGGTTTCAACTTTCCCATTGCAGTTTCGAGTTCTTCTAGGTCGAAGGGTTTGGTTTGAGGGCTGGCTGATTGAGGTTGGTCTGATACCACTGTGCGATGGTATTCTCCTGTGGGTCGGTGGCGGTTTTTCGCGTCTCGGTTCCTCAGGTGCAAGCTGCATAGTTGGGTTTGTGTGTGTCTTTCTTTTTCTGTCTTTCTTTCTTAGGACGGAGATCAAGGTAGACGCCGTTGGAAGGCTCAACACAAGCCGATGCCCCTAGAGATCCATCCCAAAGCTTCCCTCAGGGAGTTCAGCAAGCCAGCTAGCCAGCAAGCCTGCCCAGTCAGCGAACGCAGCCAGTCGGCTCCGCCAGTCAGCCAGTGTAGAAAGTCAGGCTGCCAAGCCAGAGCATATCAGCCGTTGCAGTCAGCCACTGCAGCCATACCAGCCTTGCTCAGTCAGCTCAGCCAGGCCTCTCTCGAGGCCTGGCTCTCTGTCTGCCTGGCCCGGTCTGCCCTGCCCTGCCTTGCAGCAACAGAACCAGCCTTTCTGGCAAGCCAGCCAGCTCAGAATGCGAGCTGAGCAAGCCAGTGCAGCAGCAAGCCCAGACTAGGTTACCGCAGCCTTACTGTGCAGCCACAGCCACTCAGCCAAGACCAGCAGGAGCTGGCCAGGCTCCAACCCTTGCAGCGCAGCCTTAGGCCGGATAGTCCCCCTGCCTGCACTTTGTTGCCTTCCTGGCCTGTCTGCCTGCCTAGGCGCCTCGGTCTTCCTGTCTGTCTGCCTTGGCCTGCCTGTCTGAAACTGGTTTAGACTAACTGCGTGCTTGCCAGCTGCGTTGGCTTGCTGAGCTCGTATTCTGAGCTGGCTGGCTTGCTAGCAAGGCTGGTTCTGTTGCTGCAAGGCAGGGCAGGGCAGACCGGGCCAGGCAGACAGAGAGCCAGGCCTCGAGAGAGGCCTGGCTGAGCTGACTGAGCAAGGCTGGTATGGCTGCAATGGCGGACTGCAAGGGCTGATATGCTCTGGCTTGTCAGCCTGACTTTCTACACTGGCTGACTGGCGGAGCTGGCTGGCTGCGTTGGCTGACTGGGCGGGCTTGCTGGCTAGCTGGCTTGCTGGGCTCCCTGAGGGAAGCTTTGGGATGGATCTCTAGGGGCATCGGCTTGTGTTGAGCCTTCCAACGGCGTCTACCTTGATCTTCATCCTAAGAAAGACAGACAGAAAAAGAAAGACACACACAAAGTCAACTATGCAGTTTCCACATGAGGAAGGCAGGCAGGAAGGCAGGCAGGCACGCAGGCAGGCACAAGCTGCCTGCGTGCTTGCTTCGCCCTCCAGTTGCTGCTCCAGTTATTTGTTTTCCCTCAAACCCATCCTCAATGTGTTGGGTGAGGTTGAGCTCTGTCCAGCACAGGACGGGACGGAAACCAGCTTGGTCTTTAGTCAGCTTGGTGTCTGAGTGGTATGAGGCGTTGGAGTAGCAGCCTCTCTTGTAGGTGATGCAGAGGAGGGAAATGGGTCGGTAGCTCTTTGAGGATGATGGGTCTTTGCCAGGTTTGGGGATTGCAACCACTTTGGCCTTTCTCCAGACAGAAGGGATGGTTTTCTGTGCCATGCATGTGTTCAGCATCCCCACGAGCCAGGTCTTTGCGTTAGGTTCCAGGTGCTGTATAATTTCTGCCAGTATGTCATCAATCCCTGCTGCTTTTCCGGGTTTCGAGTTCTTCTAGGTCGAATGGTTTGGTTTGAGGGCTGGCTGATTGTGGTTGGTCTGATACCACTGTGCGATGGTATTCTCCTGTGGGTCGGCGGCGGTGTTGGTTACGACTGTTGGCCACCAGTTGTGATGCAACAGAGTTTGCTGTGACCGTTGTGAATTATGGGTGGCTCCCTGAGGTCCTTGATCGCCATTGGGTCCAACAGTGGTCATTGAAGCGTGCACACACACATGCACACATGCACCTACACACGCACAGGCGCACATGCGTATGCACACCTGGACCTTTAAATGAACAACAACACAAAAACTAAGGCACTGGTGTCGGACTTCTGGTTTACCGGAACGGGGTTCAACTCCCTGCAGTGCCCTGCTCAATGTGTTGTATTTCATTCATTGGTCCATGGTCTCAGGTCATTGAGCGGCGCGCTATAGTGCGCGATTCTTCATCATTGTTGAGGATTTTTTAAAGGTGAAAATCAAGGAAAAGCAAAAGGCTATAGTCCATGGTCACGGACCGCATACTGGTCAAGGTCATTTATACTGGTGAAGATCATTTACTAGTCTTATAAAGGTCATTTATACTGGTCAAGGTCATTTACTAGTCTCATGAAGGTCATGTATACTGGTCACAGTCATATACTGGTCACGGTCATTTCTACTGGTGAAGGTCATTTATACTGGTCAAGGTCATTTGTACTTGTCAAGGTCATTTATACTGGTCAAGGTCATTTACTAGTCTTATTGAAGGTAATTTATACTGCTCAAGGTCATTGATATTGGTCAAGGTCATTAAGTGGCACGCTATAGTGCACGATTCTTCATCATTGTTGAGGATTTGAAAAAAGGTTAAATCGCAGAAAAGCGAAAGGCTAAAGTCCATTGTCACGGAGGGCATACTATAGTATGTTGTTTTTCTATTTTTGGTGGTGTGCGGGCTCCATCCAATAACTACACCAGTTGTGATGCAATAGAGTTTGCTGTGACCGTTGTGAATTATGGGTGGTGTGGTCTTTGCCAAGACGGTGGATTGTGGCCCATGCCTTCCTGCTGTTATTTGTCATGTTGGTGTTCTCTATATCTTTTCGTCCTGGGCATGACGTTAAACTGTTCCGTTCGAGAGGACCGGCGACCCTCGAATGTAAACAGCCACGAAAGGAAACTATGTGTGTGTGAGGTGTTCTATCATTTCATTCCAGTACTACTACTTTGGGTAGTGGCTGGACGTTTGTGTAGATATTGAAAAGGAGGGGGCGAGCAGGCTACCTTGTGGTAGGCCGTTCTTTTGGGCTTTCCATTTACTCCTCTGGTCATTTAACTGGACATAGAAGCGCCTGTTGTTGAGGAGGCTTTTCCTGACCATTGTGCGGTGTTGGACAGTGTCGTAGGCAGCAGAGAGATCTCTGAATGCTGCTCCAGTTATTTGTTTTCCCTCAAACCCATCCTCAATGTGTTGGGTGAGGTTGAGCTCTGTCCAGCACAGGACGGGACGGAAACCAGCTTGGTCTTTAGTCAGCTTGGTGTCTATGAGTGGTATGAGGCGTTGGAGTAGCAGCCTCTCTTGTAGGTGATGCAGAGGAGGGAAATGGGTCGGTAGCTCTTTGGGGGTGATGGGTCTTTGCCAGGTTTGGGGATTGCAACCACTTTGGCCTTTCTCCAGACAGAAGGGATGGTTTTCTGTGCCATGCATTTATTCAGTATCCCCACGAGCCAGGTCTTTGCGTTAGGTCCCAGGTGCTGTATCATTTCTGCCAGTATGTCATCAATCCCTGCTGCTTTTCCGGGTTTCAACTTTCCCATTGCAGTTTCGAGTTCTTCTAGGTCGAAGGGTTTGGTTTGAGGGCTGGCTGATTGAGGTTGGTCAGATACCACTGTGTGATGGTATTCTCCTGTGGGTCGGTGGCGGTGTTGGTCACAACTGGTGGCCAACAGTCGTAACCAACACCGCCACCGACCCACATAGAATACCATCGCACAGTGGTATCAGACCAACCACAATCAGCCAGTCCTCAAACCAAACCCTTCGACCTAGAAGAACTTGAAACTGCAATGGGAAAGTTGAAACCCGGAAAAGCAGCAGGGATTGATGACATGCTGGAAGAAATGATACAGCACCTGGGACCTAGCGCAAAGACCTGGCTTGTGGGGATGCTGAACACGTGCATGGCACAGAAAACCATCCCTTCTGTCTGGAGAAAGGCCAAAGTGGTTGCAATCCCTAAACCTGGCAAAGACCCATTATCCCCGAAGAGCTACCGACCCATTTCCTTCCTCTGCATCACCTACAAGCTCTATGAGAGGCACTAACATTTCTGAACAGACTATATTTACATCAATATGTCTGGGTCCCCACATACTCACTCAGGGTTGACGTGTCACACCTGCAGTGATGGGAGGGGCACCAAAATGTGGTGTTTTGATTGGTTGATGGGGGCACTCCCTTAGTATAAAAGTGTATGTTTTGTGTACACATGACCTGATGAAGATCAAATAGATCGAAACGTTGTCAGTATTTCAATACAGAACGTTTTTTTTACACCTGTGATGTGCGGGCTCCATCCAATACCTACACCAGTTGTGATGCAACAGAGTTTGCTGTGACCGTTGTGAATTATGGGTGGTGTGGTCTTTGCCAAGACGGTGGATTGTGGCTCATGCCTTCCTGCTGTTATTTGTCATGTTGGTGTTCTCTATATCTTTTCGTCCTGGGCATGACGTTAAACTGTTCCGTTCGAGAGGACCGGCAACCCTCGAATGTAAACAGGAGTAGCAGCCTCTCTTGTAGGTGATGCAGAGGAGGGAAATGGGTCGGTAGCTCTTTGGGGATGATGGGTCTTTGCCAGGTTTGGGGATTGCAACCACTTTGGCCTTTCTCCAGACAGAAGGGATGGTTTTCTGTGCCATGCATGTATTCAGTATCCCCACGAGCCAGGTCTTTGCGTTAGGTCCCAGGTGCTGTATCATTTCTGCCAGTATGTCATCAATCCCTGCTGCTTTTCCGGGTTTCAACTTTCCCATTGCAGTTTCGAGTTCTTCTAGGTCGAAGGGTTTGGTTTGAGGGCTGGCTGATTGAGGTTGGTCTGATACCACTGTGCGATGGTATTCTCCTGTGGGTCGGTGGCGGTTTTTCGCGTCTCGGTTCCTCAGGTGCAAGCTGCATAGTTGGGTTTGTGTGTGTCTTTCTTTTTCTGTCTTTCTTTCTTAGGACGGAGATCAAGGTAGACGCCGTTGGAAGGCTCAACACAAGCCGATGCCCCTAGAGATCCATCCCAAAGCTTCCCTCAGGGAGTTCAGCAAGCCAGCTAGCCAGCAAGCCTGCCCAGTCAGCGAACGCAGCCAGTCGGCTCCGCCAGTCAGCCAGTGTAGAAAGTCAGGCTGCCAAGCCAGAGCATATCAGCCGTTGCAGTCAGCCACTGCAGCCATACCAGCCTTGCTCAGTCAGCTCAGCCAGGCCTCTCTCGAGGCCTGGCTCTCTGTCTGCCTGGCCCGGTCTGCCCTGCCCTGCCTTGCAGCAACAGAACCAGCCTTTCTGGCAAGCCAGCCAGCTCAGAATGCGAGCTGAGCAAGCCAGTGCAGCAGCAAGCCCAGACTAGGTTACCGCAGCCTTACTGTGCAGCCACAGCCACTCAGCCAAGACCAGCAGGAGCTGGCCAGGCTCCAACCCTTGCAGCGCAGCCTTAGGCCGGATAGTCCCCCTGCCTGCACTTTGTTGCCTTCCTGGCCTGTCTGCCTGCCTAGGCGCCTCGGTCTTCCTGTCTGTCTGCCTTGGCCTGCCTGTCTGAAACTGGTTTAGACTAACTGCGTGCTTGCCAGCTGCGTTGGCTTGCTGAGCTCGTATTCTGAGCTGGCTGGCTTGCTAGCAAGGCTGGTTCTGTTGCTGCAAGGCAGGGCAGGGCAGACCGGGCCAGGCAGACAGAGAGCCAGGCCTCGAGAGAGGCCTGGCTGAGCTGACTGAGCAAGGCTGGTATGGCTGCAATGGCGGACTGCAAGGGCTGATATGCTCTGGCTTGTCAGCCTGACTTTCTACACTGGCTGACTGGCGGAGCTGGCTGGCTGCGTTGGCTGACTGGGCGGGCTTGCTGGCTAGCTGGCTTGCTGGGCTCCCTGAGGGAAGCTTTGGGATGGATCTCTAGGGGCATCGGCTTGTGTTGAGCCTTCCAACGGCGTCTACCTTGATCTTCATCCTAAGAAAGACAGACAGAAAAAGAAAGACACACACAAAGTCAACTATGCAGTTTCCACATGAGGAAGGCAGGCAGGAAGGCAGGCAGGCACGCAGGCAGGCACAAGCTGCCTGCGTGCTTGCTTCGCCCTCCAGTTGCTGCTCCAGTTATTTGTTTTCCCTCAAACCCATCCTCAATGTGTTGGGTGAGGTTGAGCTCTGTCCAGCACAGGACGGGACGGAAACCAGCTTGGTCTTTAGTCAGCTTGGTGTCTGAGTGGTATGAGGCGTTGGAGTAGCAGCCTCTCTTGTAGGTGATGCAGAGGAGGGAAATGGGTCGGTAGCTCTTTGAGGATGATGGGTCTTTGCCAGGTTTGGGGATTGCAACCACTTTGGCCTTTCTCCAGACAGAAGGGATGGTTTTCTGTGCCATGCATGTGTTCAGCATCCCCACGAGCCAGGTCTTTGCGTTAGGTTCCAGGTGCTGTATAATTTCTGCCAGTATGTCATCAATCCCTGCTGCTTTTCCGGGTTTCGAGTTCTTCTAGGTCGAATGGTTTGGTTTGAGGGCTGGCTGATTGTGGTTGGTCTGATACCACTGTGCGATGGTATTCTCCTGTGGGTCGGCGGCGGTGTTGGTTACGACTGTTGGCCACCAGTTGTGATGCAACAGAGTTTGCTGTGACCGTTGTGAATTATGGGTGGCTCCCTGAGGTCCTTGATCGCCATTGGGTCCAACAGTGGTCATTGAAGCGTGCACACACACATGCACACATGCACCTACACACGCACAGGCGCACATGCGTATGCACACCTGGACCTTTAAATGAACAACAACACAAAAACTAAGGCACTGGTGTCGGACTTCTGGTTTACCGGAACGGGGTTCAACTCCCTGCAGTGCCCTGCTCAATGTGTTGTATTTCATTCATTGGTCCATGGTCTCAGGTCATTGAGCGGCGCGCTATAGTGCGCGATTCTTCATCATTGTTGAGGATTTTTTAAAGGTGAAAATCAAGGAAAAGCAAAAGGCTATAGTCCATGGTCACGGACCGCATACTGGTCAAGGTCATTTATACTGGTGAAGATCATTTACTAGTCTTATAAAGGTCATTTATACTGGTCAAGGTCATTTACTAGTCTCATGAAGGTCATGTATACTGGTCACAGTCATATACTGGTCACGGTCATTTCTACTGGTGAAGGTCATTTATACTGGTCAAGGTCATTTGTACTTGTCAAGGTCATTTATACTGGTCAAGGTCATTTACTAGTCTTATTGAAGGTAATTTATACTGCTCAAGGTCATTGATATTGGTCAAGGTCATTAAGTGGCACGCTATAGTGCACGATTCTTCATCATTGTTGAGGATTTGAAAAAAGGTTAAATCGCAGAAAAGCGAAAGGCTAAAGTCCATTGTCACGGAGGGCATACTATAGTATGTTGTTTTTCTATTTTTGGTGGTGTGCGGGCTCCATCCAATAACTACACCAGTTGTGATGCAATAGAGTTTGCTGTGACCGTTGTGAATTATGGGTGGTGTGGTCTTTGCCAAGACGGTGGATTGTGGCCCATGCCTTCCTGCTGTTATTTGTCATGTTGGTGTTCTCTATATCTTTTCGTCCTGGGCATGACGTTAAACTGTTCCGTTCGAGAGGACCGGCGACCCTCGAATGTAAACAGCCACGAAAGGAAACTATGTGTGTGTGAGGTGTTCTATCATTTCATTCCAGTACTACTACTTTGGGTAGTGGCTGGACGTTTGTGTAGATATTGAAAAGGAGGGGGCGAGCAGGCTACCTTGTGGTAGGCCGTTCTTTTGGGCTTTCCATTTACTCCTCTGGTCATTTAACTGGACATAGAAGCGCCTGTTGTTGAGGAGGCTTTTCCTGACCATTGTGCGGTGTTGGACAGTGTCGTAGGCAGCAGAGAGATCTCTGAATGCTGCTCCAGTTATTTGTTTTCCCTCAAACCCATCCTCAATGTGTTGGGTGAGGTTGAGCTCTGTCCAGCACAGGACGGGACGGAAACCAGCTTGGTCTTTAGTCAGCTTGGTGTCTATGAGTGGTATGAGGCGTTGGAGTAGCAGCCTCTCTTGTAGGTGATGCAGAGGAGGGAAATGGGTCGGTAGCTCTTTGGGGGTGATGGGTCTTTGCCAGGTTTGGGGATTGCAACCACTTTGGCCTTTCTCCAGACAGAAGGGATGGTTTTCTGTGCCATGCATTTATTCAGTATCCCCACGAGCCAGGTCTTTGCGTTAGGTCCCAGGTGCTGTATCATTTCTGCCAGTATGTCATCAATCCCTGCTGCTTTTCCGGGTTTCAACTTTCCCATTGCAGTTTCGAGTTCTTCTAGGTCGAAGGGTTTGGTTTGAGGGCTGGCTGATTGAGGTTGGTCAGATACCACTGTGTGATGGTATTCTCCTGTGGGTCGGTGGCGGTGTTGGTCACAACTGGTGGCCAACAGTCGTAACCAACACCGCCACCGACCCACATAGAATACCATCGCACAGTGGTATCAGACCAACCACAATCAGCCAGTCCTCAAACCAAACCCTTCGACCTAGAAGAACTTGAAACTGCAATGGGAAAGTTGAAACCCGGAAAAGCAGCAGGGATTGATGACATGCTGGAAGAAATGATACAGCACCTGGGACCTAGCGCAAAGACCTGGCTTGTGGGGATGCTGAACACGTGCATGGCACAGAAAACCATCCCTTCTGTCTGGAGAAAGGCCAAAGTGGTTGCAATCCCTAAACCTGGCAAAGACCCATTATCCCCGAAGAGCTACCGACCCATTTCCTTCCTCTGCATCACCTACAAGCTCTATGAGAGGCACTAACATTTCTGAACAGACTATATTTACATCAATATGTCTGGGTCCCCACATACTCACTCAGGGTTGACGTGTCACACCTGCAGTGATGGGAGGGGCACCAAAATGTGGTGTTTTGATTGGTTGATGGGGGCACTCCCTTAGTATAAAAGTGTATGTTTTGTGTACACATGACCTGATGAAGATCAAATAGATCGAAACGTTGTCAGTATTTCAATACAGAACGTTTTTTTTACACCTGTGATGTGCGGGCTCCATCCAATACCTACACCAGTTGTGATGCAACAGAGTTTGCTGTGACCGTTGTGAATTATGGGTGGTGTGGTCTTTGCCAAGACGGTGGATTGTGGCTCATGCCTTCCTGCTGTTATTTGTCATGTTGGTGTTCTCTATATCTTTTCGTCCTGGGCATGACGTTAAACTGTTCCGTTCGAGAGGACCGGCAACCCTCGAATGTAAACAGGAGTAGCAGCCTCTCTTGTAGGTGATGCAGAGGAGGGAAATGGGTCGGTAGCTCTTTGGGGATGATGGGTCTTTGCCAGGTTTGGGGATTGCAACCACTTTGGCCTTTCTCCAGACAGAAGGGATGGTTTTCTGTGCCATGCATGTATTCAGTATCCCCACGAGCCAGGTCTTTGCGTTAGGTCCCAGGTGCTGTATCATTTCTGCCAGTATGTCATCAATCCCTGCTGCTTTTCCGGGTTTCAACTTTCCCATTGCAGTTTCGAGTTCTTCTAGGTCGAAGGGTTTGGTTTGAGGGCTGGCTGATTGAGGTTGGTCTGATACCACTGTGCGATGGTATTCTCCTGTGGGTCGGTGGCGGTTTTTCGCGTCTCGGTTCCTCAGGTGCAAGCTGCATAGTTGGGTTTGTGTGTGTCTTTCTTTTTCTGTCTTTCTTTCTTAGGACGGAGATCAAGGTAGACGCCGTTGGAAGGCTCAACACAAGCCGATGCCCCTAGAGATCCATCCCAAAGCTTCCCTCAGGGAGTTCAGCAAGCCAGCTAGCCAGCAAGCCTGCCCAGTCAGCGAACGCAGCCAGTCGGCTCCGCCAGTCAGCCAGTGTAGAAAGTCAGGCTGCCAAGCCAGAGCATATCAGCCGTTGCAGTCAGCCACTGCAGCCATACCAGCCTTGCTCAGTCAGCTCAGCCAGGCCTCTCTCGAGGCCTGGCTCTCTGTCTGCCTGGCCCGGTCTGCCCTGCCCTGCCTTGCAGCAACAGAACCAGCCTTTCTGGCAAGCCAGCCAGCTCAGAATGCGAGCTGAGCAAGCCAGTGCAGCAGCAAGCCCAGACTAGGTTACCGCAGCCTTACTGTGCAGCCACAGCCACTCAGCCAAGACCAGCAGGAGCTGGCCAGGCTCCAACCCTTGCAGCGCAGCCTTAGGCCGGATAGTCCCCCTGCCTGCACTTTGTTGCCTTCCTGGCCTGTCTGCCTGCCTAGGCGCCTCGGTCTTCCTGTCTGTCTGCCTTGGCCTGCCTGTCTGAAACTGGTTTAGACTAACTGCGTGCTTGCCAGCTGCGTTGGCTTGCTGAGCTCGTATTCTGAGCTGGCTGGCTTGCTAGCAAGGCTGGTTCTGTTGCTGCAAGGCAGGGCAGGGCAGACCGGGCCAGGCAGACAGAGAGCCAGGCCTCGAGAGAGGCCTGGCTGAGCTGACTGAGCAAGGCTGGTATGGCTGCAATGGCGGACTGCAAGGGCTGATATGCTCTGGCTTGTCAGCCTGACTTTCTACACTGGCTGACTGGCGGAGCTGGCTGGCTGCGTTGGCTGACTGGGCGGGCTTGCTGGCTAGCTGGCTTGCTGGGCTCCCTGAGGGAAGCTTTGGGATGGATCTCTAGGGGCATCGGCTTGTGTTGAGCCTTCCAACGGCGTCTACCTTGATCTTCATCCTAAGAAAGACAGACAGAAAAAGAAAGACACACACAAAGTCAACTATGCAGTTTCCACATGAGGAAGGCAGGCAGGAAGGCAGGCAGGCACGCAGGCAGGCACAAGCTGCCTGCGTGCTTGCTTCGCCCTCCAGTTGCTGCTCCAGTTATTTGTTTTCCCTCAAACCCATCCTCAATGTGTTGGGTGAGGTTGAGCTCTGTCCAGCACAGGACGGGACGGAAACCAGCTTGGTCTTTAGTCAGCTTGGTGTCTGAGTGATATGAGGCGTTGGAGTAGCAGCCTCTCTTGTAGGTGATGCAGAGGAGGGAAATGGGTCGGTAGCTCTTTGAGGATGATGGGTCTTTGCCAGGTTTGGGGATTGCAACCACTTTGGCCTTTCTCCAGACAGAAGGGATGGTTTTCTGTGCCATGCATGTGTTCAGCATCCCCACGAGCCAGGTCTTTGCGTTAGGTTCCAGGTGCTGTATAATTTCTGCCAGTATGTCATCAATCCCTGCTGCTTTTCCGGGTTTCGAGTTCTTCTAGGTCGAATGGTTTGGTTTGAGGGCTGGCTGATTGTGGTTGGTCTGATACCACTGTGCGATGGTATTCTCCTGTGGGTCGGCGGCGGTGTTGGTTACGACTGTTGGCCACCAGTTGTGATGCAACAGAGTTTGCTGTGACCGTTGTGAATTATGGGTGGCTCCCTGAGGTCCTTGATCGCCATTGGGTCCAACAGTGGTCATTGAAGCGTGCACACACACATGCACACATGCACCTACACACGCACAGGCGCACATGCGTATGCACACCTGGACCTTTAAATGAACAACAACACAAAAACTAAGGCACTGGTGTCGGACTTCTGGTTTACCGGAACGGGGTTCAACTCCCTGCAGTGCCCTGCTCAATGTGTTGTATTTCATTCATTGGTCCATGGTCTCAGGTCATTGAGCGGCGCGCTATAGTGCGCGATTCTTCATCATTGTTGAGGATTTTTTAAAGGTGAAAATCAAGGAAAAGCAAAAGGCTATAGTCCATGGTCACGGACCGCATACTGGTCAAGGTCATTTATACTGGTGAAGATCATTTACTAGTCTTATAAAGGTCATTTATACTGGTCAAGGTCATTTACTAGTCTCATGAAGGTCATGTATACTGGTCACAGTCATATACTGGTCACGGTCATTTCTACTGGTGAAGGTCATTTATACTGGTCAAGGTCATTTGTACTTGTCAAGGTCATTTATACTGGTCAAGGTCATTTACTAGTCTTATTGAAGGTAATTTATACTGCTCAAGGTCATTGATATTGGTCAAGGTCATTAAGTGGCACGCTATAGTGCACGATTCTTCATCATTGTTGAGGATTTGAAAAAAGGTTAAATCGCAGAAAAGCGAAAGGCTAAAGTCCATTGTCACGGAGGGCATACTATAGTATGTTGTTTTTCTATTTTTGGTGGTGTGCGGGCTCCATCCAATAACTACACCAGTTGTGATGCAATAGAGTTTGCTGTGACCGTTGTGAATTATGGGTGGTGTGGTCTTTGCCAAGACGGTGGATTGTGGCCCATGCCTTCCTGCTGTTATTTGTCATGTTGGTGTTCTCTATATCTTTTCGTCCTGGGCATGACGTTAAACTGTTCCGTTCGAGAGGACCGGCGACCCTCGAATGTAAACAGCCACGAAAGGAAACTATGTGTGTGTGAGGTGTTCTATCATTTCATTCCAGTACTACTACTTTGGGTAGTGGCTGGACGTTTGTGTAGATATTGAAAAGGAGGGGGCGAGCAGGCTACCTTGTGGTAGGCCGTTCTTTTGGGCTTTCCATTTACTCCTCTGGTCATTTAACTGGACATAGAAGCGCCTGTTGTTGAGGAGGCTTTTCCTGACCATTGTGCGGTGTTGGACAGTGTCGTAGGCAGCAGAGAGATCTCTGAATGCTGCTCCAGTTATTTGTTTTCCCTCAAACCCATCCTCAATGTGTTGGGTGAGGTTGAGCTCTGTCCAGCACAGGACGGGACGGAAACCAGCTTGGTCTTTAGTCAGCTTGGTGTCTATGAGTGGTATGAGGCGTTGGAGTAGCAGCCTCTCTTGTAGGTGATGCAGAGGAGGGAAATGGGTCGGTAGCTCTTTGGGGGTGATGGGTCTTTGCCAGGTTTGGGGATTGCAACCACTTTGGCCTTTCTCCAGACAGAAGGGATGGTTTTCTGTGCCATGCATTTATTCAGTATCCCCACGAGCCAGGTCTTTGCGTTAGGTCCCAGGTGCTGTATCATTTCTGCCAGTATGTCATCAATCCCTGCTGCTTTTCCGGGTTTCAACTTTCCCATTGCAGTTTCGAGTTCTTCTAGGTCGAAGGGTTTGGTTTGAGGGCTGGCTGATTGAGGTTGGTCTGATACCACTGTGTGATGGTATTCTCCTGTGGGTCGGTGGCGGTGTTGGTCACAACTGGTGGCCAACAGTCGTAACCAACACCGCCACCGACCCACATAGAATACCATCGCACAGTGGTATCAGACCAACCACAATCAGCCAGTCCTCAAACCAAACCCTTCGACCTAGAAGAACTTGAAACTGCAATGGGAAAGTTGAAACCCGGAAAAGCAGCAGGGATTGATGACATGCTGGAAGAAATGATACAGCACCTGGGACCTAGCGCAAAGACCTGGCTTGTGGGGATGCTGAACACGTGCATGGCACAGAAAACCATCCCTTCTGTCTGGAGAAAGGCCAAAGTGGTTGCAATCCCTAAACCTGGCAAAGACCCATTATCCCCGAAGAGCTACCGACCCATTTCCTTCCTCTGCATCACCTACAAGCTCTATGAGAGGCACTAACATTTCTGAACAGACTATATTTACATCAATATGTCTGGGTCCCCACATACTCACTCAGGGTTGACGTGTCACACCTGCAGTGATGGGAGGGGCACCAAAATGTGGTGTTTTGATTGGTTGATGGGGGCACTCCCTTAGTATAAAAGTGTATGTTTTGTGTACACATGACCTGATGAAGATCAAATAGATCGAAACGTTGTCAGTATTTCAATACAGAACGTTTTTTTTACACCTGTGATGTGCGGGCTCCATCCAATACCTACACCAGTTGTGATGCAACAGAGTTTGCTGTGACCGTTGTGAATTATGGGTGGTGTGGTCTTTGCCAAGACGGTGGATTGTGGCTCATGCCTTCCTGCTGTTATTTGTCATGTTGGTGTTCTCTATATCTTTTCGTCCTGGGCATGACGTTAAACTGTTCCGTTCGAGAGGACCGGCAACCCTCGAATGTAAACAGGAGTAGCAGCCTCTCTTGTAGGTGATGCAGAGGAGGGAAATGGGTCGGTAGCTCTTTGGGGATGATGGGTCTTTGCCAGGTTTGGGGATTGCAACCACTTTGGCCTTTCTCCAGACAGAAGGGATGGTTTTCTGTGCCATGCATGTATTCAGTATCCCCACGAGCCAGGTCTTTGCGTTAGGTCCCAGGTGCTGTATCATTTCTGCCAGTATGTCATCAATCCCTGCTGCTTTTCCGGGTTTCAACTTTCCCATTGCAGTTTCGAGTTCTTCTAGGTCGAAGGGTTTGGTTTGAGGGCTGGCTGATTGAGGTTGGTCTGATACCACTGTGCGATGGTATTCTCCTGTGGGTCGGTGGCGGTTTTTCGCGTCTCGGTTCCTCAGGTGCAAGCTGCATAGTTGGGTTTGTGTGTGTCTTTCTTTTTCTGTCTTTCTTTCTTAGGACGGAGATCAAGGTAGACGCCGTTGGAAGGCTCAACACAAGCCGATGCCCCTAGAGATCCATCCCAAAGCTTCCCTCAGGGAGTTCAGCAAGCCAGCTAGCCAGCAAGCCTGCCCAGTCAGCGAACGCAGCCAGTCGGCTCCGCCAGTCAGCCAGTGTAGAAAGTCAGGCTGCCAAGCCAGAGCATATCAGCCGTTGCAGTCAGCCACTGCAGCCATACCAGCCTTGCTCAGTCAGCTCAGCCAGGCCTCTCTCGAGGCCTGGCTCTCTGTCTGCCTGGCCCGGTCTGCCCTGCCCTGCCTTGCAGCAACAGAACCAGCCTTTCTGGCAAGCCAGCCAGCTCAGAATGCGAGCTGAGCAAGCCAGTGCAGCAGCAAGCCCAGACTAGGTTACCGCAGCCTTACTGTGCAGCCACAGCCACTCAGCCAAGACCAGCAGGAGCTGGCCAGGCTCCAACCCTTGCAGCGCAGCCTTAGGCCGGATAGTCCCCCTGCCTGCACTTTGTTGCCTTCCTGGCCTGTCTGCCTGCCTAGGCGCCTCGGTCTTCCTGTCTGTCTGCCTTGGCCTGCCTGTCTGAAACTGGTTTAGACTAACTGCGTGCTTGCCAGCTGCGTTGGCTTGCTGAGCTCGTATTCTGAGCTGGCTGGCTTGCTAGCAAGGCTGGTTCTGTTGCTGCAAGGCAGGGCAGGGCAGACCGGGCCAGGCAGACAGAGAGCCAGGCCTCGAGAGAGGCCTGGCTGAGCTGACTGAGCAAGGCTGGTATGGCTGCAATGGCGGACTGCAAGGGCTGATATGCTCTGGCTTGTCAGCCTGACTTTCTACACTGGCTGACTGGCGGAGCTGGCTGGCTGCGTTGGCTGACTGGGCGGGCTTGCTGGCTAGCTGGCTTGCTGGGCTCCCTGAGGGAAGCTTTGGGATGGATCTCTAGGGGCATCGGCTTGTGTTGAGCCTTCCAACGGCGTCTACCTTGATCTTCATCCTAAGAAAGACAGACAGAAAAAGAAAGACACACACAAAGTCAACTATGCAGTTTCCACATGAGGAAGGCAGGCAGGAAGGCAGGCAGGCACGCAGGCAGGCACAAGCTGCCTGCGTGCTTGCTTCGCCCTCCAGTTGCTGCTCCAGTTATTTGTTTTCCCTCAAACCCATCCTCAATGTGTTGGGTGAGGTTGAGCTCTGTCCAGCACAGGACGGGACGGAAACCAGCTTGGTGTCTGAGTGGTATGAGGCGTTGGAGTAGCAGCCTCTCTTGTAGGTGATGCAGAGGAGGGAAATGGGTCGGTAGCTCTTTGAGGATGATGGGTCTTTGCCAGGTTTGGGGATTGCAACCACTTTGGCCTTTCTCCAGACAGAAGGGATGGTTTTCTGTGCCATGCATGTGTTCAGCATCCCCACGAGCCAGGTCTTTGCGTTAGGTTCCAGGTGCTGTATAATTTCTGCCAGTATGTCATCAATCCCTGCTGCTTTTCCGGGTTTCGAGTTCTTCTAGGTCGAATGGTTTGGTTTGAGGGCTGGCTGATTGTGGTTGGTCTGATACCACTGTGCGATGGTATTCTCCTGTGGGTCGGCGGCGGTGTTGGTTACGACTGTTGGCCACCAGTTGTGATGCAACAGAGTTTGCTGTGACCGTTGTGAATTATGGGTGGCTCCCTGAGGTCCTTGATCACCATTGGGTCCAACAGTGGTCATTGAAGCGTGCACACACACATGCACACATGCACCTACACACGCACAGGCGCACATGCGTATGCACACCTGGACCTTTAAATGAACAACAACACAAAAACTAAGGCACTGGTGTCGGACTTCTGGTTTACCGGAACGGGGTTCAACTCCCTGCAGTGCCCTGCTCAATGTGTTGTATTTCATTCATTGGTCCATGGTCTCAGGTCATTGAGCGGCGCGCTATAGTGCGCGATTCTTCATCATTGTTGAGGATTTTTTAAAGGTGAAAATCAAGGAAAAGCAAAAGGCTATAGTCCATGGTCACGGACCGCATACTGGTCAAGGTCATTTATACTGGTGAAGATCATTTACTAGTCTTATAAAGGTCATTTATACTGGTCAAGGTCATTTACTAGTCTCATGAAGGTCATGTATACTGGTCACAGTCATATACTGGTCACGGTCATTTCTACTGGTGAAGGTAATTTATACTGGTCAAGGTCATTTGTACTTGTCAAGGTCATTTATACTGGTCAAGGTCATTTACTAGTCTTATTGAAGGTAATTTATACTGCTCAAGGTCATTGATATTGGTCAAGGTCATTAAGTGGCACGCTATAGTGCACGATTCTTCATCATTGTTGAGGATTTGAAAAAAGGTTAAATCGCAGAAAAGCGAAAGGCTAAAGTCCATTGTCACGGAGGGCATACTATAGTATGTTGTTTTTCTATTTTTGGTGGTGTGCGGGCTCCATCCAATAACTACACCAGTTGTGATGCAATAGAGTTTGCTGTGACCGTTGTGAATTATGGGTGGTGTGGTCTTTGCCAAGACGGTGGATTGTGGCCCATGCCTTCCTGCTGTTATTTGTCATGTTGGTGTTCTCTATATCTTTTCGTCCTGGGCATGACGTTAAACTGTTCCGTTCGAGAGGACCGGCAACCCTCGAATGTAAACAGCCACGAAAGGAAACTATGTGTGTGTGAGGTGTTCTCTATCATTTAATTCCAGACTTTCCTTCGTTCATTCCCAACTTCACTGTCTATCTCCTGTGTTCTCCATTCATCTTGAGCGATACACAGTTGTCTGATGTGCGGGGGGAGGTGCCGGCTAGTGCATAAAGGCACGGGACAGGTGTTGTCTTGACGCATCCCGTGTTGATGCGACAGGTGTCATTTAGGGCTGTGTCGACCAATTTGGTGTGACGTGATCGGCTCCAGCTTGAGCAGGCATACTCTGCTGTAGAGAAAGACAGGGCCATGGCAGTTGCACGGATTGTTTGTGGGTCTGCGCCCCTCTTGGAGTTCACTAGTTTTCACAGGATGTTATTGTGGGTGTTGACCGTGGCTTTTGTGTTCTCCAGGTGTTTTTTGAAGAAGAGGGTCCTGTCCAGTGTAACTCCAAGATACATGGGGTGGGTATGGTTGGAGAGTTTGTGACCATCCCAAGTGACGCTCAGTTCTTTTTTTGCGTCTCGGTTCCTCAGGTGGAAGCTGCATAGTTGGGTTTGTGTCTTTGTGAAAACCGTGTCTTTCTTTTTCTGTCTTTCTTTCTTAGGACGGAGATCAAGGTAGACGCCGTTGGAAGGCTCAACACAAGCCGATGCCCCTAGAGATCCATCCCAAAGCTTCCCTCAGGGAGCTCAGCAAGCCAGCTAGCCAGCAAGCCTGCCCAGTCAGCGAACGCAGCCAGTCAGCTCCGCCAGTCAGCCAGTGTAGAAAGTCAGGCTGCCAAGCCAGAGCATATCAGCCCTTGCAGTCCGCCATTGCAGCCATACCAGCCTTGCTCAGTCAGCTCAGCCAGGCCTCTCTCGAGGCCTGGCTCTCTGTCTGCCTGGCCCAGTCTGCTCCGCCCTGCCTTGCAGCAACAGAACCAGCCTTTCTGGCAAGCCAGCCAGCTCAGAATGCGAGCTGAGCAAGCCAGAGGTTGGGTGAGGTTGAGCTCTGTCCAGCACAGGAGCGGCCGGGACGGAAACCAGCTTGGTCTTTAGTCAGCTTGGTGTCTATGAGTGGCATGAGGCGTTGGAGTAGCAGCCTCTCTTGTAGGTGATGCAGAGGAGGGAAATGGGTCGGTAGCTCTTTGGGGATGATGGGTCTTTGCCAGGTTTGGGGATTGCAACCACTTTGGCCTTTCTCCAGACAGAAGGGATGGTTTTCTGTGCCATGCATTTATTCAGTATCCCCACGAGCCAGGTCTTTGCGTTAGGTCCCAGGTGCTCAACTTTCCCATTGCAGTTTCGAGTTCTTCTAGGTCGAAGGGTTTGGTTTGAGGGCTGGCTGATTGTGGTTGGTCTGATACCACTGTGCGATGGTATTCTCCTGTGGGTCGGCGGCGGTGTTGGTTATGACTGTTGGCCACCAGTTGTGACGCAACAGAGTTCGCTGTGATCGTTGTGAATTATGGGTGGCTCCCTGAGGTCCTTGATCCCCATGGGGTCCAACAGTGGTCATTGAAGCGTGCACACACGCACGCACACACACATGCACCTACACACGCACGGGCGCACATGTGCATGCACACGCTAACCAAATGTAACTCTGAGAGTGTAACACATGTAACCAAATGGACCCTTACAGCTCTAACTCTGAGAGTATATATGGTGGCCGACGGGCACGTACAGGTCTAGTGTAACCAAATGGACCATTTGGTCCATGTCTGTAAGTCTGAGAGTGTAACACATGTAACCAAATGGACCCTTACAGGTCTGTCATTCTGAGAGTGTAACACATGTAACCAAATTGACCCTTACAGATCCAACACTGTTTTTTGTTAATCATCGAATGAAATGTGGGAGGTCGGCAAAAGAGAAAGTTTAAAAAATCAAAGCAAAGGTAATTCGAAAATGTTATTTTTGTGCTTTTGTGTTTCTCTTCTTTATACATTACTTTACTGTTTGAAATGTAAAATTTACATTTCAACGAAAGGACCTGTAAAGGACAACACAAAACCTAAGGCACTGGTGTCGTACTTCTGGTTTACCGGAACGGGGTTCAACTCCCTGCAGTGCCCTGCTCAATGTGTTGTATTTACATGGTTCATTGAACGGGGTTCAACTCCCTGCAGTGCCCTGCTCAATGTGTTGTATTTACATGGTTCATTGAACGGGGTTCAACTCCCTGCAGTGCCCTGCTCAATGTGTTGTATTTACATGGTTCATTGAACGGGGTTCAACTCCCTGCAGTGCCCTGCTCAATGTGTTGTATTTACATGGTTCATTGGTCCATGGTCTCAGAGGTCATTAGAGCGGCGCGCTATAGTGCGCGATTCTTCATCATTGTTGAGGATTTAAAAAAAGGTGAAAATCGCGGAAAAGTGAAGGGCTATAGTCTATGGTGTCGGACTGCATACTGGTCAAGGTAATTTATACTGGTCAAGGTAATTTACACTGATCAAGGTCATTTATACTGGTCAAGGTCATTTATACTGATCAAGGTCATTTATACTGGTGAAGGTCATTTATACTGATCAAGGTCATTTATACTGGTGAAGGTCATTTATACATGTCAAGGTCATTAATCCATGGTCTCGGAGGTCATACAATAGTATGTCGTTTTTTTTCGATTTCGGAGGATTTGAAAAAAAAAAGGTGAAAATCGCGGAAAAGAGAAAGGCTATAGTCCATGGTCACGGACCGCATACTGGTCAAGGTCATTTATACTGGTCAAGGTCATTTATACTGGTCAAGGTCATATATACTGGTGAAGGTCATATATACTGGTGAAGGTCATTTACTAATCTTATGAAGGTCATTTATACTGCTCAAGGTCAGTGATTGATTGATTGATTGTCGAATTACAGTACATTTCAAGCACAAACTCAATACTAACTAGAAAAAGTGCCCTTCTGGGCACAGGTCTCCACCAGGTTATCCACAGATCCGTGCAGTTAGAGGTAAAAACACTTTTCGGCCAGTTATAGCGCCACCTTGAGGCTGAGTTGAAATTGTTCATGTGGCATTTTGTCCTCGGCCTAGTGGGAATGTGGGTGCACAATTTCACGGAAATCACGCGATGTGTTCATGATTTGCAGCATTTTGTTTGAAACTGAGCACTCCTGTGAACTTTGGAAGCCAATCTTAACCAATCAGGATGGAGTGTGAGAAATATGAAAGACCGGTTTGGTTGAATGGCTCTAGAGAGACTGTGTACCAATTTGCGTGATGTTTGGACAAAATCTGTAGGTGTGCTGTGCAAAAACCTGTTTTGCACAAAGCGGCCTCCTGGTGGCGCTATAACAGGCCGTTCTGGAAAGTTTGGGGCAGAGGTTCATGGTTGGCATCCAGGGAGTGTGTGTGCAAAATTTGGCATCGACCGGGTTAACGGTGGCTGAGATTAGCTGGTCACGGACGGACACACGGACACACGGACACACGGACACACGGACGGACGGACGGACGGAGTGCAAAACATACTCTCCCCATGCCTTCGGCTGGTGGAGACAAAAAGTTCCAGCATGTGTCTCCACAGTAAGCTGAATAACAAAGTGTGAATGTAGTTTCTAGGTGAAAGTGATTTTTAAATTTCCCCATTGACATGAATGGGAAAAGGCAAAAATTCACATTCAAGTATTTGTTCCTCGGAGACTGTAATCACTATAGTTACAAAACTTTTAGGGATAATTCAACATTATACCTAAAATTATTTAACCCTAAAATTTTATCGGTCGGCCTCATGGTGGCGCTATAACAGCCCACTTTACCTTTTGGCTTATAACTCTTGAACCGTAGGTCGTAAAACAAAATCCCTGGATTCCTTGGGTCATGACGCATCTCCCCATATAGGCCACGCCCATTTCCGCCATGATAGATTTTCCGCCATTTTGAATTTTGTCCAAAACACACTTTTTGCTTTTCCTCCTACAGATTTTGTCCAAATCTCACAGAATTCGGCACACGTGAGCTCTGGACCCATCCAATTAAAACTGAACTGCAGAATTTTGAAAGTGCGTATCGTTCGGCCGTAATCGTCTTCCGAAGTTAGTAGGAGGGGCCTATATCACAAAAAATGCCATAAATCACGAACGGAATGTCCAATCCATCCCAAATTTGAATCACATGTCCGGGGTGGTTCAATCAACCAAGTTCTAAAAGCAATTGCATTTTCATCCATAGGGGGCGCCGCAAATGCGAGAAATGTAACCGTTTGTCGCAAAAACATGAATTTCGGGGGTTAAATCCCCTCCGAATTACTTACGCATGATCTAAGGCGTGACTTGAAATTGTAATTGGCTGGCAATACTAGTGGGAGGGGCATATGTAAGCCACTGCGGCAACCACACTCTGCAATTTTTTTAAATTGCGAATTTTCTAGTTTGTGATTGTCTTTTGTAGTTATTAGTAGCCTAGATCTGTGGTTTGGGAATAGGTATGCAGTATTTGTCATGGAATGTAGGCCTAATATGAGTGTAGACTGCTGCTGTTGCCTTATTGGGAAGAGTGGGAAGAGCCCTAATCAAAAAACCCTATAAGGTTTTTCAAAATGTCTAATAGGAAATTCCTATAGAATCCTATAGGATTATGAACATTTTCAAATGTTCCAACTTCCAATAGAATATCAATAGGATTATGAAATTCCAATGTTCCAATAGAATTCCTATGGGATTCTGAATTCCAATAAGAATCCAGTAGGAGTTTTCCCGATGGTCTAATAGAATCCTTTAGGATTTTAAATTCCTATAAGAATCTAGTTGGAGTTTTCCGATGTTCCAATAGAATCCTATAGGATTTTGAATTCCTAAAAATCCGGTCTGTAACTAGCCTGGTAAAATGTCATAGTCTGTCACCTCTATCATAATGTTATCCTATTGAAACTGGAAATGCTATTTGTGGGCTACAGAACTAAAAACACTCGAACTTTGTCGAGGACCCACAAAATAATATGTAGCCTAATGGACAAATGCAGGAAATTCAAATGTTTCACAAACATTACAACTGTATCAAAGATAGTCCGTTTGAGCATGTCACTCCATAGTGAATGATAGCCTACTATATAAGGAGCATGTCTTGAGTGTACAGGGTTTGATGAGGTCAGATCAACATATGGAATGTCAGAACAGGTCAGCTCCATACAGTATATGGAGATTAAGGGTGGTAGCGGGGACATTCTCTTGAGTGTACAGGGTTTGAGGAGGGCCCAGGTAGGGCTCTAGTTTTCGCCGGCTGCTGGGCGCTGCTGCAATTATAACTTTGCGGCAGATCCGTCTAGAGTTTGAATGGACAGGTATCAGTCAAAAGGGAGACATCGAAGATGAAGGATGGATGGGGAAGGATCAATATATGGAATGTTAGAACAGGTTCTGACCATATATGGAGATCTAAGGGTTTGAGGTCAGATGTATGGTCTTAATTGCGACAACAGGTCGCATAAGCATTTACTATGATATCGATCCCTGATTTACTATCATCCCTAGTGATGATGATTTCATAGTGATGTCACAACAAAGACCTATGTCATAGTGAACCTATCACGAGACCTGGGCACTATATGGGGGCTTTCCCCATGTGGGAATTTTGAGCGACAACTTCACAACTTCAAGGCTTTACTCTCTCCCCATGCCTTCGGCCTGGTGGAGACAATAATGCCAGACTGCCTACATTTCCCAGAATGCATCATTGCAGTCCCAGCCAGTAGATGGATGTCAAAGTAATTAACCAGCTGAGAGCAGGAGCGACAGTGTGAGGCAACTTGAAGCAACAGAGGTTCTGTTCTGGGAAGATAAAACTAAATTAAACATGTCTCAAAATAAACCTTTACTTGCACCGAGTGATGCTGAAAACGTCCGAAAAAGATCCACGCCAGGCACTTCAGGTGAGTTTATAGACAATAAGATATATAACCCTGAAATGTTGCTGTTTTTACAAGACTATAAACGTGGGACATGTTTTAACCTCAACTTCTTTAGGATATTTTATAAAGTTTTAAACGTGTTTTTCCATGTTTCTGCACACGTGAGTGTTTGTTACCGTTTAATCAGGATTAATTAAAATCACCTGTATGCGATGCAATATTCGGTGTTCAATGGCCTATATCCTATCAATGTTCCTGTGCCCCTCTGCCAGTCTGCCTCCTCCAGATCAGAGTAATCTTACTATTCCACTCGGCTCCAGATCAAAACGGTTCATAATCTTTCAAAAATGTGTTTTTGTTGGAGTGTTCATTTAAATTACATGTCCCTTGTGGATACTGGATACATCACGGGGAAATTACATTCAATTCAATTCTACTACTCCAGAGTACTCATGTGAAACACTCACTGATTAATGTACAGTCCAGTGGATTTTAAAGTGGGGTCTTGAATAATAATAGGCTAATATTATTAATTAAATTTTCAGGCTATTTATACTTGTAAAAATTGTAAATTGTAGCACCAGTGTTTTTAAAGCATTAATGTGGTCCGTCACAGACGGACAGGAGGCTACATTCCATATGACCATCAGCAGATTCATGTTAGTCACAGATGTTTTACCAGGACCGTTATGGAGTATCGGGTGACAACCTCACAATACCTGCGTATAGTCATCACTACAGCACTTTGGTTTTTATTATCTTTGTGTGTGGTCTGTGAGGTCTGATGTCCACTTGCCAACAAAGAACTTTGTGGGAGAGGCCAAATTGAGTCTGTACAAATTAAAGTTTGGCACTGGCTAGCCGCAATTTGCAACTCTAGATTATTTTATAATGGGATGAATCTAGAGTTGCAACAAGCTCCATCCACTTCCTATTCATCATTCATTTTTGGTTTGTGATCTGCTTGTCTTAAACGACGTTAAACTCACCAACATTGCAGCTGTAGTCCAAGCTTGAATTATCCTCTTTCAATCTGCCGAGCTTGTTTTTCATAAAAATCCACCGTAGACATGTTATGAGCTACTTTCTGTCAAGACATTCTGTGCAGGTGATTTTTTTTCTAAGTGCTGGAGTTTGGAAGCACTCGTCGTACGTCACTGAACGGCCCTGCGTTCCACCTGTTTCGAATTTGCACATAATGCAGGAGGCAGCAGCGCGACCCGTTAACAAAAACGAGTGCTTCCAAACTGCAACACTTGGAAAAAGAATCACTTGCAGAGGATGTCTTGACAGAAAGTATCTCATAACATCTCTACGGTGGATTTTTATGAAAAACAAGCTCGGCAGATTGAAAGAGGATAATTCAAGCTTGGACTACAGCTGCAATGTTGGTGAGTTTAATGTCGTTTAAGACAAGCAGATCACAAACCAAAAATGATGAATAGGAAGTGGATGGAGCTTGTTGCAACTCTAGATTCATCCCATTATAAAAAGATCTAGAGTGCAAATTGCGGCTAGGCACTGGCTACATTTTGTTCAGTAGGCTAATACTGAAAAGTATTCATTGTGCTGAATGTCCCATTTCACAAGTTCAAAATGTATTAAACAATCTTTTGAAAATAGTCGATCACATGCTCAATTGTGAGTTTGTAGATCTTTCTATTTTCAAAAGGCTGAAAAATAATATGGCTTAAAACTAAGTGTACACCACTGGTGCTGCCTGACTTTCCACCACAAGATCTGTCTGCTTTTTAATCATATCTATATTTTCTTATTCTCACTATGATGATGATTTATAATCTGGATATATTGCATTGTACTGTGAAAGCACAGTCTTCTTCAGAGTTGCGGAACATATCCTGCCAACATTTAACTATTGAACGAGTGAAATTGAAAAATAAACCTTGATTCTTGGTGGCAGGGCACCATGGGGAGCCTGATCAGCAGCAACGGTTCCCACGGCACCTGACTGTAGCAGAGACGCCCTCCCCGGACCCTGGGCACCACTACTGCGCCTATTCACCTAAAGCTCTGCTGGCTGTACCCCGAGGTGAGACTGGTCAACCCTGCAGTCCTGCTTCTGTCCTGTATGGAGGCCTGTCGGACCGCTCGCCCCAGTGGTTCTTGTATTCATTTGGTTTAGGCATAGTTTTACTGAGGTTAGAAAAGGGTGAGTTTAGAGGGGGCATGGTGGCACAGTTGGTAGTGCTGTCGCCTCACAGCTAGAAGGTCCTAGGTTAAATTCCCGCTCGGGACGCTGTGGGTGCTGGCGGCGTGTTTCCTCCTCCGCGTCATCAGTGCCCATACCCAAAGGCGGGGTTGGCGAAAGTGGAGTTTGCATGTTCTCCCCGTGTCCCCTAGGGTAGGTACCCTCACAAAAAACATGCAGTAATCCTGGTCACTAAACTGCCTCCCCCTGGCCTGATGGAGGGGAAAGGAACTGGTTGGAATAACGTGTTCCTTCCACACGCTATGTCCAACCAGGGAAACTCCCCCCTGTCAGGTGTAAAGGAGCAACTTGGACACTCAGGCATGAAGGAAGCATGAGTTCAAGTCCGTTGCTCTCCTCTTGTCCCCCATATATGGGGACTAGGTTGGTGGAGGGTGTGTAGAGCCCAGGATCACATTAGATGATTGACACAGGGGTGAAAAATGGGTTACAAAATCGTGGGATAAAAAAAATATATAAAATAAAAGGGTAAGTTTAGGTATAGTTTTTTTTGAGGTTAGGTTTAGGCATAGCTTTACTGAGGCTAGGAATAAGGATAGGTTTAGGCATAGTTTTACTGATATTGATGAACTGAATTTGTTTTTTGTAATAATTATGTTGTGTGTGGACCCCAGGAAGACTAGCTGACTGCCATGGCATCAGCTAATGGTGATCCTTTTCAAATAAACAAATAAGCAGCAGTGTCTGTGAAGCAATGGAAGCAGAGCTATTTGTGAAGCAGTGACGGTGTGCAAAGCATTTCCATTCTTTGAAGTAGCAGCCGCATGCAAGCGTCATTTCCATCCACCAGCTGTTTTAAAAACACGGAAGAGACGCCTGCTCTAGGTGGCATCTTGATGCTACTGTCTGGGTAGTGGGTACACTGAGTGCCGTATTTAAAGGGACCGCCTTGTTGAGGGAATGAGGTTCCACTATGGAAGTGTGACGTAATGATCAGCTGAGATGTGAATGACAAATAGGAAGCTAGGCTGATTGATCCAATCAGTTGACTGACCGCTGATTACAGCTGAGGCAACGTGTCCTGTATAAACTAACGACAGGCTTCATTAGTTCATTTTAACCACTTTATTCATTTAGGTTGGCTATTCAAAAATAATAGATCTACAAGATCACAGCGTGTCACTTTGTGCAGTGCTGCGAGCTTGTACAGCTGCTATTTTTGAAAACATTTTGAATTAAACCAATCTCTTCTGGGCATCCCTGCCGTGAAACCTTTTCAGATGGGGGGTCCGAGGCCAATTAGGGGGTCCTTGACTTGGAAAAGGTTTGAGAACCACTGCGATATACAGTGGATAAACTGGATATAATATGGATATGTTCATTGCCCGGCCCTACTTGGAACATGTGTTATTTCTGTGATTTGACGTCCTTTCCAGGTCAGTCTAGGTCGGGTCAGTCTAGGTCTAGGACGTCGGACCGCTCCACGCCGTCACAATATGCTGAGGAGGGCTGGCATGAAGGCACCTCCAAGACCACCATCAGAGCTGAGAATGAGGTGGAGGCCATGAGAGAGGCCAATAACTACAAGGTAACTACAATGTACAATGTTGATGTCGTCAGTGGTGGAAAAAAGTACTCCCAATGTCGTAAAAGTACCAATGTAGAAAAAAGTGAAAGTCAGGCATTCAAAAGTACAAATGCATGATTGGCATCAAAATATACTTAAAGTACTCTTTATGCAGAATGAAATGGCAGATCTACTGTACAAGCTCACAACACGTCGCACTGCAACGCATATATGGCTGAAGTGGTTCATGTATGTTTTGTAATAAAACCGGAAAATGGTAAAGTGACAATGTAAGGACGTTAATAACTTTGACTATTTCTTTTAAGGGAAAAAAGACCATTACAACATCAAAACAAATCAACAAACTACTATAAAAACTGGCCAAACATTGGCCAAATTGTCAAATAATATAAGGAAGGCACAACTTTTGAAAATAGCTGATCTACAAGATCACAAACGTGGCATGAGATTGTAGTTCGGCTATTCCCATTTTCACATTTCCCCAGTTCAAATATGATTATCTTGTGGGGTCACGGCCTGAAAAGGTTGAGAACCAGTGCTCTAGAATTGATGTCCTGACTCTCAAAACTATAGTTCGGAAAGCCTTTCTGATGTCAGAAGGAGGAGTCTGAATTGACCTTAAGCATGAAAATTGTATTAAATTATATGCCAAATGGATATTACAGGGAATTACTTAAGACCTAAAAGGGGGAATATAAAGAAACAGAGCCCACAGATGGATGCTGGGGAGGTGGTGTACAGCTGCTGATGTCCCTCCAGTCCAGAGGATAGTGAGAACAGCAAAGAATCCCAGCCCTAGGCCCCTAGTCGGGGTACTGTCTTCCTTTACATGTCTGAACTTTGTTTTCCTCCAGTTTGGTTTCAGGAAGTGGAAGGGTTATGTGACTGAAATACCCATGGAGAACCGGTCGGATGTGGTCAAAGCACTCTACTGTGACCTGACCACGGTGAAACCTCAAGCAGGTCCATCCTGGCCTCCTTTATTTATTTTTTATTTTTCTTAAAGCGGCACTACTTTTCTTTTATGAATACAATAATGTTGTCCAATCTGTTGTCGTAGAGTATGTTAACCTAATAATACATATAACTTATACAATCTGACAATCTTTATGGTAGACTATGTTGATACAATATTTCAGTCCAAGTATTGTACAGTATGTTAATACAATATGCAATCTGTATGGTATAGTTTGTTAAATATAGAGTATACAATATAACTTCTACAATTGTGGTGGTTGTATTTTGTCCCCCCGTGCTCTTGAGACATTTTAATTTAGATCCCCTGAACAAGAGCGGATGCTCTGAGAAATAAATCTCTGTTTAATAAAGAGCTCGAGAGACAGGGAGACTCCTGCTACTGAACAAACACTCTGTAGCAATGAGTAGGCCTACTATTAGAATATAGAGCTATTTAACACTTATTTTAACCAAAGAAAATCACTTGGCCTACCTTTTTTATGCATTCATAATTTGTATTTACAGGTTCTGTGGTAACCTTTGGAAACATAGTCTATGTGTTCTTATTTGGATGGTGGGTCTCCCTGTTCTACTTGCTTCTTTGCCCTCTGATGTTCCTGACCGTCTGCGGCGCTCCTTACGGTAACGTTATGTTTACACTAGAGATGTACCGATGAACCTCTTTCGTTCCCGATACTAATAGTGATACCAACAAGTTGCGTATCGGTCGATACCGTGTAGTATTGATCCAATAACGCTGTGTAATTTAAAAGCAATCTAGGACAGTCATTGGTGCCAATAATTTGATGGCCGGCAGAGACTCAATTTAGATATGTCGCATCTATTGTTTTTATATGTTCACTTAATTGTGATTTTTGTCTTAACATTGGCTTGTAGGCTTCCTAAACAAAGATTGCAAAGGGAAGACATGACAAATAACTTAATTTCTTTATAATTAAATGTAAGAAATGGCATAAATGGGCAATAGCCGATCTACAAGCTCACAGCTTGTAGATGGGCTGTTTCCGGTATTTGTTTGAAAATACCGTTAAGACCCCCCAAGGGCGAGGTCGCACTGAAACAACAGAGCTTCTTAATACGGCACAGTTGAGAAGCAGGAGTTAAACAATTAATCTGGTGTCTGTGAGGTCAGATGTAGAGTTGCTGGCCGGCTCCATATATGTAGATCTAGTATAGCTATCCAGGGTTTGATGAGGTCAGTGTGATCTTCATATATGGAGATTCAGGTAATGCTAGTCGGCTTCATATAGAGATCCATGTGTTGTACCAACTTGGTTCATTTGCCAGTGTGACTCGCGTTGCGGCAACCACACTGGTTATCATGAGACTGTCACGATATGGCCATATTGACATTCCCATATATGGGCTTTATATTGATGACATCAGGCATCTCCATATATGGGCATTCCCAGCCAATGCCCTAATACAATCCCTGTTATACCCAATATGTTTTTTTTAGGCCTGAAACAACAGAGCTATTACAACAGTGCTAATAATCTGGGGTCAGGAGGTCAGATGTAGAATTGTTGGCCGGCTCATATATGCAGATGTAGGTGATGATCCAGTCTTCTCCATGTATGGCTATCAAGGGTTTGATGAGGTCAGTGTTGTGATCTTCATATATGGAGATCCATGTGTTGTACCAACTTTGTTCATTTGGAAGTCTGAGTCGCGGGAACCACAGTGTTTGGACAACAACCATATATAGAGATCTAAGGGTCTCCATGATGTCACGAGGCGTGACCATATATGGGGGCATGATGTCAGGAGGTGTGACCATATATGGGGGCGTGATGTCACGAGGCGTGACCATATATGGAGGCATGGGTGACGCAACGAACAAACAAACGGGAAATACAGGTTGTCATAGTAAATGCGACCTAGGTCGCAATTGAATCATTTATAAAAAATTAAATTAATTGAAAAGGTGATTGAGAATAATTATGCTTTTTTCCCTTATTTTTTTCCCAGGGAAATTGTGTTGGAAGTTGACCTTTTACTTTATATGGCCATTTGGGAAGTCCATACAGAGGGTAAGATTAGAGTCCATAGTCTAACTTTTCTTATTTTTCTTAATGCCCTACTTGATCATACTACAGCATCACACAAAAGTAGCAAGCTTAAAATGCAGCTTGAGTCTTCAACTGCCTTATTTTTATTATGAAAAAATAAATGCGAAAAGATTATCTTGGTATTCAGGGAGATTAGTAGACTGTATTTGGGATTGACAGATTATCCGGAATATCGTCTTGTCGGGTGGAATCCTCATATGTCCAAAATTGTTACTTTTCAGGATTCAAATTCAAAAATAGTGGGCGCGTTTGGAAATAGTGCACTGTGCGACGCAAACTAATGGGCGGGTTCGCTCCGGTATGGTATTTCCAAACGCGCCCAGTGTTTCGAGCTTGTGGATCTATTACTTTTGATGATGCTTTAGTAGTGTGACGCTGTAGTGTGATCAAGTAGGGCGTTAATCTACACACAAAAACAACACACAAAAAGTTTGAATATGGAGATGAGGGGTTTATGTCAGACGGCACAATTTAAATCTTATCGTTTTGTTTCTCTTCTGGTACTTCTGGACAGGAGTTTCCAAACGGTGGTACGATCCAGGAGGAAGAGGAGGTGGACACCGAAGACCGAGAAGAGCTCGGCAGGGTGAAGGACTCCACGCCCGTCTCGGTGTCTTCACCTGCCCCCCTGGAGGAGGTCGCTGTCCCAATCGAAATCCTTGTCCCCACCTGTCTGCTACCGCAGGAAAAGAAGTTCTCCGATCATTGGGTGAGGGGAAAACCATCACGATGTAGTAATGCTTTCCCAGAACATTTGGCTTAACCCGTTAAGACCTGGAAAGCCTATACGTATAGGCGTATACAATGTTATACCTTTCAATCCGGCAAAGCATCTGTGTGATTTTAGTTGTTACTATATATCATCAGTCACTGACTGGCCATATATGGAGTGTACATGGTTTGATGAGGTCAGATCAACAAGAGTTGCTGGCCGGCTCCATATATGCAGATTTGGTGAAGATCCAGTCTTCTCCACGTATGGTTATCCAGGGTTAGATGAGGTCAGTGTCGTGATCTTCATGTATGGAGATGGCCATATATGGTGGCGTGACATGTCATGAGGTGTGACCATAGATGGAGGCGTTAAGGGTCTCCATGATGTCATGTGGTCAGATCCATATATGGAGATCTATGGGTCTCCATGATGTCACAAGGCATGGATGGATTGGCAACCATATATGGTGGTGTGACAGATGCGAGGCGCAGGATTAAATGCGACCTTTGTTCGCAACAAGAGTGATGGCACAAATAGTGAAAATAGCCGATCTACAAGCACACAACTTGTAGATCAGCTATTCTCACTATTTTAAATCGTTTTAAAATAATAAAGTAACCGTTTTGGATATACAAGGCTTCCACCCGACAACGTTATATAGCAACATGATTGAAATCTTGATTCAATATATTCATTTATTTTAAAAGTTTCCAGATTTAGACAGTGTTGTTAGAATCAGCCTCAGGCCTCTTTTAGACGGCGACCATCTCCATATAACACGTCAAAGTCCCGTTGCGTTCTCATTTTTTCTTACCCTTTACACGAGAACGCACACGTTATGATATGATGTGCTATTATGCTATACTGTCGCTAGGTGGCGATAACGGGCTGCCAAATAGACAGGTCACCCACGTACAAGAAGAAGAAACCTTCACGCAAGCCTGCGCAACACGGCTCTGGGCGCGCCACGGGATGGTATATATTTTATAATACATAAGGCTACATAAAAGCTGCTGCCGCGGCTGCCGTCTATCACAAGGCTTTTTATTTACATCATGGTTTTACATTCAACATCGCTGATGAGCAGCACTTTGTAGGCGAGGAGGGAGGCTTGTTCAGGAACTCCATTATATCATAATGATATGGCTCTGCATCAATGTAATAAACATATGCGCTGTGAGCCAACGTGAGCCATGATGTCATAAGTTTTGCGGATTCACCGTTTTGCCTGTTTATATGGAGACCATAGGAAACGGCGTTCTGAATGATTTCCACTCTGGGAGGTGGTTTCACTTCGTTGCGTTTTCACCTCCTGAGAACACGGTTCTTGTCTAAATGACAGCAGCAAACGATACTTTATTTTGACGTTTTATATGAACACCATCCTCGTGTAAATAGCACCTCAGTCTGTTCTCTTACAGAGATGGAACCTTTACTGATGCCTGGATGTAACTTCAGGTGTTGGGAAGAGATTCAGTTAAGAGCAAAAGTTGAAAACTAATACAGCTGTCATCCATTCAGTTGCGGGTCAGTACCGTGGTGTGGCTGCTGTCTGGCTATCCGGTCCTGGTTCTGGTCCACTCTCTGGTGTGCATCATCTCCTGGCTCATGGTCTTCACCATCCCTGTCGCCAAGATGAATGCCCGCATCCTGGGCACCGTGCTCCTCATGCCCCCGGAAGACATCCACATCCATACGCCCAAAAACGTATGTGTTGCTTTCCTGAAATATGTACACTTATCGGGGCAAAATAATGTGAACAATAGCTCTCCTTTTATTTTTACTATTTGAAAGTGGCCAGGGCCAACCCATTTTTTTTCTTGAAAAATGTGATCTAATGTAATCCTGGGCGCTACGCTTCCTCTGCTAACCTGGGGGGGGGCAGCGGACTGACCTCATGCATCCTTCTATGCATGAGTAGTCCAAGCTGCTGCTTTTCACCTGACAGGGGAGTTTCCCCCAGGCCGGACGTAGCAAGTGGAAGGAACACGTTATTCCGACCAGTTCCTTTCCCCTCCATCAGGCGCCGCGGCTGGCCAGGGGGAGGTAGTTTAAAGTGTCATGTTTTCAATCTGTAAAATGAGTGTCATGTTTTCCTTTGTTTTTTGTTTTCATTTTTTGCAGCTCCGTGGATGTGAGACAAAAGTGATCCTGTGCTGCTATCGCGCCTTTAATGTGTACTATTACAAATACACTCTTCAGGGAATCCACATGTTTGCTCTCAGTATCCTTTTAAATTGATATGGGCTAATTTCAAAGCTCATGGTGGTTCTTCCTGGCTACAGATAAATAAAAACAGTAAACCGGCTTGCTTAAATCAGGCGCTTTTCTTGATAATAATCAACTTGGTTGATTCCAAACTGTTATTATTTTTTCTGTAAGGTTTATTTTCCATATATGTATGCTTCCATTGTCCTAGGCCATTTCCCCAACCCCCACATAAAATAAAATAAAGTGAGCAGAAGCATCACTAATGAACTTGTATACCATGACTGCTACAATCAGTGCTGTGTAATCAGTCTTTACTTTAGTCCATAACTCCACTGTCCTGCAGACATGCTTCTTCTGGTACTGGTGACACTGATAATTGGCTACATGGATCGTGCCAATATCTATACGAGTCCAGAGGTGAAGTTTGCCACAGCCATCTCCTCCATCATCCCCCTTTCTTACTTCATTGGAATGGGCATTGCCAGGTACAATCTTTCTTACTTCATTGGAATGGGCATTACCAGGTAACATCTTTCTTACTTCATTGGAATGGGCATTGCCAGGTAAAATCTTTCTTACTTCATTGGAATGGGCATTGCCAGGTAACATCTTTCTTACTTCATTGGAATGAGCATTGCCAGGTAACATCTTTCTTACTTCATTGGAATGAGCATTGCCAGGTAAAATCTTTCTTACTGCATTGGAATGGCCATTGCCAGGTAAAATCTTTCTTACTTCATTGGAATGGGCATTGCCAGGTAAAATCTTTCTTACTTCATTGGAATGGGCATTGCCAGGTAACATTTTCTTACTTCATTGGAATGGGCATTGCCAGATCAAATCTTTCCTACTTCATTGGAATGGGCATTGCCAGGTAAAATCTTTCCTACTTCATTGGAATGGGCATTGCCAGGTAAAATCTTTCCTACTTCATTGGAATGGGCATTGCCAGGTTGCCATTCTCATCACCACTAGAGCCTGAGTACTGATACCAGATTTTTGGACAGTTCTAATCTAGACTGCCGATTTGTTTTGAACAATGTTATTTAAAATAATGGAAATTAATTCTAATATCTATTTATTTTCTCACAAGGCATCACTTTGTGACGTTTTACCTAAAATCGTTCCAGGGGGTCCCTGGAACAAAATATTGAGATGGAGGTCTGTGGCAAAATAAAAAGAATTGACGGTCCTTGAGATGGAAAAAGTTTGAGAACCAATACTTTTTCAGAAAACTGTTGGTTTTACAAGTGGGTTATTGACAGTTATGGATTGTTTGGTCTACCGGTCATAATAGGCCTGTGGTGCCCCCCAGTGGCGGTCAGTGGGACAGGCATGTAAGGGCCTTGATGTGCTCCCTCTGCCACCTCAAACTGCAAGCTTGTATTACTTTCTCTGATTAATGGGAACTTCTCTCCCCAGCAATTTTTGTCATTGTAAAGCGTCCTTGGGTTTTTGAAAGGCTCTATATGAATTCATATTAAGAAAAAGGTTAAGCTAATTGATCGAAGTCAGTGATTCTCAAAAATGTTCATATCAAGTACTCACACATGTTTTTGACTGCGGACCCCCTTCTGAAGATACTTCGTGCCAGGGACCCCGGAAAGATTTGTTTTCCATAATTCAAAATGTATCATCTAGTAAGGCTGCAGTGAATAAACCCCTCATTACAAAGACATGCACATTATTTTAAGAGTTCAGTGGGGGTAAAAACCATAGGCACTGGTCTACAGACATGTGCGGAATAAGTGATATGGTCAGAGCGAGGTGTCATCCATGATTTTTTTGTGCGAGTGCATGTGTGCTGTAAGACAACAGAACACATGGATTAAACTTCTCATGTGCTCGTGATGACACAACACCTTAAGACATTTTATGTTTTTTCTGTGTGCGTTTTCTAGCCTTTCTGCACAGAGTAACTTCGCCGTGGGGGCAGTGGTCAACGCCACCTTTGGTTCCATCACAGAGATGACCTTCTACATCACGGCTCTCCTGCAGGGCCACAGCCAGGGCTCCAAGTGCTACGAAGAGATCGTCAAGTCTGCACTCACTGGAACCCTACTGGGCTGTATCCTCTTCATCCCTGTGGGTATCCTCAACACTGCATTACACTTTGTTAGTGGTACTGGAGCAGAAACCTGTAAAGTGAAACAAACCGGTAGAGCTGTTTGGCTCTCTACTGGGTGGTACTTCTGTGTTCTTCAGTGCTGTTTAAAACTTTAGATCATGATGACATTGGGACTGGAAATGGCAAGAAGATTGTCTGACTGAATTTGATCGCAGCATTTTACAAATTCACATCTCTGCTATGTATGGCTGCAGTGCTGACTAGCAATGACGGGCAGAGACGACAATGCTACATTGAAGGGTATACATTATCAAAGATGCATTTGTTGAGTAATGTAGATAATGACACAGTATACCGTTCGGGTTAGTAATATGGCTTCCAGCTAGTGGTGCATCCAGCCTGCCTTGTTTCCTGAGCAGAATAGTTTTTGATAGGATTTCTGTTCTCTCATACTCTCTCTATGTCGACTGTGTGTGTGTGTGTGTGTGTGTGTGTGTGTGTGTCCAGGGGATCTGTATGATCATTGGGGGCATTAAACACAGAGAGCAACGCTTCAACAGCCGCTCAGCTGGTGTGAGCTCAGCTTTACTCTTCATATCTATAGGAGGTATGTACGTACATGTAAATCTCATGTGCTTATGTTCTATCTATACAAGGTATGTATGCATGTTCTCGATCAATTATAATGCCACCAACAGATCTATAGGAGGTAAACAGTATGTTCTCAACCTATATTGCCACCACAGGTATGTGCAGTTCTAAAGCCATATGTTACAGCCATATTGTGTAGTTTTGTTTTCTCTAGGTGTGTTAAATGTTGTTAGATTATGTTTGTTTCGCTAGGTGTGTTTGATGATGTTAATGTTGTCTTAAGGTATATTTAAACCTAACCATGATATTGCCTTAACCCATTCTGACCGGGCACCCATTTTGGTGTCAGCATCATGTTATACTTTAGCTATTTAAAAATAGCAGATCTACAAGCTCATATCTCGCCACCGAGTGGCGCGATACGAGCTTGTAGGTCTGCTATTTTTGAAATAAATCGAAGAACGACTGACATTTTTAGAATCTGATCTCGGGTCAGAATGGGTTAATCAGACCAGTGTGTGTCCAGTGGAAACCTCAGTATGAATCTGATCTCAGGTCAGAATGGGTTAATGTTGTCTTTCTCCATGTATGTTTAATAGCTAGATGTTATGAGAAAGGTAGTGCGCGCACATCCGTAGCCCAGGTGCAAGACAAACAGCAGTGTCACAAAAGAAAAAGTTAATGCTGAAAAAGCTTCGCTGTATTTTTATTGCGTCAAAATGCTTCGATCAATCAAACATTGACTACGCAAAAAAAATAGAGCAGAGCTTTTTCAGCAGTACCAGTGTGCAGACTATTTTCTTTTGTAATACCTGTTACCGTAATTTTCTCTAGGTATATGTTTTCTACCTGCTGTGTGTTTTTAATGCAGCTGTTTTTCTCTGTGTTGTTCTACCTGCTGTGTTTTTAATGCAGCTGTTTTTCTCTAGGTGTGTTTGCTCCCACTCTGTTCTCCAAGACCTACGGTAATCTGATCTGTGATGAATGTTCTAGTATTCCTGGAAACACCACGGCGCCCTTTATGTGCAAGGACTGTCACTATGACATGGTAGGCTACCGGGAGAACTGTCTCTATGTCATGGTACGGTGTCATCACAGCGTGTCCTTACCAGGAAACTGTGCTAAATTTATTAGCGCAAAATAACCTTGCTGAAATGATGTTAAACATGGACTTGTTGCAGTAATGATACAAAGTCAGGTTGAGCAGGTTATCAGCAGGTTGTTGAGCAGCCACAGCTACCATGATAAAACGTGACATTGTTGAACGGCACTCTTCACCAAAAGTTGGAACCAGTTTATACTTGGGCGCTCCCACAAAAACAATGCTGGATGCTCAGAATGCTGAAACAGCGCTGGGAATGGCAGCGCTCCCTCCTGCGCATCTTTGCCATAGAAATGTATGGCAGAAAGGCAGCTGAAAACATATTAAACTACATAACGGTTTAGTTGAGCACATCATTCCGTGTATTCCACACACACACACACACACACTGGCAATAAGATGAGCAGATAATTCTTTTAGAACAATGGTTTTATTTATAAATGCTGCGTTTGCATTCTGTTCTATAGCTTTGACTTTTGGTTCAAAATAGTTGTTCTCTCACTTAAGATTATACCTGCATGACTGTCTATCACAGTCCACATAATATTTCAGAGGAATAGTCTTTCCTTTAAATTCTGAAGCTTGGCTGCATGACTTGTATGATTACTATGTGTACTTTTGTTTTTGTTAACAGACTCAAGCCAGCCAGCCATGGGTTCTATCTCACATAGAGTAAGTACTTCTAGAAAGATGTCATCACTTTGACTAATGTTCTCTATCATAGAGTTTGTACTGCTATAAGATCAGATGTCAGCTCTTGGAGAAGAAGAAAATATTGGTTCAAATAGTTGTTTTACGAAGCTGCCGATACAGTAATGTTTTGAATTGATTACTGTTTTATACTCTTACTGTACATCTACATAATTATTTTGTTAACTTGGAGCTGCACTTTAACTATATATACCTAGATCAGTGGTTCTAAAACTTTTTTTTAATTTGAAGGACCCCCATAAATCTTAGTGTACAAATGGAACCAAGTGGAACCTTATGGCTCCATTTGGTTCCATTTGTACTCTCTGGGCTGTATTTTGCGTGTCTTAAGTACCAGGTCTTATTACCTAACTTGAGTAAACTAAAGACCTGGAGGCGTGATCAATGCTCTTTGGCCACTCTGAATAGCCAAATGGCATTGATCACGCCTCCAGGTCTTTAGTTTACTCAAGTTAGGTAATAAGACCTGGTATTTAAGACACGCAAAATACAGCCCACAGAGTTATAGACCTGTAAGGGTCCCTTTAGAACCCCATCGAGGAACCCTGAGGGTCCATGGACCCCGCTTTGAGAACCACTGATTGTTAATTACACAATTGTTATCGGATCCGTACTCCGTAGAGCCCAATATGCAAGTTATGGGTATTGTGGGAAGGAATAAATGGTATCGGTACATCTCTTTTTTTTCTTTTTGGTCAACTACGGTTTTATTAAGAACAGGTTAAAAATTGTTATATAATTGGCATGATACAGTATACATTTTTTCTTTTATGAAAAACAAAAAAGGAGGAAATAAAAAAAGAGAGAGAAACCCCTCAGTCCCTCCCACCCATACTGGGTGACATCGCATACTATAGGAAGAAAATAGTAAGATGATGAAATACTCATGGAAAACGACATCATCTGAAGTGAAGATGGTATACAGTCAACCACATCAGTGGTATCCTATCCATTAAGTGCTTGTCCTCCAGGTATCGGTGCATCTCTAGTCAAACATCTCTTGTGTTCCTCCAGGCCGTTGGTCTACACCATCTCCGTGATGTTACCTGCTGCGTACCTGATCGGCCTCATCTTCACCCTGAAGACCCACTCCCACATCTACGACATCCACATCAGCGACGGCCAAGGAGGTCAAGGTCAAGGTCAGGGTCAGTACCCAAAAGAGGGTACTAGTACGACAACAAACGTCACGGTTACCACTGACCATCTGAAGACAGACAACACGAGCATTAATGGTGCAGTTACTACTGCCAGTACCAGCCATGGAACAGGTGTGTGGAGGGTGTGTGTGTGTGTGTGCGTGCATGCAGTGCATGCACATGTGCATGTCTGTCTCAGGGAGCAAGGAATCAACTTTACTCCATGCATGTGCTGCTTGTGAGTTTGTGTTCCTGCATGCAAGCATGTGGTAGGAAGGAGGGTGAGTGGACCTTAAAAATCTTGTTTCTGGATTTTGTGAGAGCCAGGTCTATAAAAAAACAAGACCAAAAAGAAGCGACTAGTCTACATGAGCGATACCGTTTTCAAAAAGATCTTGAAGAGAGAAAAGTGAAATATTTGAAAAGGAAAATAGTCTACAGAGAAATACATATACTGTATGCAGAGAAATGCATTCATTTGGGCCTTGGAAATGTTTCAGAACTGGTTTAAATGGTAAAGAAAATGAAAGCAAGCCAGAATAACTACACTTTAGAAAGAAGCCCATGAAGGAATGGCATGAAGGAAGCATGAGTTCAAGTCCGTTGCTCTCCCCAGGTTGGCGGAGGGTGTGTAGAGCCCAGGATCACATTAGCTAATTGACACAGGGGTGAAAAAATGGGTTACAAAATCGTGGGATAAAAATTAAAGAAAGAAATTGACCCAAGTGAATTTACAGAAAAACAAGCCCAAAGTCACTTATAATTAGCAGACATGGCAACACTGACCTAAAGGCCAATTCATATCACACAGAAGGACGGCGTTGGTCGCCCACAAATTGCCACAATATAATAAACTACAGGTAAAAAAATAACAAAACATGATGACTAACCAAGAGTCTATTGTCTTAACAAATGTCCTAGCTAACAAGGCGTGGTTGCGATGGACATATTTCCTGCACCTCATTGTGTGTGTGCGTGTTTGCCAGCAGGTCACCATGTTGTCCACTGGTCTCGGTGGAGAGCGCTAGGTGTGCTGATCATTGCCACGCTGCTGATGGCTGCGTGCGCCGACCTCACCACGGAGAACATCCAGCCCATCCTGACTCACTCCACCATTAACCAGGTACACATGAAAAATACAGTTGTTCCGGAAAAGCTGACGATTCTGCCTAAAATGATGAGTTTGTCATTCTGATGCCATGTAAGTTATCGTATGATAAGATAACACACACACACACACACACACACACACACACACACACACACACTTTGAGTACCACTGTCCTAGACTTGTTTAAATAACACACTAGCATCGGATTGGTACTCTATATCGACTGATAAGCAAGGCGTATATATTTTCTACATCCGAGCATAGACATGATACAGTAACGTCCCGCCTTCCTCTGATTGGCCTACCTACACTGCCAGCCTTACCAGAGCTTCCTCCGATGTGGAAGATAGTCTGTTGCGAGGTTACTCCGTGGTGGGAAATAAATAAATAATACAAGTATGATATACTACAAGAGAATGACAGCTTGGCACGCGTGACAGTAACTTATTTTTGTAGAAGAGGCTAACTTTATTGCCGTTGGCCTGTTTATTTGTATACATGTGTAAACTTGAAACATTATTGTACTGTCTTTTCCCTTGATCTTTTTTTAGTGTAATAGTATTAGTTTACTATAATTACATTAATACACGATAATCAACACTAACACTTTAATTTAGAACAGTCAAATCAAATCATAGTAGGCCTACATACGTGTTCAATCAATTATTCAATCAAAGCAAACTGCACAAACAATATTAGTTTGCCTCTTCTACAAAAATTAAAGTTACAAGTTACTGTCACGTGTTGCCATTCTGTTGTATTTTTATTATTTCCCACCACGGAGTACCCTTGCATCTCGGAGGACAGGCAAGACGGGCTGTGTCGGTAGGCCAATCAGAGGCAGGCGGGGCGTTACCATGTCTATGCTCGGACGTAGAATAGATCATAGCATAAGCAAGGTATGGGTATTGGGAAGGAAAATAATGGTGTCAGTAGTACATCTCTATTGTTATTGAGAAACAAATGTGGACGAGCGGAGTGAAAAGAAAATTAATCTACATCTGTCTCCGTTGTGTTCTCCCCCGCCCCATATTGGTGTGATTATTTTAGTGACGTGTATGTTTGTGTCACAATCTTGCGCTTCGCGGCCGTTTGCATGCGCTGTCTCCGTTGTTGTTGTGTCGTCCCCCCCCCCCCCCCCACCCCCCATATTAGTCTGATAATTATTTTCGTAACGTGTATGCAGCCGTGTTTGGTTTGAAGTTATATCGAGTGACATTCGAACATTGCAAACGTGTCTTCCTTGTCAACCCGTGAGTGTGACTGTGAGTGATCATGCTTGTCTGCTGCATTGCTCTGCACTGTCTCAGAAAGTGTGCAGTCTGTGTGGCTGCCAGAGATGTATGCCTCTCCCCTTCCCATTGCCCAGAGTCCGAAGCAGCCAATCACGACTAGGTGGCGAAAGTGTCGTCTACATTTTATGAATAGATGTTAGTCAGTTTTTCACCTGACAAAGCATCCAGGGTTGGATTTGCTTGAGTGGAGAACGGTGGGGTTCTGTGTCTCTGCTTCTGGTCATACTGAAGTAAATGCATTCATTCCCCTTCGGCACGCTAGCGTTTCTTTTCCTTGTAATTTTTATTCCACGATTTTTGCAACCAGTGTCAATTATCTAATGTAATCCTGGGCGATACACTACCTCTGCCAACCTGGGGAGAGCAACGGACTTACCTCATGCTTCCTTCTATGCATGAGGAGTCCAAGCCGCTTCTCTTCACCTGATAGGGGGGAGTTTCCCCGGTTGGACATAGGGGAGGCAGTATAGAGACCAGGATTACTGCATGTTTTTTGTGAGGGTACCTTAGGGCACACAGAGAGAACATGCAAACTCCACACAGAAAGGCCCTTTTGCCAACCCCACCCAGGGTATGGGCAGTGGGCACTGACGTGGAGGAGAGAACACGTCCCCAATGGGAATCAAACCCACAACCTTATAGCTGTGAGTCGACAGCACTACCGACTGTGCTGCCGTGTCCCCTAAATCAGTGATTCCCAAAGTGGGGTCCGGGGACCCCCAGGGGTACCTGAGGGAGTTCCAGGGGGTCCCCAGCTAAATGATAGTTTGGAACCAAATGGACCCTTTAGGGTTCATTTGGTTTTGTACACTCTTAAAGTTAAAATTACATTGATTTTACAATATAAATTGGGGGTCCCAGAGATAGAAATGGGGTGTCTGTAGACTAATACATGTCAAACTGGGGGTCCTTGAAATTAAACGGGTTGAGAATCACTGCTAGAGCTGTCAAAATCTTCTCTTATGGGGGATCCCTCGCGTATATTTTCAAATGGGGTTCCGTGGGCTCATCGGTGTCAATTTGGGGGTCCTTGACAAGAACAAGTTTGGGAACCCCAGCCCTAAATCACTATTTGTTGTAGAAAGAGGCTTAAGAAATTGTCACCCCAAACTCTGTAACCATCCGGAACACCCATAGGGTAATGTATTTTAAAAGGCTTTAATACTAAAGTTCAAAACATCAACTCGTATTTTCTCAATAGAGAAAAGGAAAGTAGAGACAGTATCTAACAAACCCAGTCATGAGGATCACTTTAAAGTACACTGTTTCAAGTATACCTTTTTTACATGAATGAATTGGCAGCCACAATGTGTTTTTGCAAGGCTTGATGCAAGCTGTCTTAACTGAATGATGTCTGTCCTCATGTCTTCAGTACTTCATCGGTGTCACGGTCCTGGCCATGGTCCCTGAGCTCCCTGAGATGGTCAACGGGATCCAGTTCGCCCTGCAGAACAACATCAGCCTGAGGTAAGGGCTCCTTTATGGCCCAATTTATACGCCACAGTACACCGATGTTGCCGAAAACAGATCTCCAAGCAAATATCTTCTCTGCAAGCTAGACCGGAGTATACATTCAGCTTTAATTTTCAGTGTAGTGAAAGGACTATTGAATAAAATCTTTAAGCTATGTTGAACCATGGGTATATTGGCTACCTAAATGGGCATTATAAACTGTAAGTCCACATGTATCTGTTGCTTTTGTTTTGTGCCCAGTTCACTCCGATATTAGCACATAATCACATGCAAACAAAATAGATTCCACCAATATAAGCAAAAGGACATTACCACTGATGGAAGATACGTCTAGCATAACTACCTCTTTTCCAAGAGAGCAGGGTGACTCTCCACCCAACATATATGAACATGATGTCAGACTGTTGCTCCGTCAGCAAAACCCCAGAAAGGCGGCAGGGCCTGATGGCGTGTCGTCTGCCACACTAAAGCACTGTGCTGACCAACTTGCACCTGTCCTCACTTCCATTTTCAACTGGTCACTTGAACTCTGTACTGTGCCTGCTTGCTTTAAATCTGCGGTTATCATTCCTGTCCCAAAGAAAAATAATATCACCTGTCTTAATGAATATAGGCCTGTTGCCCTAACATCTGTCATTATGAAAGTCTTTGAGCGACTGGTCTGTAAATACCTGTCCAGCATAGCACTAGATCCCCACCAATTTGCCTACAGAGTAAATAGGAGTGTAGATGATGCAGTGTCCCTCTGTCTGCACACTATTACCCAACATCTAGAATCCAGATCCACCTATGCTCGTGTACTTTTTGTTGACTTCAGCTCCGCATTTAATACAATAGTGCCTGGGAAGCTGATTTCAACCCTACAGGAGCTAGGCGTCAGTACACCTCTATGTAAATGTATCTTTAACTTTCTATGTGACAGGAAACAGTTGGTCAAAATAGGTGATCTCGTCTCGCTGTCAAGGCTCCTAAACACTGGGGCCCCCCCAGGGGTGCGTCCTTTCTCCACTTTTTTACTCATTATATAGTACTAATTTCTGTCAATCTCACTTTAGTAGAGTTATGATGTATAAGTTTGCTGATGACACATCTTTAGTAGGTCTTATTACCAACGAGGTTGAAACCGACTACCGCAGAGCAGTAGAGGAGCTGGTGAGATGGTGTGAGAGTTACAACTTGATTCTAAACATCTCTAAAACCAAAGAGATGTTCATCGACTTTAGGAAAAAGATATCGAGCCCCCTCCCCCCTCCCCCTCTTCATCAATGGGGAAGAGGTAGAAAGAGTTTCCTCCTTCCGGTTCCTCGGGACCACCATCCATGAATCCTTATCATGGGATTTTAACACCAGTCTCATAATAAGTAAATCACACCAGCGTCTCTTTCCTGTGGCAGCTTAAAGTTTTATGACATTCATTTTCATTCATTTTTCTTTTTCTTTTTTCTTTTAGGTTTTATGACCTCAATTACACCCAAAAAACCTGAACTTTGAACATTCAGTGGATTTTCTGTGGTCTGAAGTTTTCTTTGGGGTTTTTTGGGCCTTTTGAGCTACAATGAAAACAGGCAACACAGTGAAACAGTGACATCTGCTGGCAAATCCCATTGAAGTATATGGGATTTGCAGTAAGTGATGTCACTTACTGCCGGCAAATCAGAGCACCTGTTTGAGCCAGAAAACCCCAGATCACAGAAAATCTACTGAATGTTAAAAGTTCATGTTTCTTGGGTGCAATTGAGATTTGAAAACCTAAAAGAAACAAGAACAATTCCAAAACCTTTTTTTTTAATGTCACAATCCCTTTAAGAAGTTTAAAGTCAGCCAAGCAGCCATGACTCACTTCTATAGGGCCACTATTGAAAGTGTTCTTAACTTCTCCATGCTTGTCTGGTTTGGTCACACAACGTCTCAAGACAAATCAAAGCTGGGAAGAGTAGTACGTCGCGCATCAAAAAGCATTTCCTCAAGACAAATTCCTATCAACTTGTTGACATGGCAAATAAATTATTGAATTGAATTGAACAATAGGTCACCAATATTGATGTAACTTGACCCCGTAGCCATAAAGATGAGAGTTTGATCACAAAACACAGGACAGGTTCTGTAATGGCAAGAGTAAGAACCAAGCCAAGTTAAATATTCAACAGAAAAGGTTGGACTATATCGTATTTGGACTGTCATAAACGTCCATCACTTGACCTTGTTTTGTTTTCAGCCTTGAAGTGGGCAGCTGTATCGCTGTGCAGGTGTGCATGATTCAGATCCCTCTCCTCATCCTCTTCAATTCCATCTACGTAAGTTTTCAATGTACAACAAGCAACGTCCTGTTTGTAACACTCAGGCTTTAGGTCTGCTAGTAGAAGTGTGTCTCAGACTGGGTTGACTTTTATTTCGCAGGACGTAGGATTCGTGCTGGTGTTCAGTGACATCCACCTGTGGGCCAGCATCTTCAGCGTCATTCTAGTCAACTACATCTTCATGGATGGGAAATGTGACTACTTTCAGGGTAAAGACATTACAAGAATGTGATTCATACATGCATATGAACCTGCATTGAATGACATGCTGACAGTGAAGACATAAATGCTGCTACTAGAGGAGGTGGATTGACTTTGATCACTGAATATATTTATATTTATTATTTCTTTCCATTCCCGTCTTGGACGTTTTGTCATCTATAATAACCTTTGTAACCATCAGTTGTGTTTTGTCCCCTCAGGAACCGCTCTGGTGGTGGTCTACCTCATCCTACTGGCGCTGTACTTCTTCGCCCCGTCTCCTCGCGCATGTTGACATGCTTGCTGTCCCACGATCTGTTCTTTTCTGAAGATGCATTATTCAGTATTATCTCCGAGGCCCCTGGGCCCAGTGGTACCTGCCCAGCTACCATACAACCCTCGCAGTGATTAGAACATGCATCTGATGGTCGGTCCTTGTCAATTCTGAATATTATCATGTGACCAAGTTGTATTTAGCAGGTACTTGTTTTGAGTGTTCACATTTATTATGTGAACGACTGGTACCGATGACGTCGCTCACTGCAAGATGTAAATGAAGGAAGCCAGGCACAAACCCAGTTACAACAAACTGTTACAACCTCCACTGGGGAGAGATTAAGTGTGTCTGTGTTGAAAGCCTCAATTCATGTTTGAAGTGTACTTGGAACTGAAATTGTGTCACGGACAGACATGTTTTATATCAAGAAAATAAATTTGTAAAACGGTGTTTCCAACAGTCATATTGTGTCTGTGCTTCTAAATCTGCTGTCTGATTTATATCACACTGCTGTACTAAGGGGGGGGTGTGGTGTGTGCAAATCTATCAACAGTTTGTTTTTATTGACTCAACTCAAAACACCACAAATACAGCTCAACATCTGAGTTTCCCGTTTTAAAACGGTTTGACACAAAGTGAGGGTTTGGACTGAGTCTGTAAAAGCAATGAAGCGTTAAACATGGTGGAGCCAAATGTATGCAATGTTATGTTGGCAGCCTAATTGGAAGGTCCTGTAGAAAGTCCCACATGTGTCAAATTGAATCTGTAGTTATGAAGTTTTAAAGGGACATTTTGTTGATCTTCAACCTAGATCCCATTGGAAACTTGTAAAACAATGGGAAATCTGAATAGTAAACTTGTGTAAAACGATGGGAAATCTGAATAGTAAACGGTGTAAAATGATGGGAAATCTGAATAGTAAGCTTAGGAATTCATTGTCAAACAATTGTGTACACGAGTGAATATATTAACTTGATCTTAATGCAGTGTTTTAAACATGCAAAGGTGTTAAATCATGAAATTAGATTGTTCAGTATTAAAGCTGCAATCTAATTTGGAATGAATAAAAAGTTAGAACCATTGTGTGGAAGAGTATGTTAATATAATTAGTACAGTGGTCTCTGTGCAGTGATCTCCCTACTCAAATGTAATTCCCTGATGTCGAAGGACATTGCCAATCGACAATATCCCTCTTGCATGACCGGTAGGTTTGGTTGTGGGAGGTATATAGGTTGTAAACAGGTGTTACACTTAAGTAATTACCCCTTAGGACATCTAAATTATGTATTGCAGCTTTAATTGGTTCAACAGAGGGAGAGTAAAACAAATTGGAACACAAGACATTTTATTTGAATAAAAGCATTTTAAAGTAATTTTACAGAGCACCATGTTCACAGTGATTGATGGCTGGGTGTACAGATGAGGACCTCTCGCATACTCAAATGAAAGCTACATGGAATTATCTTTGAATAAAACTTGCATTTCATTTTCAAGTTGTACCCACAGTAGAATCCATCCAACTCTTACGAGTTAAATTAAAGCAGCACTATGTTAAAGAATACAATAAAAATGTATCCAATCTGTATGGTAGAGTATGTTAACCCCTTTGTGTTTTAAACGTTATAATTTAGCTATTGAAAAATAGCAGATCTACAAGCTCATGAGCTTGTAGATCTGCTATTTTTGAAAAATCGTGGAAATATTTATTTCAGAAAACTGGAGGATTTAGAAGAATTTCTAAAAATGTTGAGGTCAGGCCTAAATGGGTTAATACAATATAACTCATTCAACTTTTTATCGACATTTAGATTGTGTGAAAGGTCACATCTCAGGATCTGATTCAAATTATCCCCTGAGCAAGCAGGTAAGGCTATTGGCTCAATGGTAAGAATTTCAACACTTGAAACCAGGTTCAAAACCAGGGTAGAAGAGGACAGTTACATAGTGCTCCTTTAAGTCTCGGGGTGTTGCAGTGCTTTGCGTGTCGTGGTGGGTAACAAAGTCAAACTAGCATCCAGTAACCCACAAAGTAACGCAATTACTTTTCAAACCAACATCATACATATAGTTTCTCCACCAGTGTTGACAGCCAAATCGGCCGCCTTTCACTTTTTTCCAGACATACGTATAAAAAGAAAATTAACTGAATTGAGCCTTTAATCTTTTAACACCCGATTAAAAAGTAAAACAAACAACAGAAACCCATATCTCCAATTTTTTCAAGTGTGTGCAAACAATCTGATAAAGTACAACAAAGAAACTGCTTCAGTCCTTTCAATAAATAAACATGCAGCTTTTGTCTTCTTAAAGTGGTAAATAAGGCTGATTAAAGTATTTTTGTCTTCACAAATATGACACTATTTCCAGGATATTGGATTTTTTTTTTATACATTTATTTCATTGAGATGGGGGGGTGGTAGAATGGCTCGACTTAAAATCCATAAAACATTCCACATTAGGTTTTTCCTTGATCATTTAATGAAGTGCAAACAAAAAACAAAAAGGCATCCCATTGTTTTTTGGTTTTAAGGCGGGGCTGCGTTTTAGACACGGGAACGACGAAGAGGAAAGGACATCTCCCCCAAAATGTTCTCCATATAATAGATCCTGTGCTCTGACTGTCCAATCCCGTCTCCTCCAATCCCACACACCTACCCATCCATGCATCCATTCATCCATCCATCCATTTGTCGATGGGACTACTCACACATTTGCACGCAACGACGTGTCGGATACGCTGGGGGGAGGGGACCCATGGGAGTCACACGGTTGTCAATCCTCCAACGTGATTCGGAACCGGAGGAACCGGATCCAACATTGAGGAACCAGGAATCGGTTCCATCACGTTTTGGAACAGTTTCTGGAACCAGTTTTTAAATCACACTGTCAGAGCTGGTTATGTCAGGTCTGCTATGCAATTACGATACCAGTGGTTCTAAAACTTTTAAATTTGGCAATATTGGTTCCATTTCTACACTCTCGAGTTACAGACATGTAAGGATCCATTTGGAACACCCTATCGGAATCGTTAAAGGGAATCGGACGGTCTATCCGACGTGTCATGGCCCGCTCATCCTCCCCTTTCCCCTCAGCACATCGTACCTACGCTTGAAAACCAACTCCCATGGGCAATACATTTAAATGGCTGAGCCCCCCTTCTCCCCCAGTGTATCCGACATGTTGCCGCCCGCAAAATGTATGAGCAGCCACCCATAGAACAAAGGCGAGCCGAGTGCTTCTTAAAGAGTTCAACGGGTGAACTCCAAAGATCCATTTGTCTATTATTTCAGGCGCTCGATGAGCTCCTGCGTGAGGCCCAGGTTCAGCAGCTGCATGGTGGAGAGCGAGGCCAGGTGAGGGAAGGCCTTGAGGAGCTTCTCCCAGCACAGCTCCAGCAGACTGGGCACCGCCAGCCAGATCTTAAACAGGGACCCCGTCCTCTTGTTCTCGTGGATGTTCACCACTCCGCCATGGATGAACATGCAGCCAGCCTGTGTGGGGAGAGAGTGAAGCATGAAGTCATAAGCCAAATTCCAATACCCAAAATCTCGGCTCACTCGTTCGGTCACTCCAGCATGGCAGTGTTACAGTGAAATTGGTGACCTGTTGAAATCTGTGACAATCGTGTAAACGTTACATAACGTCAGTGTCCGAACTAAGTCTCTGAACATAAATCATTGCGGTTTGTTTATTAGCAGAGTTCAACCTAGCATATATATATTAACCAACCAAAAGTAACAGCAGTACTGTGGCGTTACTTTAAAATAATGACTAACCGGAGTAACAGCAGCACAGTGAAAGTATGCAGGCTCAGGCATCAGTGCTGGGAGTTTACTCCATTGGAAGGTGTGAAGGTTCATCTTCCATAGATCAGATAATATCAACTCCCCGTTGTAACCTCCACATATGAATACATCTGGAACACATACAGTTGTAAGCTCCACATTCCACACATAAAAACATATGCTGCAACACACAGTCACACACACACACTCGCGCACAGTTGCACATGGTTGCCATGAGAAAAAAAGAGAGCCTAATAATCTCCAACTCCTCAATTAAGAACCTGTTTTTTTTTTTTTTTAAGAAAAATAAATCAGCTGCAGAAACTTGTATTGAATTAAAATATATCACAATATATATAAAATACTTATACTTGCTGTATTAAAAATGCTCCATGAGTATATATAAACTTTGCAGTAACAAATGTAAAATTAGATACTCATTATGCAGAAATTCACAACCATGTGGAATTGTAATTTGTATTGCATCAATCACTTTAGACAGTACTTGGCCTCTCACCATTTCGTATTTGCACACAGCTATGACACCTCCTTGGAGCAGGGTATCCTACAAAGAAAGTCATTTTAGAACCATTTTCTCACATAGGGAAAGAGCAATGGCCTTAATATGTGACATGGTGTAAACATACTCACCTATTTTATCATGAGGTTTAGTTGAAATCTCCTCCCAGGAATTTGTCTCCAAATTGTAAGCATGTATCTGGGAAGAAAGAAAAGAAAAGAGACTAACATCTCCCGCTCTTCATAGTCACTCAAATAAAATCAACGAGTAGTTCATATGTCTTTAAAAAAATACTGTGCTGGTTTTTGTGATGTTATATATCAACCATAGAATTAATTTACTTTATATAATATGCTAAAAATCACACCTGTGTGAACCGAGTGGTGAAACTCCCCTCTCTCCCTCTCTCCCCCCTCCTCTCTCTCTCTCTCTCTCTCTCTCTCTCTATTAGCTTTATTATGGATATCAATCCGCGTCGCTGAGAACAATTTTTTCATTATTATTTTGGGTCGGCCTTTCCTTCTTTAGCATACCTCCTAGACCGGATCGCGCATGCGAGCTGCCGTCCACGGGGGTCGGTCTTTCCTTCTTTAGCGTACCTAGACCGGATCGCGCATGCGAGCTGCCGTCCACCTCCCATTATACAGGCAGACTAAAAGCTTCAATAACTCCTAATCTACGGAGCTCTCCATGGTTTGGTCAATTAGCGCGATGTTCGGAGGTCTTTGCTGACTATCCGGTGGTCTAGATGGAAACATTGGTGCTTTCTAGAGCAAGGATGGCTATATTTTAGCTCGCTAGCATTGACGCTATTTATTTACCACAAGATGTGAGGCACGCACACGCATTGTACACACACGCGCGGATATTGCTGGCCATTGCTGGTTTCACGCATGCGCACACCACTCGTGCTCAAGACGGATACATGATACATACGGACATTCCTGGATGTAGGAGTGGTTGCACCACTCAAAAATGCAGCTGATCTGAACCGTAGTACCTTATCAAGAGGATACGATGTCCACGATGTCCCTCCACCCAGGATGTAAATCCTTTGTCCGTCATGTGCTATCTCATGCCTGTACCTGTTGAACACAAATTTGGATCAGTCGCACAGATTATTTTCAGATGGGGGTCTGCGGCCCAAATACATGTCTAATTGGGGGCGTCCTTGACAGGCAATCGTTGGTAACAATGGTATAAATTACCGTTCTTCGGGCAGGTCGTGTGGAGGGTTGTTGGGCTTGAGGTGAATCCACTCCCTGGTGGTCAGGTCCAGCCTGTGGAGGTCTGTGCTGTAGATGTAGCCTGTTGTCCCTCCAAACACGTACAGGAAGCCGCTTATGATGGCCATGGCCTAGTGGGGTGGGCACAAGTCATTTTTGAATTAAATCATGCTGTTATATATCATTGTTGTCATGTGGAGTCATGTCAAGAATCATAGGAGTTCTCACAGTTTAAGTCATTAACTACCAGAGTTTTTGATAGACATCGTTTTGATAGATAACAGTCTATATGGACAGTCTATTGGACAAAATTAAATTGTATTCACACCGACCACAACAAAATGGGTACGGCCCAGCCACACATGCTAAAACCTAGCCGCAATTTGCAACTCTAGATTTTTTTATAATGGGATGAATCTAGAGTTGCAACAAGCTCCATCCACTTCCTATTCATCATTTTTGGTTTGTGATCTGCGGTGATCTGTGGTCTTAAATGACGTTAAACTCACCAACATTGCAGCTGCAGTCCAAGCTTGAATTATCCTCTTTCAATCTGCCGAGCTTGTTTTTCATAAAAATCCACCGTAGAGATGTTATGAGCTACTTTCTGTCAAGACATCCTCTGCAAATTATTATTTTTTGAAGTGTTGCAGTTTGGAAGCACTCGTTTCTGTTAACGGGTCGCGCTGCTGCCTCCTGCATTATGTGCAAATTCGAAACGGGTTGAACGCAGGGCCGTGCAGTGACATACGACGAGTGCTTCCAAACTCCAGCACTTAGAAAAATAATCACTTGCAGAGGATGTCTTGACAGAAAGTAGCTCATAACATCTCTACGATGGATTTTTATGAAAAACAAGCTCGGCAGATTGAAAAAGGATAATTCAAGCTTGGACTACAGCTGCAATGTTGGTGAGTTTAACGTTGTTTAAGACAAGCAGATCACAAACCAAAAATGATGAATAGGAAGTGGATGGAGCTTGTTGCAACTCTAGATTCATCCCATTATAAAAAAATCTAGAGTTGCAAATTGCGGCTAGCTAAAACCAATCCTCACCACTTAAGTTAAGATATAAATACATACATACATACATACATTTATAAATATTTTATTATTACGTACCTGTCCATAGATTCTGTTGGGCTTCTTCCCCCGGCAGTTGAGCAGCGACCAGCGCTTGTACTTTACGTTACAAACATGAACGTCGTTCCCATTATTTTCACCAAAGGGAATCCCGGTGCCACCGAAAACCAGCAGGTTGTTTCCGTGCAAAACAGCTGAATGGAGACAAGCGACACTGTATTAACTTTCAGACATGCACTGTATTATAGACATTTTCCAGAGTTCAAACGGAGGTACAGTATGAACGCAACATTCCTGCTAAGTAGGATCGGACACGGGCGCCCGTGGTCCAGGCGCATGCCACATATAGGCTTTGGCCTGACACCGCGTTGCATGTTCGAGTCCGGTTTGGCTCAAACCCTCTATATGTGTGAATGGTCGCGGTGATTTCCAGTGAATTTACATTCAGTGTGTGGACGTGTTGCTTCTATTGTCCTCCCGAGGTGTTTTTGGAGAAAGTGTAATCACTCTGCTGTGTATTTGTATTGCATTAGTTCGAGTTGGAAATATTCAGAGGATCAAACATAAACGTATCTTTAATACTGCAGTAGCTGCTTCCTCCATGGCTGTGAACCAATGTTCTCTGAAAAGTCCATTCTGACAGCTTGTGTTCAACACTCCTAGTCCCTAGGGGGTCACCCTAGAACCAACCATCTGTCAAGCTCTTAAAAGTTCACTTTATGAAAGCTAAGTGTTGAATATTTTTGGACAGCTGCAACATCACCCATGACACAATTTTCTCAACGTTGAGTCTGTGGGCCCTTTACGGGCCTGTAACTCTGATGGGTCTGTCTGTACAATGGGTACCAATAGACCTGCGTTCAATATAAACTGAGGATGGGTTGCCTAACTTGCCTTACACATATCCAACTGGGGGTTGAGAGAATCTATTTTATTTTGGTCATATCGCCCGGCCCTTGTTCAGTATAACAACCAGGTTCAAAGTTTGGTGTAATGGCCTACCTGACATGGAGGCCAGCTCTGTGGGCATGTAGCCCTCCGTGCGAATCTGCTGCCAGGTGCCCGTGGCAAAGTGGTAACGCCACAGTTCCCTGAAGAGTGGGTAGTCTTCGTTTTCAGAGCCACCGGACTCATCGTAGTCTGGGTTGTAGCCTCCGAACACGTACAGGTTACTGTTGTCTGCCACACATCGATGCCCGCTCCGAGCAGGGGGGGTGCGATGGCCTGGGGAGGTGGGCACAAGCAACAGCATAGATAGACTTAATAGTATATTACAGGTGGGGGTGGAGTTAGGCTTGTGTTGATGTGGTATTGCTAATCAGACAAGCTATCGTCACACGAGATACGACTCATTCCATGTGTGAGTAGAATTGGGATCTGGAGGAACTGGATCCAACATTGAGGAACCGGAATCATTATTTGGTTTTCAGACCCGGTTTATCACACTGTCAGAGCGCTGGTATGTAGGACCTGGCGTAGGACAGTGGAGGGCAGAGATGAAAAGTTTTTATAATCGTCATGGGGGCCGAAAACGCCCAGGCGTTATTACATTAGTATTATCTGTCCTAAAAACAGAGCTCTTTTCATAAGGTGTTCTGATTAATTTCAGAATAATGTAGTCCTAATCACTTACTGTATAAACCTAGCCTGGCTCCAGCCCTGAATAGCCACACCCAATAAGAAAGTATGTTCTGGCGATTACTAAATTAAAATTCAGCCTGAGTGTCAGGCTAGTAGAAACCTTTGCACTGGGGCTGATCTACCCTTTATTACATGTACCGTCATCTTCTATCCTGCCAAATTATATGTTTACTAAGTTTAGCCTACTCTTAATAAGAAATGTTGGCACTCTCAGACTTGTTGACCTAAATTAATAATATAAATGTCTACAATAATATACTGTATCTTAATGTCAAGATTGTCATCCAAATGGGTTGCTTAGGCTACAAGTAACAATAATCCATACTACTACTACTACTAATAGGCTACTGAACAATACTCTCGGTAGTCTACCATTACTGTAGCGGGCCACATGTAGTTTTTCCGATACCAGTATCTGCCGAAACTCCCAAAAATGCTCGTATCGGCGAGTATGCCACTCTGTGCCAATCGGATACCACATAATTTGTCACATTGAAAGTAAAGTAATATTTTTTAATGCTTTACTAACTTGAAGCTGCACTTTAACTTTTTTTGTTGTTGTATCTATTCCTAGATCAGTGGTTCTCAAACTTTGTGTACACTCTCAAAGCTACATACCTGGCTGCAAGGGTCCATTTGGAACCCCCTCAAGGAACCCTGAGTGTCTCTGGACCACACTTTGAGAACCACTGTACTAGTCCTGTACTGGTATCGGATCGGTAGTTGTGGGATCAGAATCGGTATCACTATCGGGAAGAAAAAACTGGTGGCGTTACATCTCTAGCCAGAGGGTAGTCTTACTGAAGAGAATACTAGTATGTAGTGTGTGCCACTTTTACTCTAAGTTCACTAAAATGTAGTCTATACTATTACCGTACAATACCTGTGTATTATAATAGGGCTTGATGTTCTTCTCACTCATGTGAAAGTGTTGAAAACAGGAGAAAACAAATAAAAATCTCTAAATAAAGGATTACACTCATACAGTTATTAGATAGATAGCAGGTTGACTCCGGGCTAAACTATAAAAGCAGGATTCCCCAGCATTAAAATAAAAACCTTCTCAACCATGTCAAAAATGAACGCCATTACTTTTGCACTATTCTCACAAAATGGACCAAGAACCAAACGTGATTTAGGACAGTCCAGATAAAAGAATAATTAATATTTGTATGACAAACATATAAAAGCTAGTTTCTACACCAACTAGCTATTGAATGGAGTTGCTTTGAAGGACAAATGCATCCAGGGAAGATAAACATGTAGACAAACTGCAAATTCCAAATACACACACCAAATACATGTAAAATACAACCAAATACAAAAGTACAGTAGAAGTAATATGAAACGACGTCCAATGGGATACAGAAAGAGTGGGCACCTAAACATTGCGGGCACCGGCTCAATGTTAAATTGTCTATTCTTAAAGCAGTTTGTGTGCCATTGTATTCTTTCAAAATAGAGACGTGGGGTGCCCATCCGATTTCCAAAAAATAAATTGGAAAATGGTTGCATCATTTTGAGACCTAAATTGATGACCGACTGTGTCAGTGGTTTCTCAAAGTAGGATCCAGGGGACCCCCATTGATCCTTGAGGCGGTTCCAGGGGGTCCCTCAGCAAAATTAGTCAATACAACATAAAAATCAGTTTAACCACTTTAACCCTATATACATACATAGGCTATTTTAAAATAAGTCGTAGCTGGTATATGTGCTATTTTCATAAACATCTTGAAAGAATGTGACCATCTTTGAAACATTCTTCTTTACACACCAGTAAGACACCCTGAGGGTGAGAAGCGACCTCGCACAGAGTGACGGCAGACTGCTGGGCGAGTGTTGGCGCTTTGGCATGGGGGGTCAGATCAACATATGGAATGAGTCTGTGCTGGCCATATATGGAGTGTGTCTTGAGTGTACAGGGTTTGATGAGGCCAGATCAACATTATGTAATGTCAGAACAGGTCAGCTTCATTATGGAGATCTAAGGGTGGCAGCGCAGGCAGTGTCTTGAGTGTACAGGGTTTGGTGAGGTCTGGCCATAATGAAGCGTGTCTTGAGTGCACAGGGTTTGATGAGGTCAGATCAACATATGGAATGTCAGAACAGGTCACCTCCATACATGGAGATCTAAGGGTGAAGCGGGGACAGTATCTTGAGTGTACAGGGATTGATGAGGGCCCAGGTAGGTCCAGGCCTTAATTATCGGGCCCGTTGAGAACTCTAGTCTTCGCCGGCTGCCGGGCACAGCTACATTAATAACGAAGGAAGGACGGGTGGGGAAGGATCAACATATGGAATCATTGGAATGTCACAACAGGTCAGCTCCATATATGGAGATCTAAGGGTTTGAGGTCAGATGTAGATTTGCTGGCTGGCTCCATCTATGCAGATCTACGTGATGATCCAGGCTTCTCCATATATGGCTATCCATGGATTTGATGAGGTCAGTGTCTTCATATATGGAGACAGCCATATATGGAGCATGTCACGAGGTGTCACTGACGGCCATATATGGTGCAACGGAAGTTTTCATAGTAATCTGCGACCTACGGTCGTTTTTGAACCACTGGTGTAAATCATGTTTGTGGGAGAGTTTGGATGGATACAATAATAAATGGATGTCTACATAAATGCACAATATTCCTCCCGTTTCCGCATGCATGCATATTCTTTATTCGGATCCCCATTAGCTTCCACAAAGTGGTCGCTAGTCTTCCTGGGGTCCACACAAAAATGTATACAACAAAAACAGATAATTGGAATTTAAAAACAGACAAGATCTAGTTATCAGCTAAAACAGTGAAGTCGCTCTGCATTTAACAGAGACAACGACCAATAGGAACAAATAGTTTTTACACAAAAAAATTAAAAATACAATAAGAATGAGGTACAAAAAAATAGGAAGAAAAAAAACTTCATATAGGCCTATACATACACATACACACACACACACACACACACACATATATATATATATTATATATATATTTGTTGTATTTTATTGATGACCATTTTGGTCTCTAGAAATTAACACAAAAGCTAAAACTGAACCCAAGCTATTGCCGTTCATAAAACAGACAGCAGATCAGATATAAAATATCGAAAGACATAATTTTGTGTATTTATTAATTTTGGAAATACTCTTTTTGTATTTATTTTGTATAACAATTCAGTTCAGAACAAACAAAAAAAGGGACGCCTTGGGTTGAAAGTGTTTAAAGCCACTATGGTCAACAGAACCAGACAGAATAATCACCAGAAGAACCAGAACCATGCTAGCAGACAGTTAGCATGGGACGCTAACCTGCTAACGGCCTCCCGGTCACTCTCTCAAAGCCGTTGAGTCGGTCCGGACCGCGGGATCCTTCTGCGTCCGACATCCTGGTACCGGTCCCGAATGTATCGATCAATAAACGGGCTGATCAGTAATATTAATAATGAATAATAATCAATTGCAAGTCCCAGTTTCTACTGATCAAACATCACAGCAGCGGCGCAGTGGGAGCGCATCCTTGAGGCCATTCGGACCCGTCAAACCTGAACAAGCCGCCCAATCACAGGGCTTGTTATTGGGACGCTTAGCTAGCAAGACGAGACGAGACGGGGCGAGAGGCAATCTCGCGATGCATGTATTTTGCCGTAAGACGGTGTCGCGCGCTGAAAACCGCCGATCTACAAGCTCACGCGCCGTGAGCCGGAGCATTGATTGATTCACACACACACACACACACACACACACACACACACACACACACACACACACACACACACACACACACACACACACACACACACACACACACACACACACACACATTTCTTCTTCATCACTTTCCAGTTCATCATCTTGCGTCTTCTCGTACTTTTGTGCTAATAATCGTTGCTTGCGGCTATATGTATTTATTTGTTTATTTGTATTTATTATTTATTTTATTGTTAATGCTAACCTTAAAACACAGTGTGGGAATGGAACGACACGGAACGTTGAGGGAGCATTTGTTTTCCAGGGGCCAGGAGGGAAGACTTTGAACGTAGGACCGATCATGGCGACGGTCGGCAGCAGTCGTGGTTCGGATCGGCTCAGCAACTCCAGCCAGCAGAAGTCGTCGTTTGTGTCGCCCGAGAAGGTGCGTGAACTCCTGAGTGAAGGTGTTCTGCCTGCGGACAGCAGAGACAACAGGTACGTCGCTTCCATAAACCATAAACCGTCCTGTTTTCGTCAAAAAGGAGAAATCCATCCATAGCTGCTAGTGCTACACGAGGGGGAGGGAGCCCCCTGGCGGTCAGTTCAGTGTGGAACCACCTGAACATATTTAAAAAAAAGAACACGCACAAACATTTATTTTATTTTATTATTAATGGAACATATTGACAATTGACATAATGATAAACACGCCTCTCTTGTTATTAACCGACATGTTCATATTTATCACGTTTCATTTCACGTGTTAGTCAGTGTTGGAAGTGTTTTTGTCATCGTTATGTAATCATCATCAGCTGCACACAAAGTACGTGATGTACTAGTACTAATGTCTAAATGTCTGCTGAAATATTATTTTGTGTTTGACTCCAGATTAGCTCTGGTCCATAGCCTAATGCAAGGCAGAATTAAGCAGCCATTAGGGCTACTATGGAGTATGGACCAGAGGCGAGCTAACATAAATTAACCCTATAAACTCAATTTCAAATGTGAAAATAGCGTTCTACAGGCTCAACACTTGGCAATGCTTGTAGATCTGCTATTTTCAAAATATTTTAATACAATTTATTCACATGATACCTTGTGAAACAGCCAGGACATTGATTCTGCATAATGAGTCATTTTACTTTTGGTACCAGGTTTAATATATTTTGATGCCAATACTTTTGTACTTTTTCTCAATTTTATCAGAACTTTTACTTTTAAAAGTGCATTTCCCGTCAGTCCGTCCGCCCGTCACACTGATTAATTGAAAATGTTAACTGTTAATAAATACAAACTCCATATATGGTCATGCCCCGTGACATAATCAGGGATGGATCTTCCTGATGTCATCAATATTAAGCCCATACATATGGCCTATGGGAATGCCCATATATGGAGATCCCTGATGTCATCAATATTGGCCAGCAACTGACCTGAAACCTTAAAGCCTTAGATCTCCATATATGGAGCTGTTCTGACATTCCATTTGGTGATCCTTCCCCATCCATCGTCCTCCTCGATGTCTCCGTTTTGACTGAGTAAGACGCCCTCAGGGCGTCTTACTGGTACTTGTACTTATTAAAGAAATGTGGTACTTTTTACACCACAGGAGATTTGAATATGTTTCTCTTATGAATTCCAGTTTGCAGGGGGATTTGAAAGATGCACCAAAGAGCACCACTGAAGCACACTGCGAGGCAACCAACAAGGAAGCCTTCTTCTCAAGAGTGGAGTCATACTCAATATCCTTTATTAACCCATTTTGGACTAAAGCCGATCAATTCTTTTGTCATTTTTGAATACTGTACATACTGTACAGAACCCCAAGTGGGGTTCCCTTCCAGAAGGGTTAGAACACCTATTGTGGTTCCCGCCCAGAACAGGGAATGTCATAGGCAATGATGTAGAAATTCATTTTATTCCTCCAAAAAGCAGATCTACAGGCTCGCAACGCATCGCAATGAAGATCTGCTATTTGTCTAGTTGTTCAGTATTTACTATTTACTGAAACTTTGTAGGCCTTCTCTTGATTGCGACTGTAGGTCACAGTTTACTATGAAAACTTGCATCTCCCGTCAGTCAAGTGCTTGGGCACGCCTCGTGACATGTCACGCCACCATATATGGCCGTCTCCAGCAGTGTGCAGGGACCTATAATCTTTGAGGTCCTCACCTCGTTGCATGTTTGCTTTCATCCATGAGGCTCTAATACTTTTCCTTAACAAGAGCACTGTCTGCGATGGGCAGGTAAGCCCCGCACACTGTCCCCACTGTGCTGCGCTCGCTACGGATGGATCAACGTGGCCTGTGACATGCTGAAGTGTTGCACCTGCCAGGCCTTCCTATGTGCATCACTGCAGCCAACACTGGACTTTGAAAAATGTGAGCAAATATCCCTGTTATTGAGTGAATACTTTATTAGTCAGTGCACGTGGTACAGTCGGACATTAAGGCTAAATGGGTAACACAAAAAGCCCCGGGGACTTCCATTGTGGTCCTATGCAGTGACGAAGACTCCGTGGGGGCGGCGGGGCTCGAGCCCCCATGATGAATTAGACCTGAATATATCATTACTCTATGGAATATATTCGCCTCGGCCCGTCCCGTTTGTATCGCACCAGGTACCGTTCGCTCAATTCTCGTCTTTGCATTGGGGGGCTCATGACGATTATAAAAACATTTCGTCTCTGGTCCTATGTAATTCATCAATATGGCATCAAAAATTAACACTACACTATATTGCATGTCATCAACCAATACAAAACACTATGTTCAAAGGAGAAAACGGTAAAGCCACAGCAGTGAATGACACCTCCTTTCAATGGGACTTCTCCCCATGTCGTCTCCTGATAGATGATTTTTATTGTATTTTTATTTATATTTTTGAAAGAAACCAGTGATTCACATCCTTTTAACATGTTAAACGGGGGTATTTAGGACCATTAAATCAGAGTGCCCAGCGATTTGCAGCAACGGAGCACATTTAGCAACGCACCAGGCGCTATCCCGGTATGTAGCTGAAGTAGCTTGATGTAGCCAAAACACTCCCGAGTCGATTGACAACAGGAGGTATGATTAATTCTAACGCGACTAGCGACGGGACCGCGATGGGCCGTCTAAAACATAATCTTTGCTTAGAATTGGACAGAATGATTTAGATCAAGAGTTATTCACATTTTAAGATTTTCGATCTGGTCGGCTAAAATGGGGGGAACATTTTCGATGACGTCCCAACCGGAAATTACATCGAATGTTGCCTGTGGAGCGATGCGATCGGTTTTGATATCAATAAATCTCCGTCCCTTTTATTAATCTCTGTCCTGAGTGCTATTTGATAGGACAGAGAACTCCATTTATGCCTCATGGGGTGTTAATGGATGGTGTCAGGACCTTCTTTATTTTGTTGGCTGACTAGTAGAAGAGAATGTTTGTCCTTGACAGACATAAAACCAAATGTCAGAGTGAACTTTGTTTGGCAGGGGTAGGTTGTTACCTTTCTGCCAGTTAAGGACAATGATTATTACATTTTTTTCACCCCTCAGACGAATCCCGCATTGCAGAGATATCAACACAACTGCAGACACAGCATGAGAAGTTCTGTCCATGGCCAGACTTTCCATGTCCAGGTAAAGGCCTGTTAATATTTTACAGTTTGACAATACAGGCTATCTTCCAAAATGACAACAGTGCAGACATCTGGGTTATGTGCTCAGTATGCATAGTTTTGGACCGTGATTTAATCTTGGGGTGTGGTGTGTATGTGACAACCCGTTTATTTACCCAGCGTGGAATTGTTGCCACCCACAACCATGAAAAGTTAATGTTTATGCTGTTTTCAGCTAAGCTATGTGTGCTAATAACACAACCTGGATTCAAACATTGCATGTGTCAATGTGCGTGACTGTGTGATTGCATCCTACTGCTATGTAGATGATGTCCAAAGCACCCTCCTGCTCATACAATGCTGTGTGTGGACACAAGCCCTAAATGAAAGTAATACGTTTCACTACATTGTGTTGGTTTTTTTTCAGTGCGGTTCTGGCTGGTCCCAGCCTCAGAACCCTCCGGTGCCTCTCACTACGTTGTTTTGTTGTGTTCTTTACAGAGAGGTTCTGGCTGGTCCCAGCCTCAGAGCCCTCGGTGCTGCTCACTACCTTCCTAGAGCGCTTCCAGAGCGTCTGCCTGCTGGAGCAGCAGCTGCCTGCCATGAAACCAGATAATCTTAAATCCATGGTGAGAAGAGAACCTCACTTCCTGGCATGATATTAGACTTTTAGATTTCTTTTTTTTTATGCCTCAGAACATGAAGACCCGTTTTCCTTGTTCACAGTGTAGCAAGCAGAGTCGAAAGAAAAAATCGAACTTCTATAAAATCAGTTTTGATTTGTACTTGACCCATTAAGATATGAGGCTGATTCGACAAATGCCATCTAAAGCAGTAGTTCTCAAACCTTTTCCTGCCAAGGACCCCCTAAATCCTATATTATATTTGGCTGCGGACCCCCAGAAGAGAAGATTAGCTTAAAAAACATCTGAATTATTAAAGGTATATTCAGTGATTTCACTTAATTCAAATATCACTTATTTTTTTGTTTTGACGTGATAATCCTCCCTACTATAGAGTGTGCTGGCCATATAAGGAGTTCCTCCCTGTCCCCAGTTAACCCCTGGGGGTCAAAAAACCTTAGGTTTCATTTTTGGCTCTCTATCCTGATTGGATGAAAGGCTTAGGTCCCAGCCAAAAACGAAACCTAAGGTTTTTTGAGTGAAATCACTGAATATACCTTTAAAAATAGCAGATATACAAGCTCACAGAAAACTTGAACATCTGCTATTTTTGAGAACCATTGTTCTAATCTAAACCACTGTTCTAAATCTAAAGCGTTTTCTGAAACGCTTATGTTGCTATATATCTGCAAAAAAAAGAGAACATCTAAATCTAATGCTTTCCCGGTTTAAATTGGTTAACATTACAAATGTTTGTTTCCTGTCCACAGTCTTTGACCGAGGATGTGGTCAGTGTTGTCCTTCAACTGGTTGAAGAAGAGCAGAAGAAACGGACCATGGCGGTTTCTGCAGACCCTCTGGCTGTCCAGGTGGCTGCCTGCATCGTGGCTCTCTGTGGCTGGGCTGCTAGGTGAGCTGACCATATTCTAAAAGTGTTAAGAATCTTGGAATCCTGGACACTAAACACACCGCCGAGCATAAAATTACTTGTCTTTGTCCTGCTGGATCTCTTATCCACTAGTCACTCCCTAACATTTTAGCTTTTATTTGTTGAAGAAATTGTCCATTTATTGTTATAGTCATCCTAGCTCTGTCTTTATGTAGTTTTTGTCAGTGGAAAAAAGGTAGTCGATTTTAATCCATGCATATAGCATTGTTCATGGGTTCATGGGTCTCTTACTGTATGTCTTCACAGCCCGTCTCTACGTGCCATGAACCTTCCCATCCTCACCTGTGCCTTCTGCATGCGCAAGGTGGGCTTGTGGAACTTCCATCAGATGGACGGAGCAGGTTCATCAGAGGTAGAGGTCATTTCAAATGCCGTCAGCCCCTCCCCCCAGACCCCGGGCCCTGCCTTTGTGTTAGCCACGCCAGAGGCTCAGGGTGACCGGTCCACTTCTGCCTCTCCCACCACCTCCCCATCCCCTTCCCCCGGCCGCATGAAGCTGAGGAGCCAGGACACAACGCCTCGCACTGCTCAGGTCAGCTCCAGAGTCCAGACCAGCTGGTGTAGAACTCCGATCCGATACTAGTGTGTAATTTAAAAAGAGGTTTGACAAACCTCTACGATCTAGGAATAAATACAAATTCTATTGATGGTGAAAGTGCTGCTACAACTTAGTAAATAGTATAACGATATAAAACAGTAATGCAACATCAACTGAAGAATTAAAAATACAACAAGACTACTGTAAATTACATAATTAAATAAATGATAAATGATGTGGTATCAAAATGGCATAGACTGGCATACTCGCCGATACCAGCATTTTAGGCAGTATCGGAACAACTCTGTAAATAATTTATGGTAATCTTCAGAACATGCAATGTGATTCTCTTGACATTTGCCAGGTTGACGGTGTGTTGCGTACGCGCAACTCCCCTAGCCCCAGTGAAGAGCTGCCAACCAGCCCCCTGCCCCGAGGCAAGAGGCCTGCAACCCGCAGCCGCGACGGGCCCGCCAGCCCTCAGCACACTCCCAAACGTCTGCGTCTGTCCTCAGCTGGCAGCCCTGTAAGACCAAGATGATTCCCACTATTATAGACCTCTGTCTCAGTAGAGTCCTAAGAGGACACATGGCAGCTACAGCGTCCAGGAGGTCTTGGGCTGCTCTCTGAGAAAAACCTCCTTTAAAAACGGAGGGACTCAGCCGGCAGTTGTATGGGGAAAATGAAGGCCTATCGATGGGATATGATTAGTGGAAAGGCCCCTTAACGGCCTGGTGGTCTATTAGAGTAGGATTCTATGGGGAGAAACGGAAACCTTGTACCCCTGGGCGCATCAGTGGTAGGAAGCCCAAACGAGTAAAATGTCTTGCATCAGCATAATGGCATTGACAAAGATTTGTCATATTCTTTATGGGCATCTATGCTGCTCATCCCCACAAATGCATGCTCCTTAAATTCTAAAATCCTGCCCGAACCCTAACCGACTCAATGTTTTCGGGCCGAGCCCAAAATGTATGCTAATGAGCCTCAGGTTCCTTGAGAAAAAAATAAAACAAATATCTAAAGCCTTTAACACTTATAGCAATCGATAGTTGCAGTACTACATTTGACCTACTTCCCCGTGTTTGTGTAGGGCACACTACATAGAATTGCCTTTGAGCCGCTCACCCAGCACAGGGACTGGTGTCCTTGGATCGTGGCTGAGTCCGGAGGCTCCACAGTGCTTCAGCAGGGCTGGAAGGCTGTCCTGAACCTCCTCCTGCCTATGAAGAAGAGTCCCAACACTTCAAAACAGGCACGTTTGTTGTTGCAACCTTAATAGGAAAAAAAGGATACTTGTTCTGTCACGGTAGTCAAAATGTACTAGCCGATTAAAAATATATATTTATCTTTGTTGTGCAGAATGTCCAGAAGTTAACCCATTAAGGATGGGAACCCGTGTTTGGGTTGTTGCTGCTATGTACACTATATAGCAACACATTTTATTTCCTATTTCTCTTTTTTTTGTAAACTTGGGTCAGGATTTAGAAGGCGTTTTTAGAATCAGCCTCAGCTCTAAATGTGTTAATGAAGTTATCATAATGGATCAAATTAATAAAAATCTTTATTTTTTTGGATTATATTTTATTATCAAATGGCCAAAGTTTAAATTAAAGTGGTTGATATATGTTAATGTAATAATCAGAATCTACAAATGAACTAAACTTTTCAAATAATTCTAGTGGCGTAAAAGTGCACTATTTTGTGTATTTGAAAATTGTACATAGATAACAGTACTTGAGTAAATGCACTTGGTTACTTTGCACCACTGCACGCTTGGAACTATTTTCTCTCAACTTTCTATTCTGTTCTGTTCTTCTAGGGCCCTCTGGACAAGTCTAAAAGGGTGTTTGCTATATTCCGTCAGTGGCAGGTGTCTGTTCCGTCTCAGTAGAGAGACTCTTTTCAACCCCAGGATAAACACTTTTCTGGTGACTTCTGCTGGTCTTTGTGGTACTGGGTGTGTGGAATGGATGGACTGACGTCGAGGTCACATGCATTCCTCCCGTCCCTTAAAGGAATACTCAATTTCTCTGCCGCTAGGGGTAGACGGCCTCGAACACTGCTGCAGATCAGAACCAAACCATTTCAGTGAATTCTGGCTGTTTTAACGTCAGACCTTACAGGACAGCACAGGGCATGTTCAAAACATCGATCGACACAGTTAATGTCACAAAGTGTTCGCACATTGGTCAGTGGGGTATTCCTTTAAGGGCAGTGTTTACAGTCGAAAGAGTTTTTCCTCCGAATTTGAGGGAAGCCGTTTGATGTTGTTTTGTTAGAACTGTCTTTTCTGTGGGGAGAATTGAGAAAATGGAAGAAGAAAAAAAAGGATGGAAATGGATGGAAATTCAGTCTGTCGGGTGGAAAAAAAAGCTGGAAAAAGATAATGTAGTTGATATTTAGTCACAAGCTCTTAATACTTTCATTGGTTAAATATAAAACCCACACACTTACTTAAAAAATAGCTAATCTACAAGCTTGTAGATCAGATATTCTTGATACTTTTGTGTGACACTATTATGACAAAGTAGGGGTTATTTTTAAAAGTTGAAATATGAACATAGGATGTTTCTGCCCGACAGCAACGATATGTATCTATCAGAATGAATAGACCTTGTGCAGATTTAACATTTACAGAGAAAATGTAGGGCTGGGCAATATATTGATATTGTATACAGGAGATATGAGAGACTAGATATCGTTTGGGATTTTGGATATTGTAATATTGTGATATGACATACTGTAGGTGTTGACTTTTCCTGGTTTTAAACACTTGAGCCTTATTTTGTACTAAAAATTGTCCATAGCTAAAACAGCCCATCTACAAGCTCACAACACGTTGCGATCCAACACATTTGCCTTGTAGATCTGCTATTTTAGATTTTTTTTTGAAAATGTAATTGATATTGAGGTATTTCTTGATTTGATTTTGTTCATATTGCCCAGCCCTAATCTTACATGAAGACTGCTTCTGTGACATATCCTATAAATATTATCAATGTTTTTTTTGAAAGATTTACATATGAGGGAAAATAAGTGACTGACTGACCACTGGAATTAAAATGTTTACCTTCAATCATAATGTGAGTGAAGTGTGAACATGAAGTTACATTTTTCAGAAGCTGTGAGGAAGTGTGTGTGTGTGTGTGTGTGTGTGTGTACATACGTGTGTACTCATGGTTTGTCTAGCCCATTTAGACCTGAGGCTCATAAAAAAATCCTTCTGAATCCTTTTCTGAAAAACTTCCACATTTTTATTTAAAAAATAGCAATATAAAAATAACTACAGCATCTAAAATGGCACTAGGTGTAAAGATGTATAGTTCAGTTAAAGTGGTCTAAATGGGCTAAAGAGCCTTTTAATAACTACAAATTACTATTTGTCATTGTGTACTTTTTTTCCTTTGAGGCGGAAAATGTCCTTTCCTGGCGTGTGCTTTAGTTTTGTATTATCAGATATTAAAGCCAAGTAGAACAAAAGCTGTGCCATAGGAATCCAAAACAGTTTTGGATTAGAAGAGTGAAATGGTCTCATTCCAGTTTGCCTTCATGTTGATGCAGTTCCTTCCCTTCTACTGTGCATGTGCATTCACTCCTAAAATCTCATATGGGGTTTTAATAAAAATGATTTTCTTAAGTGTTCTATTTTCTGGTTTGTTTTTGATCACTCCATTGCCGGTGAGAGTGGGTGGGTTGTCGGATAGAGGGCAGGGTGATCAAGTGGGGGATGTGGACGTGTGCATGGGGTGGGGGTGGGGGTGGGGCAGCTTGGATATTGGCTATTTTTCACTTTCTGCACGATACCCTTGTGTGATGAAGCATGAAATTGGGCTTAAATCCACGTCACCCGAGGCAACTCCTTTTGCAACCAGATCTTATTTTAATGATGTTTAGGATAGAGGAAACACTTGGCTGGGGGGTTTTATGTGTAATGTGTTTTAGATATTTTAGTTATTCTATATATATATGTTCATGGCAAATTTGTACTGAAAATGTGGTTTCACTTCCTTCCTGGAAGTCACACCATGCAGCCACCACCTCTCCACAAGGAGGGTTCAGTGCACCAAGGAATTATGGTCATTGTAGGAATTCAGCAATCCATTTTCTGGCCATAGGGTGCACATTTTAAATTGTGCTACTGTTGTATACTACAAATACCATGAACATTGAGTGCCTGCAGTTTCTTCCAGTGGTGACATGCCCCTAATTAATCGATGAATTGCTCAGAAAATAATAGTTGCACATTTCTCAAAATAACTTGGTATCTCAAACATAAGGATGGTATCTAAAAAAAGATTGAAGTCCCAGGTCTCAGATTAATGACTTTAATATTTAGCAAATTATTAAATTTGTCAATATCTCAAAACTGACTTGGACGGTATGGTATCTCAAAATAAATTAGTTGAAGGCAATGGAGGTAAAAAAACATGCTTTAGGCTGTGCCATTGTGGGAATGGAACAGGAATGCTGTATAACGAACTAGTAAGTTGTAAGTGAATAACGAACAAAAGTTAAAGGCAGTGTAAGAGATTTTCTTTGGTTAAATTAAGTGATAGGAACTTTTTTTTTTTTTTTTACTTGAACCCTACTAGCCGGGGAGCCACAGGCCCAAATTTGGACAGGACCTGTACTTTTTATTTGTGTTTTTTCTGTTCATTTGGTCATTAAGGTCCACAGAATGAGAGGCCTGCTCTGCCGGAAACATCGTGAAAAGAAGTTATGGCCATTTTTGTAGAATACAAAATTGCTCGCCCCAATTCCAAACCGCAAAGAAAGGTCGCTCCGACCGCGAAGAATGGGCGCCCCAAAGCCCGGCAAAGTCGCCCTAAAATCTAAGGCGAAGTTGCCCCCAAAAGTCTGGACAAGTCACCGTAAAACGTATTTTCGAGGTAACAGCAGAGAGAGATTTTTACGTGTGGATTTCAACAACATTGGAGGAATGGAGGGTGATTCATGGCTATATGGAAAGAGTACCACAGGCGTTAAAAACAGTCTAAGTCCCTGACCCCTCCACGAAAAGGCCTCGTTGTCCTGACCCCTTATCTATCATTTATACATTATTATGGATAAGGCATGACATCACAGGTAAATCCTTAACCGCTTTTGGGCCTGTGGCTCCCCGGCTACTACCATCTCTATTTTGACGAGAACATTAGCTGAAAATAGACGATCTAGCATCAGTCTAAAGCTCACAACATGCCATGCTGCTATTTTCAGCAAACAAAAATGGTATGGGGGGAAAGAAAGGTCACGTTGACTAATAGGGTTAAGTGCATGGTTAATGTCTGGAAATATTACATTAATCCAATTTACAGTAAAATATGAATTTACAAAATGTAATGCTGTCAATCTATTGACACAAGATGTAATGATAATGCAAGTCTATGAAGCCATCTACTAAATGTATTAAAACATTTATTCTGCCATACAATACAGTATGTAGTGGAGGTCGATCCCTGCTTCATCTCTCTCAGGGAAGACACAATATAAAACACACACACACACACACACACACACACACACACACACAGTCACACACGCACGCACGCACGCACGCACGCACGCACACACACACACACACACACACACACACACACACACACACACACACACACACACACACACACACACACACACACACACACACACTGTCACACACTCTGTAGTGAGTGTGTGTGGTGTGGAAGTGCTTCGACTACAGTTTAAAGAACTCCAAGCATGGCCATTGATTCTGACGTTCCAGTCGCACATAATATGACGCCATCGGCGGAGGGATTCCAGGCTTGCTGCTTTGCTTTGCTTGTCAGACTCAGAACACAGAGGGAGAGTAGAGCTGCTTACTAGTGCTTACTGCAGACAGACAGGCAGAGAGGGACAGGAGGACACGTCTTTTTTACCAGCTGTAAAGATCCTGTTTTTAAACCAAAGTCAATGTTAACGTCCGGATAGTACGGTTTTTTAAGAAGCTAGACTAGTCTTCTAGCGTGTACGTGTAGCTGCTTATCGGGACGGGGCGAGGAGGAGTAGGAGAAGGAGAAGAAGAGGAGGAGGTCGGAGGAGGAGGAGGAGGTGGAGAGAGGAGGTGTTGTGGAATATTAGCAGAAAAATGTCGTCTCCAAGTCCGGGCAAACGGCGCATGGATACCGACGTGGTGAAACTGTATCCTTTTAATATTAGTATTATTATTATTATGGGAAAACGTCAACAACACGAGGTTGTGTTGAATGTGTTGCTTATAATAATCTCAGCTGTTCGTGTTAATGACACGTTAACCAACGTTATTGTTGGTGTCTTTTTGTTGTTATACGAACGGGGTCTTTGCTGCAGTTCAGTGGTAGCTTTCCTTTCATTGTCAGTGTGTTGGCTTTGTTTTTGTGTCCGCGCGTGTGTGTGAGTGCGCGTATGCGTGTGTGCGAGTATTTGTGTTTGTGTATGTAAACAACATTTTAGCTAGCTGTTTTTATACTCCCTATCCTGGTGGCTGGCAGGTCCTTGGTGGCTTGTAGATCTATTCTGCTGGCTGTTGACAAGCGACAGTGTCCTTTCGTTGTTCTGTTATTGTGGCAACTTTGCGTTGAGATCATAATGAAATCACTCCTTTTCTGTGGCCTTATTGCTTTTGGCCTTTATTGTTTCTGCTTGTCAGCTGTCCTAGCTTTGCTGTCTCTACATTACAAATGTTACTACTGTATAACTACTGCTCTACATTTCCTGGAATATATATAATTCGATCTTGTCCATATTTGTGTCTACCTTTAGTGTTTTATGTATTGGACATTTAATGGACACCGTTAAAGAAGTGTGGGCATGTTTCATTTGTCCTGTCCAGCCTATTAGGGAAGCATTGTTTACATAACTCTAAACCTAGCTGTCTGTCTTTGTTCTGAGAATGTAACTACTGCAACAGTGATGTGCAGCTGTGTGGGTACAACACTTAGCTTAACACTTACTTAGCACCTGAAATAATCTTGCTCTGCATCTATTGGCCCTACATGAAATGCACCGCAGCAAGAAAATAATAATGATTCATAATTGTTTGTAATGGCCTTTTATAAATACACAGACATCCAAGTAAACAATTGAGCTAGCTGGCCTTGGCCAGAGCTGTATCAAAGTATCAAAATGGCCACCTGAACGTCACACTGCATTTTCATGTTTTTGTGTGTGTAATAACAGCTACACTGTCAGATGATTGTTGTTTGTTTCTCTGTTGAAAAAGTGTGAAATGTGGACTGGAGTGACATCACTGGCCCTAGCCGCTGTGTAAACACCGTATTGTTGTTTTTCACTGCAGTAGTGCTTTACTGTCACAATAATGTATTGTTGACAACAACTAGTGTATTCTCTATTCAGGACATTATTATTGTCACCATGACTGCTTTTCCTTTTGTATTCAATATGTTTTTGTTGTAGTTTATCTAGAAATGGCAGAGGAAGTAAAACAAAAAAAGATTGTGCGTGCGTGTGTTACAGCTGGATGTAATGTTCTAGAAGAGTTGTTTTGTTTTTGTGTGTGCTGAGTGGAAAGCAGCTTAATGATTGGATCCTCTGTTACTATCCGGAAACCACGCAAGGGTGTGACTTTTAAGAACAGCTGACATTTGTTTTCTTTTTTGGTCAAATATGGGGCTAAAACTGGCCTGGTCCAAAACAAACAAACAAACAAACCAACACAAGTAATTCAAAAAGTAGTTTCATGAAAGCCAGCATACAGTAGTTGAAAAACAACTTTTTTGTTAATTTGATCTGTGCATCTCTACATAATGTTGGCATATCTGAACTGAAACCACAACATTTATTCTTGCCCCATGACTGAAGCTGATTTGTGACACAACAGACACACATACCTCATTTGCCCAATCAATTCTTTCCCAGTTACTACCATACTCTGGTAGTTTGTTGGCCTACTGCCTAAAGGCATGTGTGTCAACGGCTGTTAGCTAGCAACGAGCTTGTTTGAGCAAGTAAACTGTAAAGGATTGCGAACACACACACACACACACACACACACACACACACACACACACACACACACACACACACACACACACACACACACACACACACACACCTCAGCTGTACACCCCCACTGTCCACTGAAGCTATTAGTCAGTGACAGGCGAGAGCAGGTTTGCTGAATGCCACCTGCTCTGTTACACACACAAGGACATTTGTGTTAAAAGTTACCGTGGGTTGTTGGCGTAACATTTGAGAATCAGATTTGAAGTGTGAGCACTTGCTTTTCAATTGAGTTCTATAGGCTTGAGTTTTGTCTGGGCTACATGAACAGTAAGTGAATACTGGGATTCCACAGTTAATCAAACTAATTGATAATAAAAAAATAAAATAACAGACTTTATTGATAAAATAAAATGCTGATCTAAAAGCTCACAACGGGTCACATCGTGACACTTCATGAGCTTGTCAAAAAATTATATTGCAACATTTTGTGTGGGTTTGTAGAACGACTATTTTGTGCGTCATCGTTCTGATTTGTGATTTTTCATGTTAACGTTTCTTCCGAAAGATAAACATCAAGAGCTACTGCTAACATAAGCCGTTCCTTACAATAGCGGTCTCCGAGCCGGGAAAACGGAAATGAAAGTACCCATATATGGCGAAAATGCCATGGCAAGGCTTACCTACCCTTTGCTGCCACCGTGCGTTAACAACCTTCTCTCTGTGCGAGAGAGTCCTCTCTCTCTCTCTCTCTCACCACGTCTTCCCCCCGCAGCGTAACCAAAACCCAGAAACTTAACACCGGCCTTTAGACAGGAGGAGTAGCTCTTCTCTTATGGGTTGACACCGAGAGGAGAGGAGCCCGCACACACATTAATTTGCCGCGGCCACAGGAGAGCTGAGAATCTGGAGCGAGGCCCAATTGGGAATTTGTGAAACCGAATGTCAGAATGACCTCGACATGGAGACACCGCTAGACTTAAACTGTGTGTGTGTGTGTGTGTGTGTGTGTGTGTGTGTGTGTGTGTGTGTGTGTGTGTGTGTCAGACGGAGAGAGACACACACACAGACGGAAAGAGAGACACACAGACCGAGAGAGAGAGAGACACACACACACATAGACGGAGAAAGACACACACACACAGACGGAGAGAGACACACACACACACACAGACGGAGAGAGACACACACACACACACACACACACACAGACAGACGGAGAGAGAGACACACACACACACACACACACACATGGACGGAGAGAGACACACACAGAGATGGAGAGAGACACACACACACACAGACGGAGAGAGACACACACACACACACACACACAGAGAGACACAGTCAAATATTTTCAAGAGGCACGCACTGTGAAAATAGTAGATCTACAAGCTCACAACATTGAGCAGTGCGATACGTTTTCACTATAAATGCCTATAATTCCAAGTGCCTATCAGGGAGGGAGGGAGGTCAAATGTGATTATTTTGGGTTGTTTTCGTGACCTGAAAAGTTTGGCAACCCTTGCCCTAATGGTTTCTACTTCTGGTACTCCCTTTTATCTTGTGAAATGTGGTGTATCCTCTGTGACATTTAATGAAATAGTCATGGAGGACAGATACGTGTAGTGTTACTACAGTGTTTGTGTGTCACACACTATCCTCACTCTTCCTCTAATGTGAAGGCTAGCTGTCTGACCCACTCCTCATTCAGAGTCAATATTAGGGACTGGACGATATGAAATTAAAAGTTTAACCACTTTTATCAAGTATAGAGGGTTTACTTTAAGTGGTACTTAATTTGCAGCTCAACAAAAACTTCACGATAAATTAAAATCTCGATCATTGCAGAGTCAATATTATATCAATATTCTGATCCTGATATGAGACTTGTATTGTCTGGGATTACATTTTTGATATCATGGTAATATGATATGGCATAGGTGTAGCCTTTTCTTGGTTTTAATCACTAATTTATAATTTCCAAGATGTTAAAAAGTTTTCACAAATGGTGAAAATGGCAGATCTACAATGTGGCCCAAGTGTCCAATGTTCATCTGTCGTTTCCAATTGTGCTCATTAAAAGATAGTGTCACTGACACTGTGATGTAAGGGCTGCCTGGAAGACTAACAATTTCTTAATTATGATGAAGATCTATTTGTTCCCCTGGCACAAAAAGGGAAATGAATAATGACCAAAACAAAGGACACAAACAAACTGAACTAATCGATGTTGTCTATCAGCGTAGTAATTATTATTACTTCAAACATAGGTATCCGCCCAGAATTTCCAGATAATCGGTGCATCTTTTGGTTATTTGCAAGTGTCTGAACATTGTAGGGGCGTACATTTGTGAATGCTTTATTGTTCTTGGATTCAGAGAGTTCCAGGAGCAATGAGCATTACTGTAGTATTACACTCTCATCTTCTGTGGAATTTAATTGTGCTATTTTGGCTGATCATGAGCATTCAGATTTCAGAATCCATGTATTTACCAAGTATGTACTCCATTTCTGATGTCACTTTCCAACCCGGCACCTCGTTTTTGTACAATTAATATTCGGCATGTAAAAATCTAATTTCATTATTTGACAACCCTACTGTAACTGTACTGTTTTGATAGTTCATACACCTACCAAAATAGGTTTTTAAATAAGTACTGCTTAAAGGGATAGTTCAGATTTTTTAAACTTAAGCTGTATGAAATACTTGCCATTAATATAGTGGTTGCAACTGTATTAATTGATTGCCCAAGTCCCGTGGTGGGAGTTCTGCTCTGGTTTTGGTGAAATATTAAGTAGTTCCGGTCATTTTGTGGGGTGCACAGGGTGAGGGGGCCATGTGATAGAGGGGTCAAAGTTGAACGAAGGTTGTGCTACTATTTTAGAAATACTGTAGGTCAACAATACAAATGGATTAATTTACTTTTACTGCGTGGCGCCAGTTCCCCCCACAAAATGACCGGAAATATTCATATTGACCAAAACCAGATCAGAACTCCCACCACGGGACTCGTATTTCATACAGCTTAAATTAAAGAAATCTGAACTATCCCTTTAACTCCCAAATGGTGCTGCAGACTTACAAATAAAATATTTTTGTATGCATCACCTACTACACTGTACATTATTTTAATTATTAAATTTATATGATATTATATCATAACTTTACAGGTTTTGAAAGCTCGTAGATCTACCATTTTCTCACAGGACACTGTCAGTCATTCATTTATGAAATTCACAAAAAACAAACGTAAAAAGAATGAAATATAGAGATGCAAGGTTTCTGCCTTGACAGTGGCAATATGGTATTACATCTGTAAAACCCGTAGTCAATTATTGACTTGGTTCTTAAATTACATTCATATTTTCGTATTTAAGAATTCGGTCAATTTGACAAAAAAGAAAACATGTTTTATAATCTATAAGCTTCCGCTTCCATGGTAAAATGTATGGGCAGATTCATTCATAACGGACAGAATGCCTTGATGATTGACCAACCAGAATGGAGTATTCAGCAGAGCGATGCAATAAGTCACTATACAGCCACAGGCTAAAGGTTTAAAAATGTCCTGTCAAGGCAATGAAGAATGAGCTTTGTTTGTTGTTCTGCTTTGTGAAGCTTCACTAATGAACCTTTAGCCGACTCCTCTGGTCATTGCTTTTTTGAGTGGTGCCTCCGCTCCATTACGGAGCCATGTGTGATTGTGTGTCCCTATGTGTACGCGTCCCCGACTCCCCGTACGCGTCCCAGCACGGAAAGCTGCAACACGATAACTCCGTCATTTCTTGACCGTTTTGGACGCAGGAAGGCTCGCCGGAACCAGGCTGCCCCCCCTGGGCGCGTTCCTGGCAGTCTGGATGTTGCGGGGACCCCCTCCATTACAGAGCTATGTGTGTCCGTATGTGTATATATGTATGTGTACGCGTCTCGGTACGGAAAGCTGCAACACGATAACTCCAGCATTTCTCGACCGCTTTGGACGCGGGAAGGCTCGCCGGAACCGGGCCGCCCCCTGGGCGTGTTCCTGGGGTTCTGGATGTTGCGGGGACCCCCACACGGTAACTGTAATTTCTCGACCGTTTCGGACGCGGGGTGGCTCGCCGGAAACGGGCGCGTTCCTGGGGGTCTGGAAGTTGCAGGGACCCCCCCGGGGACCACCACACGGTACAGTCCCACCGCTCACTTCACACAGGTGTGATCTTTAGATTAATTTTCTCTGTGAAGGAGTTGCAAGGATGAAAGCTTGTTGCATCTAGCTCATCCTCATCATTAATGCTATCACCACTGGGTTGTCGGGTGTTTGCATGCTTCATTGGCTCGATTATCCATTATCATAATAAATGGCACCAGGCAGCAGTCTTCATCACCAGATGTGGGTTTTACTGTGAGTACAGTATATTGTGATTCGTGTGTCACTTTGTGTGCCTTAAACTGCCTTTCATGCAGAACCACGCAAGGTGACTTCCTTCATGATGTTCTGTTTTTATTCCTACTCATAGGACAGCTTTTCTTCTTGCGTTCTGAAAGTGACGGTTGAGGCAGCAGTTGGATTTCGAGGAAGTTCCTAATTTAATTTAGACCTCCACAGCGGGGGGTGTAGGACGGTAGGGGGCAAGGTCTACCTTCTTCCTGCTTATAATCCCCTCCCCTCCCCCCCCTCCCCACACACACACACACACACACACTTCACCCGCTCAACCCGCTCCTCCTGTCCAACCCTTCACCCTCCCTGAATGGAATACCAATCTCAGGCTTTATCTGCTCTCGGCCAGTAGAGTTTTCGGTCCTATTGTTGCCCCTGCGGCCTGACATCCGGACTGCATCAGCGGTGAGGGTCTTTTGTCTTGTCTGCGTTTACAGGAGCCCCCAGTGCTGTGCTCTGCTGTGCTCTCTCTCTGTCTCTGTCTCTCTCTGGTATAATAAATAATTATGGTCTTATTTTTTTATGTAATTTTAGCTGTATTAGAAGGGTCCTACAAGTCCTTAAATTGTCACTTTAGAAATGTGCATATACTCTGTATACTACTTATACTGTATGTTGTCTGTTGAGTGAGAAAACAATGCTGCACATTATACCATCATCCTACAGTACACTGAACATGTACTACAGTATAGTATAGCCGGTAGTGGCTCAGGAGGTAGTGTGGCCTGAATATGCCTCTGGGGCAGCGCCCGCGTCTACATTTAGAGACCGGATGTCGTTCAGTCCACCTCTTCCGGTGGTGCATCTTTGTTTTCATTCCTCCTAACAACAAGCTCTACAAGTTGAAACGGGAGTTGCTGGCATATTCAGCTGCATCTTGAGAGATTAGTTTCGAAGCGTCCTGGAGAAAAACACTGAATTGCTCCTGATGAGCAGGTTGGTGCCGTCAAGGACAGATGAGCCATTGGGGCCTTCATTTACAAAACATTAATTGTATACGTTCATCAAATACGTGGGCCCCTCCTCTGTAATTACAGCAGTTATTATTATTACATGCAAAAGTAATAATATGTTGTCCATAACTAACTTTAGGTTACAGACTGTAAATCATGTATGATAAAATATCTACAGGTGCTTTCTTAAAACCCGAGCAGTTTGCTGTGCCCACCTGACTACCCGTGCCCGTTGTGGGTAGTGTGTGCGACTGAGGGGGGAGGAGGGGTGGCCCAAAAAGATGATGGGCCCAGGGGCTCGCGCGGGGGTTAATCCGGCCTCCTTGGGTTACCTTTCCCCCACGTCGGTATGTGACTGGTGGTAACATTGTGTATATACATGTAGGCTGGTGGTAACATCAAACACGTAGGCTAGGATACATGCATGTAGGTGTTGTATTTTCTAAACTGGACCATTGTCTGGTTCTGACAGACTGGTAGTGTGTGCAGGCTGGGTGGTGTGTGATAATCCGGTTGAATATTCCTTTGGTACGGCAACTGCAGTGGTGGGCCCGGGAGAATAACAACGCGACACGAGACAGTATCACGCTAAAGGTTCACAAAGTTTATTACACAAATAGGAACATATATAGTGCTGGAACATAATGACTTGACAATGAGACAAAGTATATGAGACAGTACCGTGACTAATGCAGCAAGGCTGACCTTGGTGGCGCTGAGATGTCTCTCGTAGCCTATCTATAAAGTATGCTACAGTTCAGGCAGTACACCATACATCAACTATTAGCTAGCTAGTAGCTAGTGGTATTGTTAATAGATACATGGACGGACGCTATTTATAAACTTGCAGAATACGGCTAACTTGCTATCAACGCTCTCAGCACCTCTTTATATATTACAATTAGACGAGCTGTTGACGATGGAGACAAAGTCAAGTTAAATAGAGAGGCTACACAGTAAATATCCTCCCGAATAGATTGTTACACCCTGATAGTTAAATGAGCCTCTTCTCTGTGTGAGTAGGTACTGTACAGGCATGTGTGATGCAGGCTCATTTAGAGGACAAACTGACAGTGAACTTGAATGTCGCATATCATATTTTGGGTCATGGCAATCTTGGTTTTAGGTTAATATTTAACCCGTGTTGAGAAGTTCAAAGTTAAACACAACCTCTGGCCATCTAGTATAAAGCCCACATATGGACTAAATGGCTGCATTGCTTTTCTGCATTTCACTATTATTATAGTTGGAGGATAGTGCATTGTTCTTACTGTCGAGCAGAAACCTCATCTCCATATTCTAACTTTTTTAATTATTATTCTTTTATTAATGCCCTACTAGCCTACTTGATCATACTACAGCGTCTCACAAAAGTATCAAAAGTATAGATGATCGAACAGTTGTGGTCATGCTGTGTGAAGTTTCGACAGAGATGATATGACAGTGTTTCCCTTATATTGTGCGGTGGGCCACCACACAATCATGACCAGCCAGACAGCCACCTCAGTATGATTTCTTTTTTTAGTAGGCGGCCACAAAAAAAGACAAATTACCTGCAAAATAAATCACAAACATTTTGCGTGCGCGTGTGCACGGGTCTGACGTGAAAGCTCCCCCCACACTATCGGCTTCTGGCTAGGGGAAACACTGTGTGGGCATGATGATGTCTATTTAGTCATTAATTTCCAATACATATGAACAGTCAAGTATCCTAGTAAGCATACAAGTGTTGACCGCTAGGCTCAAAGTGTAATGTGTTATCGTTCACAAAGCGCTGTTAGCTTGAAGCTCTGTTCTTGTTGGCAATGCATCATACAGCCTTTTGAATTGCATTTGTTACGGTCCTTTTCTTTGTTTTTCAGTGTGCAGGAACCTTTACTGTACTATTTACATTATTATTTCACTAACTTGTAGCTGCACTTTAACAATTATTAATATCATTTTGTATTTATTATTCCTAGATCATTGGTTCACAACATTTTTCATTTCAAGTTCCCCTAGCCTAGCCATTTGCTTTAGTCAGAGGATATTAATACAATCTGGGAATAAAGAACTCACCAATGTGTTTGTAAAGGTGTCTACTAACATATCCCACATTGGTTTCTATTCAGCTACCCTAGGGGAATCTCTGACAGCTGCTGGAAGTTGGGGTACCATTAACAACCAATATAAGGCCAAATGTTCTAAATTTAATTTTACTTCAGTAGCATGTGATGTGTCAAACTATAGGGTTAGGTTTTCATGATTCTGAACACATTTCAAGCTTTAGTTTTGCACAAAAAACACTCGGCCATATCCACTTCCTGACCTCATCACATTTGTGGCTATGGCCGTTCAATGTGGGATATGTTTAGTAGACACCTTTACAAACACATTGGTCGGTAAGAAATGTATTCCCAGATTTGACATTATTCTGACAATTTACTCTGACTAGTTCCATTTGTACACTGAGAGTTTCAGCCCTCGAGCCCTGTAATGTCAGAGACACTGTCCTAGATTCTTTAGATTCTTCGGATCGGTACTTGGTATCGACCGACACCACAAGTTATGGGGATCGGAATAGATGGTAATGGTATCGGACTCGGTAGTGGTACATCTCTTCTCATAACCCTGAGAGTTACAGACCTGTAAGCTAGGGTCCATATATGGTTTGGCAAATAACAAATGTCATTGTGAAGGCTTATGTACGTCACTCTTAACTAACTCACTCTTCTCAAAGTGTATCAGTTAATAAGAGTAGCCTAGCTCCTATCCACACCCTGTGCATATTGTCCTATCTGACTATGTGCCTTTATGCCAGTCTCATCTGTATCAGCATGATAAGTGTGTGTATGTGTGTGTGTGTGTGTGTGTGTGTGTGTGTGTGTGTGACAGGGTTCCCCAATAGGTGGCCCGCGGGTCATTTGCGGCCCACGAGTTGCCCCCTTGTGGCCCCTGGAAGAAGTTAAAAATAATAATAAATTGAGGTAAAATTATGAGAATCACTGCTAGAGCCCTGCCATATCTTTTCAAATGGGGTCTTGCCCTGAAAATTAATTCATTTGACACTCAAGAGTTAAAGATCTATAAGGGTTCATTTGGTTACCAACTCTCCATCATTTAGCTGGGGACCACCTGGAACCCCCTCAAGGACCACTGGTGGTCCCCGGACCACTGGTTGAGAACCACTGTTCTACATCTAGTCTAAGCTTAATTAATTAAGAAATAAATACCCCAATTCTTCGCGCGTGCGGACACAGACCCCAGCCTGGTACCCTAGTCAAAATATGGCCCTCTGGGAAAATTAATTTGGGAACCCTGATGTGAGGTCACAACAGGTCACCTAGCATGTGATATGAACCAATAAGATACATAGCGCCTGGTGACTGTGCGTGCGTGGCTCAGCCGCTCAAGCCGCTACATGCCCCTCACTGCCGTGTGTGTGTGTGTGTGTGTGTGTGTGTGTGTACGGCTGTCCATTTTGAACGTGTGTATCGCCAATTTGAGATTTGTAGTGAATGCAGCATTTTAACAACCCAAACACATACATACATACTCTTATGGGGGTCCGTCCCTGGCCCAAAAGTTCAGTTGGGTGCTCTGGTGTGATGTGATCTGATCCCCCAGAAAGAGGACAAAGGAGAACTGAATCCGCCTGCATTGTGCTGCAATGCTCTCATTCAGCGGCTAGCTGCCATACCATGTACTGTAGGCAGCCATGTCTCCTGGTCCTGTCCTGCACTGCTGCTTGTATGTGACTCACGCAGCTAAATAAAGGCTTTATGCTACGACGTGATTATGATGCTGCTGCTTGTCCGTGTGCATGTCGTCGACCGAGTAGTGCTGAGCTGTGTGCTTTTTGTACTGTACCACGGGTTGTTGATCTCTGGAGTCGCCTGAGGAAATCTAGCACTTTATTGTCCCGGTGCATCTGAGGACATTGTGCATGTCTTTGTCCGATGTAGGCAGGCGGTGTCCTCGCTGCTTACATTATTGTGTGTAGGCTCAGCTCAGGGTGCTTTGGCATCTTGGGTATATAATAGGGCTGTCCTGAATCTGACATTTTAGACGACGATTAATTGTCGTACTCTACTCTACTTGTGGTTGACCATTGGAACATGTATATTTAGACTTTGTACACAACAAATGGTGTGTGTTGTTCATAGGCTCATGTCAAGTGTGTGTGCGGGGCGGGGGGGGGGGTCTCTAGGTCGTCCTCAGACGAGCCCTCCATCGTCGTTTCCAGTCATCCCGGTTCTCCATACATCTGGCCAGTTCGTTGGTACTTTGCGCTCCTGCGTCGTTCTTGAGTACATCCACGTATGTTAGCGTGTGACGTCCTCGTGACCGGTGCCCGTATGTTGGATCCCACAGCACTAGTTTACTGGCTGGCAGCTCTTGGTGTCTTTGGCAGTGTCCTGCTAGTCTCATTCTCCTGGCTGCTATTTTCTGGCTCACCCTTGGCATTCCATCATACAGATTTGTGTTGGTAACATGTGTGCTCTTGTTGATGTTGAGTACTGCACGCAACATTTGGTGTAGCACCCATCGAGAGACTTCTGCAGGGTTGGCTTCAAGGTCCAGCATTCATTGCCGTATAGGAGAACAGACTCTACCGTTGCGTAGAAGAAACTGAGTTTGGTTTGACAGGGGAGGTTGGAGTTCCATACACTGGCCATGCCGTTTAGGGCCCTCCATGCAAGTGCCTTCCTCACTTTCAGGTCTTGTTCGGTTGAGTTGACCCATGAGCATGGGGTGCTCATGTTTATGATATTGTTGTTGTAACTTGTAGGGCAGAAACCTATTTTAAATTAATTTAGTAAATAGATTTCCTACTTGATCTCAAAAGTATCTACAAGCGCGTCAAGCTTAGTAGATCTGCTACTTTTGCTACTTTTTGGTTTCCACCCAACAGACAATCTATTTGATTTGATATTGTTTGTATCTCTGGGACCCCTGTCTACAACACTGTAAGACCCTCTGCTAATTTAACTCTGGGAGTAGGAAAACCCCTTAAGGGTCATTTGGTTCCTAACTATCAATCAATTAGCCGGCGAGCCTCCTGGAAACACCATCAAGGACCGCTGGGGGGAGGGGGGCATTGGTCCCTGTACCCCACATTGAGAACCAGAATTAGGGGGCGCCACACAACCCCCCCCGGCCTGCCTTATCAGATGAATTGTTGGTTCCACCCTCAGAATGGAAGCCAGAGACTATTCATTACACTGTGTGTGTGTGTGTGTGTGTGTGTGTGTGTGTGTGTGTGTGTGTGTGTGTGTGTGTGTGTGTGTGTGTGTGTGTGTGTGTTGTGCGCGTTGCGCGCGACGTGCGTTCAGTTACTTTATTTGAGAGCTAGAAGGAATTTTCATTTGGATTTTCAGTGAGTCACACACAACACAGGCCTTCATTGATATGTAAAACATGCTGGGAGAGACTCTTTGCTTTCACAGGCTGTACATGATGCTATAACAGCCGGCCTGCTCGCACTGTCTGAACACAGCTTTATAGTCAACTACCACCCTCTGAGCCACATGTCGTCGCTGTCGGGCAGAAACCTCTTATATCCATATTCATACTGTTTGTGTTTTTACATAAATTAAGTATGAACGGAACGCGCTACTTGTGTCACACAAAAGCATCGCGCTGCGTTTCGTGCTTGCAGATCTGCTACGTTTGAAATTTGAATCCCGAAAAGTAACAGTTTTGGACATATGAGGTTTCCACCCAACAGAGACGATAATTCTACATCTACGTGCGTGTGTGTGTCCTGAAACACCCACAATGTGCGGTGATGTGTGGTAAGCAAATCATATCTGCACAGGAAATGGTTCTGATCTGTAACACTGCACACACTTTGCCAAATTGAACGTAAGTTGGTTACCCAGTGGCCAATCTGGGAACCCATCGGCAAAAAAAAGAAAACGGCACCCTCTGCTGTTTGTTTCCTTTGAATTTGCCTGTGAGGGAAGGCCCTAGTAGAATGTGTATAACAGGATGTTGGCCCAATTGGCCTGGCCTCAGCCCTCCACTTCCTGTGGTGTGCCTGTGTTTTCATTTCCACTATCAACAGTGTAGACACATTCTGAATGGCCTTGCTGACAGATTCGGTAGCGCAGCACAGAATCTGTTCTTGAGAGATTACCCAGTGGCCAACGACAGCTACCTGATGCTGATTGACAGTGTATAATTGCTGTCATGGCGGTGGAAGAGCGAGCAGTGTGCGCTGACAACTGCACCTGACCGTATACTATAATTAATCACAGTGGTGGACACAGTAACACAAGTACATTTCCTGAAGTGCTGTGATCAAGTTCATTTTTTGAGCTTCTTAAGTAATTGAGTATTTGTTTTCTTGGAAGCTCGTGACTTTCACTCCACTACATTTCTAGGAATGGACCCCAGAGAGAGAACTTGAAAAATGTGTCCACAACCCACAAATGGGTCCCGACCCAGTATTCGCAAAACAGTGGCCTATTGACCTTATTCACACCACTGCCATCTTGCCAGCAAAGTCATAACGAGGTGCAATTTCCCATTGACGGCGCCAAATTTCGCCAACATTGCAGCTCTACGAAAAGCTTGAATCCTCTTTATAAGTGTTCGTTTAATAAAAAAAGTGTCAGTTTGGAAGCACTCGTTATCATTAAAGCAACCTCCTGCTGCCTCCTGCATTATGTGCAAATTCAAAACAGGTGGCACGCATGGGCTGTTAAGTGATATTCAACGAGCACCTCCAAACTCCCAACACTTAATAATCACCTGCACATAATTTCTTGACAGAAAGTAGCTCATAACATATCTACAGTGGATGTTTATGAAACAAACACTTTGCAGATTGAAAGAGGATTCTAGCTCTCCGTACAGCTGCAATGTTGGTGAGTTTGACGTTATTAATCAGATAGGACTTTTTTGTTTGGAAGATGGCCGCGGTCTGCATATGGTCAGTAGTGTCTAAAATTCAGTGGCACAAGTGCTTTGCTAGAGGCCGGCACATGGTCCTCCTCCTCCCCTGAGGCGAGCACAGGAGAAAGGGGAAGTGGGAACAGCTGGTGTCGGGGCTGCTGCTGCTATTCTACTGGTCCACCTGCATTCACTTATCAAGCCAAGCCATACCTGGCCCCTTTTCAACTAGTGGTCCTCCTCACTAATGTTCACGATAAAATAGCACAACGTATTTTTTCTCGGCCTGTGTCTCATGGGAGGGCTGTGGGAAGTTCAGAAACCCGTCCACCAGTGACATAATCGATGGGGAATCCATGCTAATAGAAATTGCAGCCTTTCTATTCCTGAAAAGTTGCAACGCGATAATGGAAAGCCATCGTTCTCACGATAATAAAAATCGAAATATACTGTATATATATATATATATATATTTTTTTTTAATCCTAAAAAAAATCTGCCTTAAAAGAACATTGTGGTATTTTGTCATGAACATTAGTGAGGACCAATTATATGAAGATAAGTTGAAAAGTGGTGAAGTGGTTCTTTAATTTCATCTAAAACTACGACGAAAAAAGTTTTTTCCCCCACTGACAAACAAAATACAATCTTAAATAAAAACGTATCTACTAAAACAAATACAAACTAGACCAAGCATGTTAGGACTACTAATACTAGTGGAGAAGAGATCTAGGGGAACTAAGACAAGTAATTTTATGCTTGGTTGTCACGCTCTGAAAATAGCTGATCTGTGACACGTTGAGACTTGGTGCATTTATATAGTTAGATTATCGGGATAATCAAAACATGCTTAAAACTTAAAATGCCACGTCCACTTGAAACCCCAGGCCGGCCGGGATCCCTATATTTTGGGGGGAGGAGACACGCACCAAATATAGCTGTTAATTTTGCTGAATCGATTTGTGTGAAAAAGGTCACAAATGCACTCTTTACATGTCCGTTTTATCATATATAGAGGGTTTTTGTGGTGCTGAATTTGCAGCTCAACGAAAGCTAATTCATTCTAGTGTACGACGGGAGACAATTTCACGATTAATTAAAATCTCGACACGATTATTGTGAGTGTTCTTTTCGTCACAACAAAGGATAACATCCCTAATAGTCTTACTGTGAAGCTGTGTGGGACGGACCCCACTGGGACGGACCCTCTCGTTCAATAAGAACCTAGAATGATGAATGGGTACTAATTTACCAAAGGAGAGCTAACGGGGGAAGAAGGGAAAAAACAAGAGTGAGAATGAGAGAGTGTGTTGCAGTGGGTCAGAGGGGTTGGCTGCCAATGGCTCGCTGTTTGTTTGTTTGTTTGTTTGTTTCATGGAGCTGATTTAATTTAATCACTGCAACTGCCTTTCAGGCTCTCTTTCTGGCTGCCTTTCTCGCTTTTCACCACCCCGCTCTTTTATCTCTCTGTGTGTGTGTGTGTGTGTGTGTGTGTGTGTGTGTCTCTGTCTCTGTCTCTCTCTCTCCTTCTTTGTACACATTTCGCGGGACAGGCTATCCCCCCCCACACACAATATTTATATATGATCTCCTTACTACACAACAATGGGACGTGGTGTTTACATAATGCACACTGTATGTGCATCCTTCCACTTGCGTCATCTCTCTCAATAACAGAGCGGGCATTGAGCTTATCAAATGTCATAAAGGGAAGCAGAAAGCACTTCATTGAGACTACTCTCATCAAAGATGGTTAATTTAGAAGGATAGACCATCCCAATTGGAGCCACTAGAGGCGAAATCGAACACAAACAAGTCTAAACGGTCTCCTAAGTCGGCGCCAGTGTCTGACGGAAAATCTCATGAACGTCCTTATGTTTACTGGTGCTAGATCCCACGAGAGTGTGTTGTTGCTGGGACAGGGAAAGGTTTATAATTGAGTAGATTTTATCCTGATTTGTCTCTTTAAAAAAAAAGCGGTTTTAAAGGAGAATTCCATGCTAGAAGGCTTTCTTACCTTTTATTTGTACAGTAGTTGTTACGTCCCCACCAAAGAGGTCCAGGTGTTATTTTGTGCAAAAGCGCATTATTGGCTATTTCCCCTACCATAAGCCCTCAATGAATTGCATTGAATTGCATTGAATTGAATGGGGCTATGGGGTGTTATGCTAATTCACTTATTTCCATCGCTCAAAAATCAATACTTTTTGTATATATCCTCTCTTCATAATGTAAATAGTATCCCAAGAGGCACACTTTACTACTTATTCAGATGGAAATAAGCGAATTAGCACAACAACCCAACCCCATTGAGGGCTTATATTAGGGGAAATAGCCAATAATGCACGTTTGCACAAAATAACACCTGGATTTCTTTGTTGGCGGCGACGTATCAACTACAAATAAAGGTAAGAAAGCCTTCTAGCATGGAATTCTCCTGTTCTGTGGCTGGCGACGATCGGGTCCAATATTTAGTTCAGTGACCATGGGATAGGACAAAAAAATTGTTCAGAAGCTGTGTCCATGGGCAAATGCAATAGTATATAGTATTATGCAATGGCATAAGGGCAAGTGCAATAGTATATAGTATATAATATATTCCCCCATGGTCCCCCCCTACTGATGATGAATTGCACATGAACTTCAGACTCTGTTCCATCTATTTATTTTATCTACTTTTTATTTTATTGGTGTACTTTACTACTATTTTAACGGTGCATTAGGATACTTATTAATGGGTTGAGATGACTTGACTGGACTGGACTATGACGGGCTAACAGTTTTATGCCCCATCAGTGTTTATTTTTCTTTGTCCTTTCTGTTCTCACTGTTGATACTGTTATATGTTATGGTTGCACTAAACGGAATTTCGTTGTATGTCTCATACAGTGACAATAAAGATCTAATCTTATCTTATGACACGATTATTTCACATCAATTTATTTGGTGATGTCTCATTCATACAGGTGGATGATTTGTCGTGAAAAATCTACCTAGTTTCGAAACATTCACATATCTTTATCGTTCTGTGTGTTACACAGCAGTTTAAAATGAATGTGACTTAATCGCACTGGTGTGTACAGACCATAATCCTTCATGTTTTAGTACTCTTTCAGGCTGTGTGTGTGAGTGTGTGTGTGTGTGTGTGTGTGTGTGTGTGTGTGTGTGTGTGTGTGTGTGTGTGTGTGTGTGTGTGTGTTTCTTTGAGTAGAGGAAATATACTCGTCTGTCTATCTCGCCCTGAGGACTCTTGCTACATTTCCTGCCTTTCATCTGCAAGGTCTTTGATTCTGCTGCTTCCCAGCTTGGCTGCAGTGAGGAGGTTGTGTGCACCATGTGCATGTGTTGAAACATCTTGCCTCTAATGGCAGCAGTGACACCCTTTCAATGTACTGTAACTGCACATATTGCCTCATTTGACAGTTTTTCAATCTCATAATCTATTGCCTACAGTATGTGCTTGCAATCAGTTAACTTATTTGACACTTTTTAAAGGTCAGGTCTTTTATGCATTATAATCGCATTTATAATGCATTATAATGGTCTTATAAGGTGCATTATAACACTAACACTCGTTATAGATGTTTATAATCATGTATTATGGCTTATAACAGCGTGTTATATATAACGTATTATTATTATAAGTGCTGGTCATAATGCATTATAAGCTCAGTGGAACAGCACATAGCAATCGCAGTCGATCGACTATTAATGAATGCGTTGTTAATCGTTAATTCTCCTCATCTGCGGATATTTGCGGATATAACTTCACGTCTGCACCTGTGCATCTCTAGTGTACAACAGACCATCAGTGTCCAAGTCAGACACACCAACAAATAAGAATGGTCTCTGCTTGTTGCTAACATACCTATGCAATGGCAAAACATGCACGCCGGCAGCAGCATGATCTTAATCCATTTTTGGCGGGAACCCCTTTTGGTGTTAGCATCATGTCATGCTTTAGCTATTGAAAAATAGCAGATCTACAAGCTCATAGCGCGCCACCGAGTGGCGCGCTACGAGCTTGTAGGTCTGCTATTTTTTTTTAATCGAAGAACGACTGACATGGAAACATAGCTTTTTCAGAAAACTGTTGGGATGTAGAATACATTTTTAGAATCTGATCTCAGGTCAAAATGGGTCAAGGTAATTGGACGAACAGACAGTGGCAGTGGTGTTGTATTCCCAAGCAGCGGTGGCTAAATGTTTACCTGAACCAGTTTACAGACTGCCTGCTGTCAGTGGCCACGACAGTAGTAGCCCTGTCCCCTCTATCCAATGACAGCGACTAGTGCTGCCAGAATTGGCCAAAAATGAATATTCGAATATTCCTTTTAAAACGCCACATGTATTTGAACAATTTTCAAATGATTTCGAATGTATATGATTTTAATATGAATATGATATGAATATTGTAGAATAATATGCTGTAAAACGTTCTCTTTCTTTATATATATGGTCCGGTCCTGTATGGGCTGTGGTTGGTGCTTCACTAACACTGACTAGAGTTTTGTGTTCCCAGTGCCCATAGTGATTTAACACACAGGCCGAGTCATAACTTTGGTCGGCTGGCAGAGTTTTCTTCTTTTCTGCTGTGTTGTGTGTCGCTCACTCTCGTGCTTGCGCTCTTGCTTGCTCTCTCTCTCGCTCTCTCTATCCCCATATCTGCCCCAGACACTTCAACTTGAAAGGTTTGAGTAGAAGCTAGATGATGAACTGTCAGATGATCAGTGAAATGATGCAAGCTGAAGACGAGAACCAAGGAGTCGATTAGACTACAGTAGCTTCTTTTTTTGCTTTGGTGTCTATTAATCAGCGTGAAATTAACAGAAGGTATGGATAGAGCTGTCAAAATTATGAAATTGTACTTGACGATTCCTCACTGCTTTTGGAACATATGACAATTTGACAAATAACATGAATATTAAATATACAAACAAATTACTGACATATTTAATCATTTTATACTAAATGTAATAATGTAAAACACAATCAGAGATAGCTGATCTACAAGGTTACGGTGTCACTTTGTGACGCGCTTTTGCAAAGTTTCAGTGATTATCCCAAATAATTGTGGTTATGTAGTAATTGATTTCAGAGCCTTTTCACAGCTCAATATCTCCGAAGAGGGAAACATTCAAGCGGTTGTTTGACACGGTGGTGTTTATGATCGACCATCATGTTTGTTTTCCCTACTTAGCTGCTCCCGTCTGGCCGTCTGGCCGGACGAGTTATTTCGAGCCTGGGTCAGATAGGGATATTGGTCTGAATGTGGCCAGAAGGGAAACCAAACCAGCCTGCAAACACCACACCCATAAAAGAAAAGAACACAATTTCTGCGTCAAAAGTATACATCAAGGCTCTCGGGTACCGGGCTCGGCCTGAACAGGTTGAGAACAAACTGCTATAGATGAGCTTTATCCAGGCTGGAATTGGACGCAATGTCATAATTATGCAGGAACGCATATGGCTAGTTGTACATTTCCCATCATGTTCGTTCACACACATTGTGGAAAGATTTTGTCTTGTAGATGGAACAACACACCTTAATTCTAAAAACAACCACTGTTTATTTGACAAAGAATTAATTAGCCTTTCATAGGCTCATAATAATAACACCCATGTTTAACTGTCAACCACTTTTTGTCCTCCTATTTAGACCAAACTGCATATTTGAGAGAGGTAGGTTTTGATTACAGTAAATCACAATGTAAACAAGGGTATAGTCGTGAGAGCAGCATGAGTCATGCGTCGGTCAGTGTTGCCATGTCTGCTTAAGCGACTTTGGCTGCCTTGTTTTTCTGTAAAGTGACTTGTAAAATATTGGGTTTTTGGGCTCGTTTCTAAAGTGTAGAACTATTTGGGCTTGTTTCCTAATGTGGCTTAAACCAGTGGTTCTCAAACATTTTCATGTCGGGGACCCACAAATGAATCTATCTGTCCACCTCTAGGTGCCACATTTGTGTTTTTATCTTTCAGATGTTTGACTTTTTGTTTTTGCTTCAAGATTTTCTTTTGAAAATAGCACAGCAGTGAGCTTGTAATTCGGCTATTTCCAAATAGCATAATGTGTATATAGGTTCAAAATGCTCCTGTGGCCTATATAGTTGGTTCTTTTGGGCTGTTTTTCTTAGACCTGGTTGTTTATTTCTCTCACAAAATCTGGCAACACTGGCTTCAGGTTTTTAAATAAATCATGGGTGCTTTTCAAGGAGACATGGATCTGGATGTGAGGCTGTGTGTATCAGATTATGTGTGCGTAAAGGGATATGATTGACCTAATGCTGTCCACAGATTATGAGTCTGCTAATCCTACAGTAGGTGTAGGGAAGGATTCACCCGACAGACAGATTGACACTAGAAAGAGTGCAATGATACAATTTTACAATGTACATTTTATGCATTTATCAGACGCTCATAATCAAGAGAGTAAGCAAGGAAAACATGCATAGAAATAGTAAATATGTAAAATATAATACAAATCAAATATTGACTACACTATACTACAAACTACACTATAGGATGCCAGTTCAACAAATGAACCAAGCATACCAGGAAACTGTACATAACATGCTATCTAAATTAATTTTAAAGTTAACTTTATGCAAACTGGCATTTTATGACAAAATTGTCTTAATTCAGTTGTTTTACAGTTTTCAAATGCAAGTCTGACAATCGCACGATGTTACGTACTTCTGTACACGATGTAGTGAAAATGCGTGATTTCTTTCTACGTCCGAGCATAGACATGGTAACGCCCCGCCTGCCTCTGATTGGCCTACCGACACTGCCTGTCTTGCCTGTCCTCCGAGATACAAGGGTACTCCGTGGTGGGAAATAATACAGTACAAGAGAATGTCAATAGGCGGCAGTAACTTGTAACTTTAATTTTTTGTAGAAGAGCTCCCGACCGGATCATACAGACTTTTGAAACAGAGACCAGGCTTTCCTCCGAGGTGGTGGAAAGCCTGGTGAGGCGAGGTTACATGCTGGATAGTCTGCCGCAAGGTTTTCTTTTTGCAGATAAGTAAGCATGGGATGGGACCGAGGCTACGAGGCTACTCCGTGGTGGGAAATAAATAAATAATACAAGTACGATATAATACAAGAGAATGACAGCTTGGCACGTAGAAGAGGCAAACTAATATTGTTTATGCCGTTGGCCTGTTTATTTGTATACATTACATACAGTACAATACATTATTGTACTGTAAAAAGGTCTCTTTTCCCTTGATCTTTATCTTTTTAGTATTAGTTTACTATAATTAGATTAATACACGGTAATCAACACTAACACTTTAATTTAGAACACAGCCAAATCAGTTTTTCACTCAATTATTCAATTAAAGCAAACGGTACAAACAATATTGGTTTGCCTCTTCTACAAAAATGAAGTGTCTGTACTCTGTCACGCAGTGAAAATCTGTTCCCACACACACACACGTTTGACAAGCAGTAGGTCTGTTTGTTTCTCTCTCTCCTGCAGTCACCTCCATCAAACCGTTGAGTTTCACAGGCGGCCTGAGGACTGAGAAACGAGCAACCAGGTCTATGAAAACAAGCCCAAAAGAAGCGACTAACACAAAAGCACTTTAAAACCTATACAAGTTCACAATGCGTCACAATGTCTAAATGGACCCTTACGAGTCTGTAGCTCCCGAGAGTGTACAAATGGAACAGAATGGACCCGTAACCGTAAGGGTACAGGGTGGAGTTTTTAAATGTAAAAGTTTTGAGAACCACCAGTATTGTAATTGCATAGCAGACGTGAAGACCACATAGCAGCTCTGACAGCATGATAGAACTGGTTCTGGAAATGGTTCCACATGTGATGATGGAACTGATTCCGGTCCGTTCCTTAATGCGGGATCCGGATCTGGATCCCAAACCTACCTATTGTCCCTGTGTGGTTGTCACAAAATCCCAAGGCATGTCTGGATTTGCAATGTTTGGGAATCACTGTACTACGCACATGGATTAAAGTTCTCAGACGCCACGACTGATTTCGGTCATTTGGATTCCATAGTCAGGAAGTTGCACCGCAAAAATGTCCGATCTACAAGCTCTCAATGTGTCAATTGATAGAGGCCGTCTTTTCTTTTCTGCAATCATGTATACGGTCCTCATGCCAATGTGAATGTAGACGGTGTCGGTTATAATGCAGCTTGACCACTGCTGATTCAACACCATTAATGACTGACACACACACACACACACACACACACCAGCCTTGTCCCTATAGGTACTATACAGATGCCCTTATATGAAGGACAAGAGTATGGAGGGCAGAACTGTGCGTGCGTGCGCAAATTATAGTAAAATCACAGCTGCTCTAGTAGTCTACTGATAACTATTCATACTTATCAGACAAACTGAAGTTATCCTGGGGCTTAGCTGAATAATTATGAGGTAAACTAGTAGCCTTTGGGGCGCCTATTTATTTATTTATGAAGTAAATGTAAGCTACGTGTGGTATAAGTCTTGGTTTGACCGGGTACCATATGCGTCTTGCGCAGTGCTGTGAACGTGAAAGCATTTTAACTAGGGATGCACAGATGTGACATTTATGGCCAATACCGATAACCGATGTCAACATTGCTGTAATGGTCGATAACGGATATTTACTGATGTCGAATATCTGTATGAAAACAAGTTAAAATTGTGTCCTTTCTGAAAAAGGCATAGAAACACTGAATTGTATTCCAAAAATATATAGCATTTTAAGGCCAACATCGGCCGATACCAAATATGATGACCAATTTATTGTCCATCCAACCGCCACATTCCCAGTGACCGCTTGCTGTCTCCCGTGGATGTTCAAGCATGTGTGTGCTTACGTGTGCATGTGAGATTTTTGATGGCACATTTCTAATTGAATAAAGTACTCCTTACTTACGAAGAATTGTCTTACGTTGGCCTCAAAATGTCTTCCTGACTGAAACAGGACCCAGAGCACAGTAGTTCCTCCTCTCTGTGACAACACATACACACACACACACACACACACACACACACACACGCACATTTCCTGAGTGAAGCAGGGGGTGGTGGGCTTCAATCTGCCCTCTGCAGACTCTGCCAGAGCTTAAAATAACCTCCAGTTTGATTTAACCCTTTTGCGGGTCATGGCTGCTGCTAATGGGATACACACACACACACACGCACTCAGGCTGAATAGAGAAGTCAGTTCTACTGTTGACTTCGTCCTGCGCTGTGTATCTTTCTACATGTTTCATAATTCATTAGTTTGTCCTATAAATATCCTTTTCACAACAGGCATGTTTTCTTTATGCCAGTACATGCTGTTTGTATCAAGAGTACATCCACACAACACGTATATTACGCAAAGATAATATAACGTAATCGTTTAAGATCGAAGTGGGGTGTGGGGAGTCCCAGGGGTCCTTGAGGGGGTACCAGGGCGTTCCCAGAAGTTTTTTTAATGCAGTGTCGAAATAATTTCAAGCTTGTAAGAAATATTATATATATATATATATATATTGGATATTTTACAGGTGTTTACTAAGGGCTATTTGTCCCCAATGGATTATAGTCAAAAGGTCTATTGTACATTACGTATTTCCATTTGCTAGCTGTGAGGAAGTGGACCTCTCTCACTCATGGTGTTATTGTTGCTGTCGGGGCAGAAATAGGCATGACCATGTCACGACAGTCCTCCAAATAACTCCATATGGAGTTATTTGTCAGGCATGCCCAAATATGGAGTATTATATGCAGATGTCAGAACATCATTTTGATGTCAGAACAGGCCAGATCCATATATGGAGATGTCCAGAGGCTGGGCAGGGGCCCTGTCCAGAGCCCGGGCAGTGGCTTTTGTGAGGCTTTCGATCCAACGGACTTGACACCAAGCACTGCACTCCCTGTGGTGGTGTGGAACACGTGTGTTGGTGGGGCGAATGGTTCTCGGGTTATGTGGATTGCAGACGTACTTACACACGTACACAGTAGAAATGTGGTGCATTTTTATATTAGGATGCTCTATGATGTGATGCACTTTGGTTTGACCTTGGTCGTTGGAAATGTGCTATATAAATAAAGTTTTATTTGATTGACCAACTTTTTGTGGGGGGTTTCTGCGTCACAGAAAAGCATCAAAAGTAGCAGATCCGAATATCAAGCTTGTCGATCGGCTACTTTGGCTATTTATTTTTAATTTGAATCCTGGAGTTTCCTGACATGATGTTTCCACGAGACGATTACGTAGCGTAACTCCCTCTTCTCTAGTAGACTGGATTTAGCGCAAACTGGAGTGACGAGATCAAGTCTAAAAACAATGGTGGACCTCCATGTGCAGGTGGAGCAAGAAGTAAAATTGCTGTTTGCAGGCATTCTCTGTGTGAAAATCCCAGTGTCTGTGTGGGTCTCATCTCTTGTTAAGGCTATACATGTATTTACATTTTGCTTTAGCCATTTTAACAAGGAGCAAGGTTGATTATTCACGGCGAATAAAGGCATCAACTTTATGAATAGTTTTGATGTGGAATACTCGCTTGGCAAATGGCAACACTATTTTGTTTCAGTGTTTTAACGACATTTACGGTTTAATTTGGTGATTCTTTCTATCTTGTTTCTTTACACAAGCTCACTTATGCTATCTCACTTTGTCTTTTTTCCTGTTCTTTTTGTCTCCTCTGATCACATGTACGCTGGAGGATCATTTCTGGGTGATGAATGAAGTTGAAAAAGGTTCTATCAGTACATCTCAACTTTTAATGTGTGTTTTGACCGTGAGTTTTCCAAATAAAATTGTACAGTATATATGATGAATCCCTGATTTATGCGGTAATTATTGTAAATAGTGTCTTATAACTGGAAGTGGCCAAGAATGGTGGAAAAATGCAGACTTGAGTTATTCACCCATCTTGTGACATGGATAAGCATCTGTTCTGCCATATAGCAGAAGTGCAGGAGAGAATGCAAATCCTCCAGAGCCTTTTGTCTAGGTATTTCTGTCTAGGTATTTTCAGCTGAATCACTTTTTTTTCTTTTCTTTAAATTTTATCCCACGATTTTGTAACCCAGTTTTCTTTTCACCCAGTGCCAATTATCTAATGTAATCCTGGGCGCTACACTTCCTCTGCCAACCTGGGGGGGCAGCGGACTGACCTCATGCCTCCTTCTATGCATGAGGAATCCAAGCTGCTTCTTTTCACCTGACAGAGGGGAATTTCCCCGGCCGGACGTAGCGCGTGGAAGGGACACGTTATTCCGACCAGTTCCTTTCCCCTCCATCAGGCGCCCCGGCTGGCCAGGGGGAGGTAGTTTTAGAGACCAGGATTACAGCATGTTTTTGTGAGGGTATCTACCCTAGGGGACACGGGGAGAACATGCAAACTCCACACAGAAAGGCCCTTTCGCCAACCCCCGCCTCGGGTATGGGCACTGATGACGCGGAGGAGGGAACACGCCGCCAGTGCCCACAGCGTCCCCAGCGGGACCAACTGTGCCACCGTGCCCCTAGGTGAATCACTTTTGAATCATTTTGACACAAAGCAGGACATTTTCATCACAAAAGCCACTTTCAGACATGCACTGTATTATGGAGGTTTTCCAAAGTTCAAACAGAGGGGATGTATGTACAGTATGAAAGAATGGAATTTCCGGATCAGTATGAGCATACATGCAATGGATGTTATGCGGGCAGGACCCCTAAGTGTGAATTGACACTGATTTTCAGGTGAATTTACATCCAGCGTTTGGACATGTTGATGGTGACGCTTGTATTGTCGATGGCGGGTGGAGCCGAGGTGTTTAGAGAGAGAGACAGAGAACTGAAAACCACTTTAATCATTCTGCTTTTGTATTAGCGTCCGAGTTGGAATATTCGCTGATCGATCATAACTGTCTCTTTACTACTGCGGCTCTTTACTACTGCTGATGCAGTAGCCTAGACGACAAGCAGTGTGTCCTTGGCTGTATATAGAGTAGAGACCAATGTTCTATGAAATATATTGCACTTGATCCTCATGTCTCCCTCAGGCTTATACTTACTTAGACTTACTTAGAGAGTAGCTGATGTGTGTGTCTATTACCCAGACCCTTATCAAACAGACTATTTACCTTTTATGTGTGAACGTGTGTTCATAGGTGAACGTGGCTAAATCCATAAAAAGCTGGATCAAGTAATTCGTTTTTTTAAATCACAAGATTCTTGCACCCTATACCAGAATGCGTTGTCTGCGTCATGAGCCATCCAAGTGATATTATTACTGTCTAATACTCACTCTCACATTGCAGACTGTACTTGTCACAATATTACATAATTGTCTAATCGCAATTATTTGAGATAAATGTTTACAATGCAGCATGAAGTAAGTGGAAGCTTAACTTAAACTTGCAGATCTTTCTGCTATTTTCTTAAGTATAACTTATTTTTTTTAAAGGTCAAGGTAGCTTTTCATATCTGTAAATGTTCAATATTTGTTGCCGAGAAGTAGTGCAGTAGAAGTAAAATAATTGGAAATTGGCATTAGTAAAGTACAAATACCTCAAGATTTTACTCAAGTACAGTGCTTAAGTAAATGTACTTAGTTACTTTTCACCACTGGTACGTATTTGGTTGTGTGCAAGTGTGCTGGCTCCTTGTCTAGAATAGCAGAAGGAAGGAACATGATCATCACACTCTTATCAAGTCACAGACTCTTCTCTTGTGTGTGTGGGTGTGTGTGAACTGTACACGTGTATGTGGTATAGAACTTTCAAAGGCAATGTTGGAGGATCTGATCAGCTGATGGCTGGCTCTCCTGGCCAGCTGAATGATCTCTCGTCTGGACAGACTGGTGACTTTCTGCTCCCGAATGGGGAGGGAGAAAGGTTGAGAAATTCGTGTGGACTAGACCTGTACGTCGGCTACCGGCCTACTTGAAAACGATGCAACTTGGGAACCTAATAATACCCGTTGTCAACTTGTCACATCACCCTGTCTGTGTCCCACATGTAGATCTCTGTATCTGCCTGTGTGTGAAGAGGGCAAACTGGCTGACTGTGACTGTGGTTAAAGGGGAGTTTCGCACAAGCTGTTTTCTTACCGTATATGGAGACACGTATCCATTCGTCATTGAAAAAAAAAAAAAAAAAAAAAACATGCCGAGCCTTTCATAACGAATTAGCGGATTTACCGTCCATGTGGGTCAAACGCTAGAACTTTGAAACTTTGAATCTGTTCTAGATGATGTGACAGGTTAGTCCATGCAGTGTTGTTGCTGCATTCTTCCTGGACTACGCGTGCTGACGTTAGACCCCTTCTACACTTTTCTTAAAGGACCAGTGCCCTATATTTTTATTTATTTTTGCATATGTTTTATTTTTGGGTCAATAATATACATATTATCCACTTACTTTTGTAAAAAAAAGGGTTAGGAAGAAATTCCCCTTTAAGTAGGCTAATCAATTGTCAGGTGTGGGGTTGCCATGGCAATCAATTGGCTGAGGCAGAGGCTGGAAATTGCACAGGTGAGGGGATTTAGGCTGATTTGGCCCACTGGCCTTTTGTGGGAGTTCTGGTGAACTGTGGGTCCGACTCACTCTGATATGAAGTCGGTGAGGCAAACGGTTCTCGAGTTACGTGCATTACAACCATACACCCAAATGCGCACGCATGCAGAGACGTGGCGCATTTATAGTAGGATGGTGTCTGAAAGAACAGGCTCATCATAACAGGCTTCTATCTTTTAATTAACGCCAGTCGGGAGATTATTATTATTATTATTATTATTATTAATAATAATAATTAAATATAATATATAGAGAATTGACATGTAGCACTCATGGATTAAAGCAAATATCTCTATTTGCCTGTGTGTGCATTTGTTGGTGCACATGAAGCAATGGCCATTTCCCTTAACAAGCCAAAACAGCATCGAGAGCAAACATGAAGTCACCATCCTCAGCGGACTCAATTAATTTGTAGTCAGATTTTTCGGACCACAAGGAAGTAAGTCATTTTGATTTCAACGCAGGAGCCTAATGCACCGGTTAACGTTGAATCTGACCTAAATTAGTGACCATAAGGTCATGTTACTCTACACCAAGGTTTCCCAAACCTTTCAGCGAGCGACCCCAAAAATAATCACATTTGAACTGGGGACCCCCCACCCTGGCAAGCACTTGGAATTCTAGGTAATACATTTAGTTTGACTCAGTTCCACAGAAATATTGTGAAAATAGCCTCACAACGCCTACATGAAGCCAAATGGCCATTTCCCTTAACAGGCAAAACAGCATCGAGAGCAAACATGAAGTCACCATCCTCAGCGGACTCAATGAATTTGTAGTCAAGGTTTTCGGACCACAAGGAAGTAAGTAATTTTGATTTCAACACACTAACACAGGAGCCTAATGCACCGGTTAACGTCGAATTAGTGACCATAAGGTCATGTTACTCTACACCAAGGTTTCCCAAACCTTTCAGCGAGCGACCCCAAAATTTGAACTGGGGACCCCCCACCCTGGCAAGCACTTGGAATTCTAGGTAATACATTTAGTTTGACTCAGTTCCACAGATATAGAAATTAGAAATATTGTGAAAATAGCCTCACAACGCCTCTCACTGTGAGGCGTTGTGAGCTTTAGATCCACTGTGGTTCACTCCCTTGGAGTGCCAACTGCCAACCCCCAATTTGGGAACCAATGCTATAGTCTACAGTCTACACAACACATGCATGACATACTGAAACCAGTGTAAGTCTAAATGCTTAACCACTATATACTTTGTCGTGCGATGGAGAGCGAAAAATAGATCTATATAAGCTTGTAGCTTTTTCACTTTAGGGACACCGCATAAAATGTGAACGAATGTGGGGTTAAAATGTGAACGCTAGGGGCTGGCAACTGCCATGATCGCTCCATGGGACCCCAAATAACAGCCCTGCATGCTTCACATCTAGCCTAGCACATCAGACTGAAACCAGTCCCTCGGCTGTCCTCAACAGGAAATACTTCTTCTAACTGGCATTCAGAGAGCATCTGGCACACAAAACGCCAGCCTTGTTCACAATCACACAGCCATGAAATAGAGAAAGAGTCACACCATCAACCTTTTTCAAATCTAACTCCGTACTGCAAACAAGCCCCCAGGGCATTTTGAGACCTGGAGCCACCCGTTTGGCTATTTTGGAATTTGAATCCTGAAAAGTAACAGTTTTGGATGAGGTTTCCCCCCCGACAGGCAATATATTTCTTTGAATAAATGTTTTTTTCAGAAACTTTTAGAATTCATTTTAGAACGGCCGCAGGCCTAAATGGGGTAAAACAGTAATGCTATAGTGTTTTCTATGTGTCAATAAAGTATTCCATCAAATACTTTGCGTGCGTACTACACACAGTTACATACGTGTGAGTGTGTGCGCGTGCATGCGTGCACGTGCTGCCCTAGCAAGTGTCGGTGTGTTAATGTCCATGTGTGCTATTCAGTTCCAATACGGAACATCAGGCTCCAGTTACACACAGCTATTCTGGGAGAGTAACGCACACGTACACACACACACACACACACACAACATGCAGCAAGCACACACATTTTCTTCTTTGATATCACTATACTGTAACTACTGTATGACACAAATTTAATGATTTGGAGGTAAAGAACTCTGTAGAGCCCTGGGCTGAAATACATTGTATTGCATGGAATCAGAACGGAATCGAAATGGAAGCAGAGAGAACAGGTGGTGTTGGATCCCAGCAGTAGAGAATAACACCTTGCAGGCTTTAACCACTTGAACCCCATACTTGGTCGACCCGGAGTCCCTCAGGGCTTGATACTAGGTGACTTTTCTTTTTTTTTTTAACTAAAGTAATAATAATAAAAAGTTTTCAAATTTGTAAAAGATGCCTGTTAAGTTTAGGCATAACGGACAAGGAGCCGCGCAACATGGGGCCCTAAATATGTTCACTGAAAATAGCCGAGCCGATTGACAAGCTCGCAACGCGTTGTGAGCTTGTCGATCTGCTATTTACTGCAAAAGTATACGGGTGCTGGGGTTTAAGGGGTTAAATCCACTGGAGTTCATGATATTTCGGTGAATAAAAAGTCACTCTGATCTCCTGAAGAATCAACATACTGTTTCTCTTTGTCGCCCTATTTCTCTCACACTCTCTCTGTCTCTCTCTCAGCACCATACGAGGGGGGCGTGTGGAAGGTGCGAGTAGACCTCCCAGACAAATACCCTTTCAAATCACCATCAATAGGTAGGCAATGGGAATAGCTTTAGAACTCAGGATTACAAGCCTGTGTTGGTTTCAGTACAATCTCTCCTTTTTCTCCCCCCCTTTTTTCCCTTTATCTGTAATTTTCTCTTTCTTTTGCAGGATTCATGAATAAGATTTTCCATCCCAACATTGATGAAGCGTAAGTTGATAACAGTCATTCATTTTGATGTCTGTGCATTGAAATATTTTGTTGGGTTTTTGCAGTCATGCAAATGTTTTTATTATTGTGACTGCATATATACCCATGTGTTGACAACTTGTTAGAACGGTAGGCTGTTGGTATGGTCAAACCTGGCCTTTTTATACCCTTATTTTTTAATCCAAATTCAAATTGGAATCACGAAAATAGCCGATTGGCTGTTTCTGCCATGCAATACTATTGTATGATGGAGTAAATATTATGACTACAGTCACAAACCCAAACCAACACATGTAATATTGTCCTCAATGTTGAGAAAAATATCCAGTTGTTTTTATTAGTTTGTATTTCCCCTTTAGATTAAACAGTGCAATGCATTGTGGGATGTAGGGCACCACTGAACATGAATGTGATCATAATCTGCTATACAGCTTTACTGCTGCAATGCGATGATTCTAAAGCCAAATGACCTGACCTCCACTTCACCGTGTGTGTGTGTGTGTGTGTGTGTGTGTGTGTGTGTGTGTGTGTGTGTGTGTGCACGCGCGCCCGTGCCCATGCTTATTTTGACCACGCAGAGAAATCACATATCTGCTGTCACTATGCTTTAAAGGCATACAGACACACACACACACTATAATCCACCCCCCCCCCCCCAGTGATCTGCTAACTCCAGTCTCTCTTCCATCTCCAGGTCAGGGACAGTGTGTTTAGATGTTATCAACCAGACATGGACAGCCCTTTATGGTGAGTGTGTGTGTGTGTGTGTGTGTGTGTGTGTGTGTGTGTGTGCGCGCGCACGCGCGCCTGTTAGTGTCCTATACTATGTGTGTGGCCCCTGCTAGTGTCCTATAGGCCTCTGTATCACTGTGTGGCCCCTGCTAGTGTCCTATAGGTCTCTGTATCACTGTGTGGCCCCTGCTAGTGTCCTATAGGTCTCTGTATCACTGTGTGGCCCCTGCTAGTGTCCTATAGGTCTCTGTATCACTGTGTGGCCCCTGCTAGTGTCCTATAGACCTCTGTATCACTGTGTGTGGCCCCTGCTAGTGTACTATAGACCTCTGTATCACTGTGTGGCCCCTGCTAGTGTCCTATAGGTCTCTGTATCACTGTGTGGCCCCTGCTAGTGTCCTATAGGTCTCTGTATCACTGTGTGGCCCCTGCTAGTGTCCTATAGGTCTCTGTATCACTGTGTGGCCCCTGCTAGTGTCCTATAGACCTCTGTATCACTGTGTGGCCCCTGCTAGTGTCCTATAGACCTCTGTATCACTGTGTGGCCCCTGCTAGTGTCCTATAGACCTCTGTATCACTGTGTGGCCCCTGCTAGTGTACTATAGACCTCTGTATCACTGTGTGGCCCCTGCTAGTGTCCTATAGACCTCTGTATCACTGTGTGGCCCCTGCTAGTGTCCTATAGACCTCTGTATCACTGTGTGGCCCCTGCTAGTGTCCTATAGGTCTCTGTATCACTGTGTGGCCCCTGCTAGTGTCCTATAGACCTCTGTATCACTGTGTGGCCCCTGCTAGTGTACTATAGACCTCTGTATCACTGTGTGGCCCCTGCTAGTGTCCTATAGACCTCTGTATCACTGTGTGGCCCCTGCTAGTGTCCTGTAGACCTCTGTATCACTGTGTGGCCCCTGCTAGTGTCCTATAGACCTCTGTATCACTGTGTGTGGCCCCTGCTAGTGTCCTATAGACCTCTGTATCACTGTGTGGCCCCTGCTAGTGTCCTGTAGACCTCTGTATCACTGTGTGGCCCCTGCTAGTGTCCTATAGTCCTCTGTATCACTGTGTGGCCCCTGCTAGTGTCCTATAGACCTCTGTATCACTGTGTGTGGCCCCTGCTAGTGTCCTATAGGTTTCTGTATCACTGTGTGTGGCCCCTGCTAGTGTCCTATAGGTCTCTGTATCACTGTGTGGCCCCTGCTAGTGTCCTATAGGTCTCTGTATCACTGTGTGTGGCCCCTGCTAGTGTACTATAGACCTCTGTATCACTGTGTGGCCCCTGCTAGTGTACTATAGACCTCTGTATCACTGTGTGGCCCCTGCTAGTGTACTATAGACCTCTGTATCACTGTGTGGCCCCTGCTAGTGTCCTATAGACCTCTGTATCACTGTGTGGCCCCTGCTAGTGTCCTATAGGTTTCTGTATCACTGTGTGGCCCCTGCTAGTGTCCTATAGACCTCTGTATCACTGTGTGTGGCCCCTGCTAGTGTCCTATAGACCTCTGTATCACTGTGTGGCCCCTGCTAGTGTACTATAGACCTCTGTATCACTGTGTGGCCCCTGCTAGTGTACTATAGACCTCTGTATCACTGTGTGGCCCCTGCTAGTGTCCTATAGACCTCTGTATCACTGTGTGGCCCCTGCTAGTGTCCTATAGACCTCTGTATCACTGTGTGGCCCCTGCTAGTGTCCTATAGGCCTCTTTATCACTGTGTGGCCCCTGCTAGTGTACTATAGACCTCTGTATCACTGTGTGGCCCCTGCTAGTGTCCTATAGGTCTCTGTATCACTGTGTGGCCCCTGCTAGTGTCCTATAGACCTCTGTATCACTGTGTGGCCCCTGCTAGTGTCCTATAGGCCTCTGTATCACTGTGTGGCCCCTGCTAGTGTCCTATAGGTCTCTGTATCACTGTGTGGCCCCTGCTAGTGTCCTATAGACCTCTGTATCACTGTGTGGCCCCTGCTAGTGTCCTATAGACCTCTGTATCACTGTGTGGCCCCTGCTAGTGTCCTATAGACCTCTGTATCACTGTGTGGCCCCTGCTAGTGTCCTATAGTCCTCTGTATCACTGTGTGGCCCCTGATAGTGTCCTATAGACCTCTGTATCACTGTGTGTGGCCCCTGCTAGTGTCCTATAGGTCTCTGTATCACTGTGTGGCCCCTGCTAGTGTCCTATAGACCTCTGTATCACTGTGTGGCCCCTGCTAGTGTCCTATAGGTTTCTGTATCACTGTGTGGCCCCTGCTAGTGTCCTATAGGCCTCTGTATCACTGTGTGGCCCCTACTAGTGTCCTATAGGCCTCTGTATCACTGTGTGGCCCCTGCTAGTGTCCTATAGACCTCTGTATCACTGTGTGGCCCCTGCTAGTGTCCTATAGACCTCTGTATCACTGTGTGGCCCCTGCTAGTGTCCTATAGGCCTCTGTATCACTGTGTGGCCCCTGCTAGTGTCCTATAGACCTCTGTATCACTGTGTGTGGCCCCTGCTAGTGTCCTGTAGACCTCTGTATCACTGTGTGGCCCCTGCTAGTGTCCTATAGACCTCTGTATCACTGTGTGTGGCCCCTGCTAGTGTCCTATAGGTCTCTGTATCACTGTGTGGCCCCTGCTAGTGTCCTATAGACCTCTGTATCACTGTGTGGCCCCTGCTAGTGTCCTATAGGCCTCTGTATCACTGTGTGGCCCCTGCTAGTGTCCTATAGACCTCTGTATCACTGTGTGGCCCCTGCTAGTGTCCTATAGACCTCTGTATCACTGTGTGGCCCCTGCTAGTGTCCTATAGACCTCTGTATCACTGTGTGGCCCCTGCTAGTGTCCTATAGACCTCTGTATCACTGTGTGGCCCCTGCTAGTGTCCTATAGGCCTCTGTATCACTGTGTGGCCCCTGCTAGTGTCCTATAGGCCTCTGTATCACTGTGTGGCCCCTGCTAGTGTACTATAGACCTCTGTATCACTGTGTGTGGCCCCTGCTAGTGTACTATAGACCTCTGTATCACTGTGTGGCCCCTGCTAGTGTCCTATAGGTCTCTGTATCACTGTGTGTGGCCCCTGCTAGTGTCCTATAGGTCTCTGTATCACTGTGTGTGGCCCCTGCTAGTGTCCTATAGACCTCTGTATCACTGTGTGTGGCCCCTGCTAGTGTCCTGTAGACCTCTGTATCACTGTGTGTGTGGCCCCTGCTAGTGTCCTGTAGACCTCTGTATCACTGTGTGTGGCCCCTGTTCATGTCCTGTGGACACATACAGTAGTGGCCCTAATCCTCTTAGTAGTCTGCCTCCCATCAACACTAATGAGCTAATACTCTGAGCCAGCAAGGTCAGGAAACATTTTACAGAGAGAGAGAGAGAGAGAGAGAGAGAGAGAGAGAGAGATGATTACGTACGCACACACTCCATTTCCATTGACATACTGTACAAGGCAGCCGAAAAACATGGCAACATTGTAACTTTGAACTTCAAATATCCTTCCGGGAATTTGTTTCTGCAGTGGGGGGGTAACAACAGTCACAAACAAACACAGATATGCCTATGCTGCACCTATTCCATCATTATGGAGATTCAAATACAAGCTAATGAATAAATAATAATATAACGTTGCCAACTTGCCAACAATCGAAACATGTTGCACTGGTGTGTGAATCCATGGCTCTTGTCTTACGCCAAAGCTCCACGTTGCGTAAAAAAAGATCTATCTTTTGTCCTCCTCGGCAAGTGCCAGTTCTGAGGGGCTAATCTCTCTGCTTGTGTTTGTAGAATGTCAATCAATGTGGACTTTGACTTTAAAGAACAGAAGTCAGGAGTGGAAGCCCCCGACAGAGAAAACAAGCTCATCACTGAAGCATTATGTGGATTGTTTTTTTCCTCTTATTGTTTTTTTTTCCCTCTTATTGATGAAATCACCTAAACATGGCAACACAAAGGATGTTTATTTATGCTACTTTAATGGAGCCCACAGTGACACCCGGTGGATGAGATCAGCATCACAGGTTCTCTTAGTGAAATGGATTAGTGGAGTCATTCCTCTGGTTGAGGCTATTAAGCCTGAGGATTTCACTTTTATGTCTGGATGCAGTGTGAGTATGCTATGCATTCTGACGCTATGCACCCCACCCCACCCCACCCCACCCACTCCCTCCTCCATGATTGGCATCTGTGTAAATCGATCATGGCGGGTTTCGTGGCTGCACTTAATCAGTGTTCATTTGGCAGATTTATCCGTGCAGGCTCAGTCGTTTGATTACATCATCCACATCAGCGTGGTGACTGACTGTAACACAAATGTATTAACTCTGTCAGGTTAAGTGTAAAAGTTAAATGTAAAAGTTCACTCCAGCCATTTGATTTTTTGATATACCCCATCACACGAGGTCCATGCATTCTTTGTTTTTGCTAATCAACTACGGAATATTACGGTGGCTTCATTACGTTGTCTACAGTAGACAGACAAGACCGACAGGCTAATTCAGGTTGTAATGTCATGATGTTGTGTTCGTCCCACTCCACAGATCTGACCAACATCTTTGAGTCGTTTCTGCCGCAGCTGCTGGCGTACCCCAACCCCATCGACCCCCTTAATGGAGACGCAGCCGCCATGTACCTCCACCGACCAGAGGAGTACAAACAGAAAATTAAAGGTAAGGTACTGCCGGTCACTTATTGGACCGGCCAGAAACCTTATCTCCATATTAACTCACAACATTTGAGAGAGAGAGTTTAGTTGTTCTTTATTGTCACCTTATTAGGATTAGCTGTGTCCTAAAACACAACTAATCCATGTATAAAAATGATACATAAAGACAAGACATTTTACATTAAAATGTATAGTCCATACATACGTAAATAATAATTTTATGAAGACCTATAAGTCAAATTAAAATGCATTAAATCAACCTAGTACATCTTTGTTCTCCAACAATGTCTGCAGTTCTATCTTACCTGCTGCAAATCCCTCGATCTCTCTTTTTGTGTGTTCTGTCTCTCTTATTCTCTCTCTTTCTCTGTCACAGAGTACATCCAGAAATATGCAACGGAGGAGGCTCTGAAGGAGCAGGAGGAAGGAGCAGGCGACTCCTCGTCAGAAAGCTCCATGTCAGACTTCTCAGAGGACGAGGCCCAGGACATGGAGTTGTAGTGATGGGAGATCCCCCCCCCCCCCTTTCCCTCCTCCTCTTCCAGTGGTTCTCAACCTTTTCAGACAGACCGCGACCCCCCCCCCCCCCCCCCCCCCCCAAAAAAAATATATATATAATTTTAACCGGGACCCCCCCCACCCTGACAAGCACTTGGAATTGTAGGAGTTGAGGCATTACAGGTATTTGACTCTATTCCGCAGATAAATATTGTGAAAATAGCTGATCTACAAGCTCATAGATCGGCTATTTTTCCAATTCCCGCCTCCTGCACCAATGTTTAACCCGTTTTTTATAGTATAGTATAGTTTGTTGATTACTTGAGAAATGGTCTTTTTTCTTTTCTTCAGGTAGTAAAAAGGGCTTAAAAGTCTTTAAATTGTCACTTCACTGTCATCTTGGGAGCCCCGCTGGGGGTCTCGACCTACAGATTGAGAACCATTGCTCCAGTATAGTACAGCCCCCCCCCCCCCCCCCCGCTCCCCACAGAGACTATATTTGATTTCCTAACCATGAGAAAAACATACTTATATTCATATTTAAACAAGATGATTTCTTTTTTCTTTTTTTTTATTATGATTATTATGATGATTATTATTACTACTACTACTAAACAAGGATTTTTATGGATATCTTTATCATTTGGTGTATATGACCCCCACCGCCGCCCTGCCCCCAGTCTGTTCTTTGCCCCAAATGTTGCTGTCACTGTTCTCCGCCCCTCCCTTTAAGGTGTGTGTGTGTGTGTGTGTGTGTGTGTGTGTGTGTGTGTGTGTGTGTGTGTGTGTGTGTGTGTGTGTGTGTGTGTGTGTGTGTGTGTGTGTGTGTGTGTGTGTGTGTGTGTGTGTGTGTGTGTGTGTGTGTGTGTGTGTGTGTGCGCGCGCTTGTGTGTGTTCGTTCGTATGCGTGCATGCAGCAGTAGCCTGGATCCAGCCCCCTTTAATGACCTGCTCATTTTTCATATTCACGTCTAGGGTCATATTTCATATCCGCTCGCTCGCCTCAAAACCATAATGATGTCTTGTTTGTTGGGATTTGGCTGCTTGACGATGCTGTTCAAAGTGTGTTTGTTTACATGAAACCAACGTTAGCAAGAGCGCTCACTCAGCAGCCAACCAATCACAGGCCCTGGGGAAGCATTCAGACAAAGTCATCATTTCCGGGACCGTCGGGACGACACGCTCCCGTCTCTGTTACAATGTAAGAATGGGCTATATGCACACAGAATGACTCTTCCTACTTTCTTCACATTTCAAGGACCCCCATAACTCTTTGAGAGTGTACAAATGGAACCAGATGGACCCGTAAGGAACAGAGCCTTCATTAGTATCATCTTTAACACCTGTGAAGGAAGTAGGGAAGTGGCCCAAGTTCTTTCCAAAATGGTGTGTATGCATATGCAGTAGCCCATTGAAACATTTAACCGATAAGAAGCGATTGATAGGTCTGGATGATTCGGGGCTAACGCTTAACTCATACGCCACTGTGCGACAGTGTCACACATCGAAAATGCATGGGGCTGTCACAGTTATGACATTCTACCTGGCCATTAATTGTCACTCAAATAATTGATTTAATTGTGTTGAACACTAGGATATATGAATAAAAAATACAATTTCTGTTTGGCTTTTAGGATTTGAAGTTGCACAGGGCACATAATGACACATAACCGACATATGTATAACATTATATTTTAATAGTGGCTGGGAATAGCCGATCTACAAGCTCTATGTTTGAAAAGGTTTTAAATTGTAACATTTTTCAACATGGAAATGATTACGACGATTATTACATAAATCGATAGGTGATTTATGTAATAATTGTAACAGGCCTAGCTATCGCGTAGATCTGCCATTTTCCGATGTGACACACCATTTTTCGACAAAGTACATACATTTTGCCTTTTCATGATTGAAAGACACATGCATTTACGTACATTCGACTTGAAGATTTTTGGCACAATGGACCTGAATTATGTAATGTAAGCCAGAACACCAACTTTAGAATAGCATTTTGATGAAGTGTGGTTAATGTTTCATTTTATTTCAAGGTGTTTAGGGTGTTTTGAGAGGCACCATACTTCAATATCAATGTCATGAATAGGCCGACATTTTGTCAATGGCGGAACAAACATCAAATAACAAAGTACGAGTGAAAGAAGGACCCACAATGGTCCTCTGAAATGTGACCTGGCAGGAGGAGAGTCCGTAGAAATGCAGCATCAAGTCGTCACGCCTGCACTTGTGGCAAAATGTTGACTGTAGCTTTTCTCCAATTTTGAAAAGCTCTTAAATATACCTTTTGGATGCACAGATCTGTCACTGTCAAATGTGGATGCACAGATCTGTCACTGTCAAATGTGTTTATCAGGTTTTAACCTTTGATTGAGTTTGTTTCATCAGACAGACAGATAGACAGATCCATAGGCTCAAAACCTAAACACTCACAGTATTGCTTTTTGCAGGCTAAATACTGCTGCTCAAACTACCTAAAGAAATCCAACTTGAAATGTGTACGTACAATGATCCATGTTCCTACCTTCATGGATCGCAGTAATACAAGTACAGGTGGGAGAGACTAGATTTAGAATCACGTCTCCAAATTGTTGGGTTGAGATCATTGTTTTGTAAAGTCTTGCTCTCGTCCACCAGTGTGTCCAGTGCCTCATCGTGGTAAAGGGAAGGTGTCTGTTGATAGAAATGCCAAAAGCAAATTAAAATAAATGAAGCTATGATAATTAAAGTACGGAACAGAGAAAAAGTAATAATTAGGCACAGCTATTTTTAACAAGACGCCTTTCCTCTCTCGCACAGAAATTCTGTGGTGTTGATTTTGTGATGATTTGTTGTTCCCCCACCCCCCCACCGACCACCACATTGTGTAGTTCTGAAGAGTGATGTAGTGTTGAGGGGACAACATGTACGTATAGGTTCTGGGGAATGATGGCTGTTTGAGGTGATGACATGTTATAGTTCTGGGGAGGGGCAGGCACCATGCAGTATCGTTCTGGGGTTGAGGTGACAATATAATAGTTTTGGGGTTGAGACAACAACATAGTATAGTTCTGAGGAATGACAAGGGGTTTTAGTTGACAGTGAGTTTTGTTGAGCTGACATAGGATCAATAGAGGCGTGTGTGTCTTCGATTTGAAACACTTTTTTTTTTTTACATTTTCACTCCAAACAGAATCGCAAGGAAGGACATCGTGTGAACATTAATAAGCTTGCTGAGCTGTAATGTGTGTTTTTGACATGGATGTCTGGCCCGCTGGATAGTTAGTTTTGAAGGGTGGTGACTAAACAACACATTGATATTATATGGTGATATGACATATATTAGAAGTAGCTACGTTTGATATAATTGTCTCTGTTTAAGGCGTTCATTGTGTAGTACATGTAGACTGCTTGTCCTCTTCTTGCTGGTCAGAGGCGTTGAAGTGAGTGATTTCAAAATAAGGCGACATTTGACCTGTTGTTGAACCTGTTCAGAAAGCCAGATGGTGGCTTCAGCCTCATGCCAGTTATTGTTGGATCATCCCTGGTGGCATAAAGAAAATAAGGAAACTTCATTCTGCACTCCAGTCATCCCACTGGGACAGAGATATGACCCCCACCGTAGTTAGATTTATTTTATTTACAGTGTTTAATTGAAGAGTTTGGGCTACAGGATTAATCTGTTCTCCTCCACTGGCCAGGCGATTTACAAGAGAACATTACTATAGGGTAGGGGTGTGCATTCACGTATGTGGTGGTGTATTTCTTTTCTTTCTTCTTCTTTTTTCTTCTTTTTTTGGTGCAGGGCAAAAATGTAAGATTCAATTTGAGTGTTCTATAGGGCAGTGGTTCCCAAACTTTTTAGCTCAAGACCCAAAACAAATTTGTCTCCATGACCCAAGCTAGCGAAAATAGCAAAACTATAATACTAGGCCTACTTCTTAAACATTTTGTTATTTTATGGAATTTATTTTATTTATTGTTTACTCATTCAAATTAATTGAATGTGTTTTTAATTGATGAAAAATTATGAATTTTTGGGATTGTTTTTGGAAAATGTTTTGAAATATTAAAAAACTAAAATTTAGGATACACAAAAAAAGGATATTTACTCACGAGTCACGACCATGCTCACGACCCACACAAATCTGATTTGGGGTTTGGGAACCAGTGTTCTAGGGTGTATAATAATGCCATCATAATGTTTTATCCATATGAGGTGTGTGATCCCAATCTGTTCACAAACAAAATGGAGGCGGAAAGCTGATGTAATAATAGGGTTAGGGTTAGAGTCAGTCCCTGACTCATAACGGCTTGTGCTTCCTCCTAAGATGCCTATGTGTTTTTTCTTTTGTTTGATTTATTTAGTTTTTTGGGTTCGTTTCAAATTGTAATCCGTTTTGAACACCACTGCTATAGAAAGTTACGTTCTGGATCAGCCAGTCGGTCACTTATGAGGTTCTGAGCTTGATAACTTGTGGGTTTTGTTTTGTTTTGTTTTTTTGTCGAAGTATTCAGATTGGAGTTATTTTCTCTTCTTCTTCTTCTTCTTCTTCTTTAAAAAAAAACTTTACAGTATTGTATATGAGTGCTGAAAATATATACAACTTGAGAAATGTAGGATTACAAGCACATTTTGCTGGCCTTGTGCTTCACTTGTGCAAGGGGGGACAAACATAATTTTGGTCCTAATATTTTGGTCATTTTCCAAAAAAAGGGCACTCTTGGATTCTTGTTAAATAAATCCTATGTTTATTTTTTTGTTTTATTTTGAGTAGTGTGTCCTGTCTCCACTGATCAATACAATCATTTGATTATACAGCTCCAGCTCAATTAATTAGAATATTGTGTAAAAGTTCATTTTCTTCCGTAATATAATTCAAAAAGTGAAACGTTCATATATTCTCAATTCATTGTGCATAAAGTGAAGTATTTAAAACCTTTTTTTGTTTTAATCTTGATTATGGCGTGCAGCTCATGAAATTTTAAAATCCAATCTCAAAATATTAGAATATTTTATGAGACCACAAAAAATGTTTTTTCAAATTATTTCATCAAACGCCCTTTTGATGAAATAATTTGTTCAAAAGTAACCCAGACCAAGTGTTGACTGCATACATTAATATACTTTTCAGATGGTCGACATTTCTCGTTTATAACATCTTTTAATGGTCTGGTAAAATATTCAAATATTTTGAGATAGGAGCTATACGCCATAATCATCAAGATTAAAACAAAAAAAGGTTTTAAATACTTAACTTTATGCACAATGAATTGAGAATATATATGAAAGTTTCACTATTGGAATTATATTAGGAAAGAAATGAACTTTTACACAATATTCTAATTCATTGAGATGGAGCTGTATATCCAGTTTGCAGAACAATACAGTCGACTGCTGTGTGGCTTTTCCTCTTGCCTTCCATTTTACCCCCCTCCCCCAACTAATGCATTGACAGAGAAATATTTATAGTACAGTATGTGTTTCAGTTTGTTTTTAACTCAATTCAAGGACGGAATAAATGTCCAATAAACCAGTGAATGAATCAAGGCTTCCGTTGCAACTTTGATTCAAATATATATTTTGTGTGTGCATACATTACCCCCCCCCCCCCCCCCCCCATGAAGACCTGAATGTATGGATAATATATAGGCTATTAGGGGGGCGGTGGGCAATACTTGTTTTTTCTTTGAGGTCCTCAACTGACTGGAATAGTCATTTCATCCATGGAGATGTGTAATGTCTGAAAGCCTGTCTTGTCTTCCATTCTATCAGCACCTACAACCACCTCCCCCAGGCCCCAGCACACACCACACACGCACACAGTCAGACAGACAGAGAGACACACGCACACGCACGCACACACACACACACACATTGGCGGCCCATCTCCTGTGCACTTGCATGCATGGTTGTGGTCAGTGGCAGTGCACCATTCTGTCTTTGTGCTTGAGCGCAACAACGCCTCCATCTGGTTTACTTTTGCCACTACAGCAGAAGAGACGGGTCAGAGGCAGGCAGCACACAGCATGGAAAATGGCAGTTTTTTGTTTTATATAGTTAACTATGTATTTGGTACGAACTTTGGTTTGGGGCTTAAAAAATATCCGTCCTTGGTTCTATTTTAATTCCCTCTTTTGTTCTATTTTCGTCCCTTTTGTTTTTTGTTTTGTTTTTTTGCATTGTGAAGTGGGCATGCTTGACACAATGCTCTCTATCAATAGGCCTATAACCTCTTAAATAGTTGTGTATAAAATAAACTGTTATAACTTCTTTTTTAAATAAAACATTAAATGTTGCATAGTTGTTTGTTTGTTGTTTTGTTGGTGAGAGAGAGAGAAAGAGAATATATATTCCAGTCCAGTTGATGGCGGTAATGCACGTAAATAAGACTTCATCTTCTACCCTGTGATTGGTTCCGTTCTATCCATCCAATGAGGAGCAGGTAATTTAAACAGTGGGGCCGGGCTCCCTCACCTCAGATCAGCTGTGTGTCCACTGTCCAGTGGTTTTGGTTTGTTTGGGGTAAGTGTTTTTAATTCTCTCCAATTCCTTACTAGTATGACGTGACCTGTCCAACCGCAACACTTCATGTAATAATGTTTCGGTAAACAACGTGGTTAATGTGTTTTTATGAGTGAACAACAAATCCAGTCGCCTGCGAACATTGATTTGTTTACGACTACGAGACATTAGCGTTAACATTAACAAGTTAACATTAGCGTCTACATACAGTACGTAGGTATACTACCATACATCTTGGCAACTGTCCTATCCTCGTTGGCTGCCTTGAATAATCTTTTTAAACTAGCAAACATTTAGACTTGTCTAAAAAAAGAACTCTACGAGAGTAAATGTTTGGGCTAGTTTTAGCCCTGGAACATGACTGCCATGATACGAGAGTCATGTTTACAGGGCTAGGCTAGTTTTAAACGTATATTTTCGTAGTTTGACAACAGCTTTGGCTGTTAGCTTAGCTGCTAAATGGATAGCCCTGTTTACGTCAACTTTCTTCCGGGTCACTTTAGTTTTGTCCACATTACCCCTGATTGTTTTTTCTCGATTCTGATATACAGAATCGAGTTTTGCTTAGTACCAGACAGTCCAATGGGATCGCTTTTCTGAAATATTTTATTTTTCAATGAAAGGGAATTGTTAGCTCTGGAATGGTATATAGCCTTTCCAAACTGAGTTCAGCTAGGGAATTGTAAAAGCTATATTTCGATGATGCATTTTCGCAAAACCACTGTTCAAACTAGCCCAAACATTTAGATTATCGTAGAGGGTTTTTTTCGATTCTGACGAATCTCTCTACTAGAGTCTAAAACATAACCCCCCCCCCCCTTTACCGTCGAAAGTTGAACGTTTGTGCCTCAAAATCACTCTTACCTTGTACAAATGCAAAATCTAAGCTGCTTTTAATGTTGCCCCACTTGTTTGTGAGGTGTACGCATTCAGATTAAACACGGAACATGCTTATTTTTCAATAAAAAAGGTATTTTAATCCACTCTGTCTCGGAATCTGGCGGCCATCTTGCTTTTCTCTCCATTGTAAATGCGCAAGAGAACCCTGGCCGCTAGGGGCGCGGGCAATATTCTGTTGCGCCATTTACCGCATTTACAATGGAGGATTCAGAAACGGAGTGGATTAAAATAGCTTTTTTATTGAAAAATAAGCATGTTCCGTGTTTAATCTGAATCCGTACACCTCACAAACAAGTGGGGCAACATTAAAAGCAGCTTAGATTTTGCATTTGTACAAGGTAAGAGTGATTTTGAGGCACAAACGTTCAACTTTCGACGGTAAAGGGGGGGGTTATGTTTTAGACTCTCGTAGAGATTCGTCAGAATCGAAAAAAACCCTCTACGAGATTCTAAATGTTTGGGCTATGTTCAAACCATGGCCCTTTTCTCCACTCTAGCTGTGGCTTAGCCCTGAAACATGACTCGTGAAGTACGAGCGTCATGTGAACCATAATGTGGCTGCTCAAATGAAATGCAAATTCTACACGCATGTAGGCTAAATAAAGGCCTGTGTCGACTGAGCTGTCATAATTTAGTGTAGATTTTCTTTTAGCAAAATTGTAAATCAGTTCCAAAACAGTCTACAAATGTTCAGGGTTTTGTGTTGATTCTATGCAAACTATTGCTAACATTTGCTATTTATACTTCACCATGTATTTAAGGTACAATAACTCAGTGAGAAGACTACCGTTTTAACTTGAGAGGTGGACAAGGATCAAGACGACTATACAAAGGTAGCCTAGTTAAATGTACTCACTCTTGTGTTGATCTAAACCACTTTCTTTTCTATAAAGAAACAGTATTTTATTTGCGAGTAATCTTTTGAATCTACATTCACAGGTGGAAATAAGAAGCCAAGTCTTTGTCTGAAAGAAGGAAGCAAGAATGGCTGAAAACAATTCTCCTCCACACTGTGGTGAGCCTAACTCACTCAGTGGGGCCTTCGGCTCCTCTACCCCAGCTCAGTATAACAGCAATGGTGGAGTCAAATCAACATCATGGCCCCGCTGTTTGCTTCCTGATCTCACCCCAGTTTCAAAATTCTTGCATTCAAAACGGAGAGTTCTGACTGATGTCAATAGCCCTGAGGTCGTTCTGATAAAAGATGAGATTTTTCCAGAATTCTCATTTGATACTTCCACCGTAGACAAAAGCTTCAATCAAGATGGCACATTAGCAGAGCCGATTGGTTCATGCTACGATCTCGAGAACAGTAGCATGTCTTCAGTGGACACAATGGGGAACACAACAGAGGATTCAGTAAAGCTCACTAACCAGACAACTACTGACCCTATAAACGACTCATTTGATTGCCACCCACCTGGCCCCTCAAAGTCTAATGTGACGCCTGATGCAGACCCTACTGGCAAAATGGTTGCTTTGAATAAGACTTTGGATGCTGAAGCTGACCCTGCTGAACTGGCAATCTCTGAAGCGGAGCCTTGCAGCAATACCATTGAATCAAAGTGTAATGTGACGGCTGATGCAGACCCTACTAGCAAAATGGTTGCTCTGACTAAGACTTTGGATGCTGAAGCGGACCCTGCTGAACTGGCAGTCTCTGAAGCAGAGCCTTGCAGCAATACCATTGAATCTGCTTCTGCACTTAGCACAAATTATTTGCTTGAAAGCCATACGAGTGTTAACCAACTTAACCCCCAAAACACCTTCGATGTGGACTGTTCCAATCTCGAGTTTAATCACCAGACCACTACTGGCTCTATGAGAGTTGACCCAGACCCACATAACACCTTCGATATGACAGGCTCAACCAATCTCTCCAACCACCAGACCACTACTGGCCCTATGAGAGTTGACCCACATAACACCATCGATATGGAAGGCTCAACCAATCTCTCCAACCACCAGACCACTACTAGCCCTATGAGAGTTGACCCAGACCCACATAACACCTTCGATATGACAGGCTCAACCAATCTCTCCAACCACCAGACCACTACTAGCCTGATTAGTGTTGACCAACAGAATACCTTTGACGTTGACAGCCCTGAAAACAAGACCTTTGATGTCCAAATACCTATTCCCTCAAGGTGTACTAAAAATACAACGGTTGACGCAGATGCGATCTCTGAAGATGAGCCAGTAGTGGTGGTCTCTGAAGATCCGCCTGTAGTCTCTGAAGAGCAGCCTGTAGTCTCTGAAGAGCAGCCTGTAGTCTCTGAAGAGCAGCCTGTAGTCTCTGAAGAGCAGCCTGTAGTCTCTGAAGAGCATCCTGTAGTCTCTGAAGAGCAGCCTGTAGTCTCTGAAGAGCAGCCTGTAGTCTCTGAAGAGCAGCCTGTAGTCTCTGAAGAGCAGCCTGTAGTCTCTGAAGTTCAGCCTGTAGTCTCTGAAGAGCAGCCTGTAGTCTCTGAAGTTCAGCCTGTAGTGGCAGTCTCTGAAGTTCAGCCTGTAGTGGCAGTCTCTGAAGTTCAGCCTGTAGTGGCAGTCTCTGAAGTTCAGCCTGTAGTGGCAGTCTCTGAAGATGAGCCTGTTGTAAGGGCAGTCTCTGCCACGTCCTCTGGTTCAGCTTCAGTTACTGGACCTGGTAACAGTAAAGACTATTCACAGTCGAGCACTTTAAGTATGTCAGAATCCTATGACAGCCCAGTTGTGAATTTCGCACCTGGAGTGAGCAAACTGGACGACACTTTAGAATTGAGGGAACACGCCCAATTCACATCGACGCCCATGCCTCACCGCTACGCAGCTGAAAAAGTAGAGGAGAACCCCACTGTGGTTCCACGAAGACTTTATCCGTCACACTCACAGTTTGTTCCCGCAACAAACTCTGTAGAGTCACACTCACAGTTTGTTCCCGCAGCAAACTCTGTAGCGTCACAGTTTGTTCCCCCAACAAACCTTGTGAGTGACTGGAAGACCTTCAAGAACCCGACTGACCCCAGAGTTAAACACCTGCTGCCTCCTTCATTGCTGCCACCTGCTGCCTCATTGATTCCTGGTTCAAAGAAATCTTCTGGCCTACCGATGATGAGGAGGGCCCAAGCAGGACCAGGACATACTGCTGCTCTCCCCAAGGAGGTACGAGTGGAATGTTTAATCTCCTTAAAAAAAACATATATATATATATATATATATATATATATAAAATGTTACACTTATTTTAGTTCAGATCCAGTAGAACTAAGAAAAGTCATTTTGTTTGATGCACTTGTAACGCTTTGTCAGCTTGTAGATCTGCTATTTTTAGCATGCAACCAAAATCTGTTGTGAATCATATTAATATTATATGATCAAGGTTTGCCAAAAATGTATTAAGTCAATTGTACATTTGGTCGACTAAACTTTTCCAGATGACTAAATTAATTTTATTCAAGACTGGCTAAATCAATATTTTCTGTCTAAGTGAACAGTTAATAACGTACACACCTGGCCCAGCAACTTATTTTTTTTTCTCTCTTTAACTCCGACTCTCAGGCCACTGGAATCCCCAGGTCTGTCACTGAGGTCAAAGGAATCCCCAAGGCCATGCTAACACGTAGCGCAGATACAGGTAACTATTCACTTGAATTCTGTGCTATTTCGTATGCAGTAGTTATAGTTACTATACTGTAGATTTTCCCATGGACAGTCAAATGGTAAATTCAGTGTCTTCACACTTATTATTTTGCTTCAGCTTGATGTCATGATGTTTAGAATAAGATGCTAGCTTTACATGGTATCCAAGTTTCTTTGAAATACGAAATCATTCTTTTTGCACTTTACTTCTTGACCGTTTACCCCGTCGACTAGGGTTCATGCCAGTTATTCTGACTTTGCCGTGTAAGTCTCTACAAAATGCCTAAATTGTAGTTGATCCATCTCTTCTGTCTTCCCAATTGCTCCTGCTTTAGGAGCCACGCTACCTGCTGCCGGGCTAAGGAAACGTCAGGGCGCTGGTCTACCTTTAGCCACTCAGAGAGCTGGGCCAGCTCTCAGACCCCCCATGACAAGAGGATTGGCAGCAAAAGTATCTGGGGAACCAACAGGTACACAATATCCAAAACAAATGGCATCTAAGAATTTTTTACACAGAACTGTCATGTTATGGATTGTTGGAAAAAGGGAATATCCGCACTCTTGTGCGGATAAACCAGCGCTTCCTAGTTTGAAACACAGAGGAAGGCCTGCGTGCCGAAATGCGTTCGTTTCTCTAGGTGGACTGCTGCTGCATGTGTTTCATGAAATGGTATTGACTGCTTGTCTTTGTAGAGAAGCTGCATACTGAGAATATATCAACTGGTCAGTGATAACACTGACTAGTTGTGAAATAATGTCTTGTTGAAATTCCCACGGCATATTCTTAGTTATTTAAAAGGTGAATTATACGGTCTGTGGTGTTGCTTTTTCTTGTGGTTTCTAAATCCAGCGCATTTGCTTTTCTCCATCGAAAGTTCACACAAATGCAGCCCCTGCCGTCCCTTTATTGAAGATTGGCCCGTCACCAAAAAGGAGGAACTTGAGGAGTGGGGGAGACTCAAGTGGAGAGGCTGCTTTGTTGGCAAAAAGGAAGATGGGTAAATAAAGTCTCTTTAAAAGTCCCTTAAAAAAATTCCTGGGTTCGATTCCCGCTCGGGACACTGTGGGTGCTGGCGGCGTGTTTCCTCCTCCGCGTCATCAGTGCCCATACCCGAAGGCGGGGTTGGCGAAAGGGCCTTTCTGTGTGGAGTTTGCATGTTCTCCCTGTGTCCCCTAGGGTAGGTACCCTCACAAAAAACATGCAGTAATCCTGGTCACTAAACTGCCTCCCCCTGGCCAGCCGGGGAGCCTGATGGAGGGTAAAGGAACTGGTTGGTATAATGTGTTCCTTCCACGCGCTATGTCCAACCAGGGGAAACTCCCCCCTGTCAGGTGTAAAGGAGCAACTTGGACACTCGGGCATGAAGGAAGCATGAGTTCAAGACCGTTGCTCTCCCCTTGTCCCCCATATATGGGGACTAGGTTGGTGGAGGGTGTGTAGAGCCCAGGATCACATTAGATGATTGACACAGGGGTGAAAAATGGGTTACAAAATCGTGGGATAAAAAAAAGTCCCTTAAATGGTTCCATTCTGGTATAGGTTGATTTATTTTTGCCACCTAATGTGTCAAGAATCTTAGTGATTCTATTATAGCTAGCTGTAACCACTAAAACCCTATATACATTGTTCACCTGGATCCACCTAATGGTCTATTTATTTTGGTTGGATGCCTCAATCACATTTTTTCCACTCCCGATCAGATGCCAATCAACCATCAAAACCAATTCAATATCTATCTGTGATCGCAGCACCTCTGATTTTGGTCCTCTCTTGTGGCTCTAAATTAAATCTGACAATAGCTGAGCTACAAGTTACGTTTTTCAGAATCCAATCTGACTTTACTTATAGAACACATTTAAAAACGACTGACACAGAAAATGTCGAGACACAAGCATACAGAATAAGCAGCTTAACCCTACTTCATTTCTCTCCCTGTGATTTCAGATGTTCAGGTGCCATCCTGTAGTGCTGCAGGTCCTTCCCAGACAGGTAGGAGGTGCTGGAAGTCTGATCTTGGTGTCATCAAAACTCATCAATTACAGCTTTTGTAACTGGGAAGTAATGATATCAGTGACAATATGTGGTGTCATTGGTGGTGCAATGAATTGACATGACACAATTGGCATAATCCAGTGCATTTGCTTTTTTCTTTTTCTTTTTTCTCCCCCTTGCCTTCAGTTAAGACTGGCCAATCGCAAACCCTGAAGAGGCCTGGCAGTAGACAGGCTTTCCTCGGAGCCAAACAGAAAAGAATGGGTAAATAAAGGGTTTGTTTAAAGTCTCAAATTACAGTAGTAGCGTCCAGGTCCTGCCCACCACTGCAGAGACTGTTAAAGGCAAGCACTTGTGTTGATTAGAACCCCAAACACTAGCCGGTATGCGCATGCTTAAAGTGAATGGCACATCGAGTGGCAAAGCAACATGCAAAGTGAGTTTAACATTGTTTAATGCAATCAGATAGGACGTTTCTGTTTAAATGCAAGGCCAGAAAGTAGTTTTTTTTTTTTTTGCCAGTCGGTAGGCATTCCTGCATAACTTCCGGGTTTGATGTCACATGCATACCCTCTATTGGCTGTCATATTTGTTTTTGTGTGAATCCCTGACTGTCTAATATCTAAAGAAAAGGGTTGACATTTTAACTCTAATCAACTGATCAATATTCTTCTGTTTCTAAATTTTTCTATTGAGTGGCAAGCAGCATGGTATGAACCCAGATCATTTGCTATACTACTTTGGTAGTTTGGTTTAATTGTTTTTAGCTGCATCTAGTCCTAATGTGACTGGCATTTTAATTCCAAATACTGTAGTCTATGCTAGTCGTCGGAGTGATTTGTATGCATTTTTATTTCTCACAGTTTGTTGGCTGTGCAGGTATGCCCATGTGACACTACCAGTGTGCTCTGTTCTGGGCATGACTAATTGTTGGCACGTCCTACACGTTAGTTGGCTTTCTTTCAATCATTGTCAGCCTTTTCAGTGCTTTTCATTTTCAAATGTGTATATATATCTGTATTGTGTAATTTTCTTTTTTGCAACAGTTTGGGAAGTCTCTAGCAGCAAATAATGAAAGCCCAAACCTTAAAAAGAGAAACAAAACCTACAGTACAAATGAAGTGTTTGCTTACACATTTTACAGTTAGAAATTTGCCATTTCCCTGCAGAAGTCCTTTATTGACAGCTTTCAATCTAGATGGACTCATCCATGTGTCATAAATGTATTTGCAGACTGTGCCAACTGTGCCGAGTCACAAAAACAACTGGAAGAGGCACAGAAACGACTGGAAGAGGCACTGCAAGAAATCAAGAGGCTTCAAGGTATGATTTGTAAATCAGGAGTTTATTAATCCAGTGAGTTGCAAGCCATTGCTTTAAAGCACAATGGCATTGACTTCCCATTGTAAACGGAGCCAGATGTCTCCAATTGGACAAATTACTTCATGACATGATAACCACACAACCTAAACTTCTATTTCGATTATGTTTACTTAATAGTTACATGATAGCAGAATGACAGGCTTCATTTAAAAGAGTACTTGACTTGTCTAGCAATAACACACACCATGCAGACTTTTCATTCATGGAGATTTTGTTTCTCATTGCTAAGCCAAATTTGAGCCCTGAAAGGCTCTCTTGAAACTACACTTATCTCTGACACAGATGTAGCCTAATTAGAATGACTAGATCTGTACAAAGTCATTATAATTCATAGCCATGATGTATATGGTTATATCCTCTGACCAGTCAATCCAACCATACATCTTAGGTTTGCACTGGTATTTGGGAATTAAATAAAATGTATTAATATAACATGGCAGCGTTTACTTCCCTTAACTCACCCATAACCAAATGGATTGTGTGATCTGACGATTCAATTTACAATTTAGGCATTTAGCAGACGCTCTTAATCCAGAGCGATCTACATTAAGCAAGAACCAAAAAAATCCAGTTAGTTCACCCTCCCCCCAAAAAGGACATATTTTCTATCAATTACACACCCCCATGAAGCCTTGACTTCATGGAAATTTGTCATATTGCTGAGTCAGATTATTGGTTTAGGATAGAATGTGGGGGGAAAAACGAATCCATGGATTCAAGGCTTCATGAGACGTGTAATTGATAGTAATTTTTGGGTGAACTACTCCTTTAAAATTGCCCTGGGAATTCACATCCAGGTGGCAGATAGGCACTGCTTCATGTTAAATTATTTAATTGTTTTTTTCTCTCTCCTATCTTTCAGATTTGCTTCCCCCAAATGAAGATTGAAGACATCAGATTTGACTTTCTCCCATATTGTATACCTAATTTATGTTCAGATTTTAATTTATCCCATATTTTAATAAAGGACTTTTACTTTAGATTGCCTTGGATACCTTTGTTTGAGTGCCACTTTATACTGAAATAGATGGTAAATGGGGATCATGTATAATTGTATATCATTAAAAAGGCAGACTCTTTTCTGATATTAGTGTGGCAACAGTACTAGCTCCTACTAATGATTAACTACACAGTAGGGTGTGGAACTCTCTTAACCCACAATTATCCCACTGTTCAATGTCCCGTATCACTACAAAGCTATCTTTGTATTATACAAAATCTGCCGAATTAAATGCAGTGGAGGGATTCTGCTCCTTTACATGACAAGTCATTTTGATGTAGTCTGGACAAGAACTACTGCCGAGTGTCTAATCGGAAGTACAAAGCTGTAGTTGGTTCTGGAAAACTGGACAATCCTGGATTTCCTATCCGATTGGACACATTCGGCAGTACATTCCCAGGTTTTATCGCCTCGTAAACTGGAGATAAAACTCAAATGAGGTTAATTGTTGTAATGTTCACAATGTGTGGTGGGTACATCCATGTTCCAACTCTGTGATAACTGAGACACCTTTACATCCTGACGGCTAATACACGAGATATTGTTGTGGTTAGGTCCAGAGAAGTGTGCAGTAGAGATATTAAATGCCAACCACTCCTACATGCCACCTCAGAGCTGGGCTATAGGTGCAAACTATAATTTCGCCCCAGGGCATACACACAGTTGTTGGAGGGTTCCAACAACTTGTGATGCGTAAAAAGTATTGTCTCCGCTATAATTGCCATATGTTATTGTATACATTCCTCAAAGCGTCTATAGGTTACATTCATAAAATGGGTGGTTTAGGCCCACTTATTACAATAGGCATTTGTTTTCCAATACTGTGAAAATATACCGTATAGACATTCACAGTACCTGGAATATAGCATATAGACATTCAGAGTGCCTTAGATATGGCAGACATCCAGAGAACCTGAAATATAGCAGACTCATCCACAACACCTGAAATATAGAATCGACGGGACACTAATCTTTGCTGTAACCCTCAATGTTTGCTATTAGTTGATTAAAAATCACACACGTGCGAACTGAGTGGTGCAATCCCCCCCCCCCCTCTCTCTCTCTCTCTCTCTCTCACTCATTAGTCACTACCCCTCTCACTGTTTCTGGCGCCCCCTACTGCTATTAAGTCACATACTCATGCTCACACAGACACACAAACAGGTCATGCTCACACAGACACACAAACAGGTTGCAAGCTGGTTGTAGGAGTGGTTGCACCACTCAAAAATTGTCTTCAAGGTATGTAGACTGGGTACATTTCAAACTAAGGCACAAGTCAATACAAAAACTGCTACGCATGGATAAACGTAAGCCAACATCATGGGGTGGGGTATGTATTCAGATTGTCATTGTTCCCAACTTGCATTATTCTAAAGTATCGTCTAGTAATTAAATGAAGAAACACAAAATATATCTTAACTTTTTATTTATATACAAAAATACAGCTGTGCAGCCTGCACAAGTTTAAGGAGAAACGACGGGAGATACAAGGGTTTTGTTTCACTAATGGAACTAAAAAGTGGTGGTGGTACTTGAGCAGGCCTAATGTAGCCTACTTTACTTGAGTATTTGTATTTTTTGATATTTAGGGACTTTTACTATGCAATTCAAAGAGAAATTATTGTATTTTTGACATTTCTAGGAAGGGAAAAGGTAGGCCCTACATTGAATTAACCACTTCAGCCCTATATTTCATATAGTGAAAATCGCAGATCTACAGGCTCACATGTTGACATGTCGTAAGCATGTAGATGTGAGTGGGAAATAACTGATAGCTGGGAACCAGATAGTTACAGGTGTGGTTCCATTTGTACATTCAGAGTTATGGGTTATGTGGCCTAACATACAGCACCATGGGGGTGCTCGATCAGTCGGCCACCGATTTTCACTTCAAATGACTTGACCGGTGATTAGCAATGTACCCGATCCGGAAAAAACTATTCATTATGACTGTGCTGGTGGAAAGTAAGTACATTTACTCAAGTACTGTACTTATTTGTAAGGTGTCTTTATTTACTTTTACTGGAGAATAGCCCATCTACAAGCTCAGTCACAACGTGTCGCTTTGTGAATAATCTTGGAAATAAACATTTTCTCCTTAACCCATTTTGGGCCTTTTGGTGTTTTAAACATGTTATAGTTTAGCTATTGAAAAATAGCAGATCTACAAGCTCAGCTCGCCACTGAGTGGTGCGCTACGAGCTTGTAGGTCTGCTATTTTTGAAAAACCTGTGAAAATATTTATTTCAGAAAACTGGAGGATTTAGAAGATTTTTTTTCATTTTGAGGTCAGGCCTAAATGGGACAACATCGGTATTGACCAATCATCGGCACTGCCCTAGTCCTTGAAAGAACCACTACAGTATTAAAGAGTGTGGTTAACTGGTTGACCTTTTAGATGTGAATTTATACACAACACAGTACAAATTAATACAAACGAGCACATGAGCGCACACACACACACAATATATACAGGTAGTGAGATACCTAAGGACAACATATCACTGCCAGGTGGAAACTACGTCCAAAACATTTTCTAAATATAACAGAATATAACCGATCTACAAGCTCACTACTAGACCTATTGTGAGCTTGTAAAGCTGCCATTACTATTTTTTTCTGCAACACTGCATTAATTTACAGAAAAACACATACAAAGTTGAAAGATATACAAGGTTTCTACCCGACAGTAACGGTAAGTTTCTCTAGGACAGAATCTTAAATATATACAACAGAATAAAAATAAAATGGAAACACTGACATAAAAGATAATCCTGTTTAAAAAGCAAGGGAATGAAAATACAAGATGTCATTCGCATCTATTTCATCCTAAAAATATAGTGTGTGTGAGTGTATGTATAATATATATATTTTTTATTTTATTTTACTCTGCAAGTACAATAGGTTGCATGACTGCCCCAGACAGGAGTGTACAGGATGAATACAATAACTAGCTTAAAATCATGTCACTCTTACCGTGTACTACTTCATTTGCTCAAATTTATTTTTTATATATATATTTTGTTTAGTTTTTCTTTCTCTCACACACACACACGCACACACACACACACACACACACACACACTATTCCTATGAATAGAAGGCTGAGCAATCGACATATCAATATAGTAATATGAGACTAGATATCATCTGTGACTTATTATATATCGTAATATTGTGATATGACATATTAGTGTTGACTTTTCCTGGTTTTAATCACTTAAGTCAAACATGTTTCGCAGTGTGGTGTGATATTTTGGAAAATTCTATATATTTTTGTCCATACCCTCCAACCCTAAAATATGGCTATAGTACCTAAAGGCTAAATGGTGGCAACAAGAATAGATTTGTGTCCATCTGAAACCTTTTACAGATGTTTCAATTCCAAAACTCCAGAAATGGGTTGATTCAGCAATCCGTATTCGACAAATGAGAAAAGGCTCATTAGTGCTCTATATTGAACGACTGGCCGGCAGAAACGACATCTCTGGACGAATATAAAATAGCCATACGCCAATAGAATACACTATGTCTCCGTTTGCAAGTTCTATAACCATAATTTTGTCATTGCCAAAAAAGAACAGATCTAACTTGCAGGCAGAGACGTCGACTTAGTGGGTTCAAGATTGCTCAGGCACCCCTGAGAAATTCAAAGCACTAAATAGCACACTTGAGCGGACACGAGCCCCCCCCCCCCCCCCATTGGCAGGGGTGAGCTGATGGTAGGGCTGTCCAGGGCACAGCCCTGGTAGTTCAAAGATGCACGCAAGTCTGCACAGCCATTCAGCTTTCGTACCTCGCTTACAAAATCTGCCGATCGAGTGTCACAGCTTAAAACAACAGGAATGACCAACCTTAAATGCATATCAATAGTGACGGTTCATTGTGTCAAGTCGACCTGCTAAAGTAGTCTACTGTAGAAAAGTGTAGAGTAGGTGTCAGTCAGATGACTGAAGAAGTCAAACGAGTTGCATAACGGTGGCTGATGGATTCATGATGAACTAATGAAATTACAGAAATTACTTTGCGAGGTAAATGCATAATTGTTGATATGGTGATGAAATGTTGAAACAAATCATGAGTGAATCATTTGTTGTGAAATCGTACACCACTGTCTGTGGTGTTAGCAAACTGTAAATAACTTTATTTACAGTTTGCTAACACTTTGTCTATATTATAGACAATAACCATATTAGAAAAAAGGACTTGCAAGATGACTAATTAGTAATTTCTTACGCCAAGAGGACTTTAGCTGCCTTGTTTGTTTTTTGTCATCGTGGAGTTACTTTGTCTATGAAATGTTATTTTGGACAATGACAGAATATTAAAAAATATATTTTTTTGTGAAGATATTTACAATATGATAATAATAAACCTTTCCTTTAAGCTCTTCCCTTAAAAAAAAGCTAAAGAAAGAACATAATGACCAATCTTGGTTCCATCTTGACCGTTTGGGCGCTACGGGAAACGCTGTGTAAGTATCCAGCACTTTTTCTTTTATAGCTTACAGGTCAATAAATCCATAAATCCGTCTCTTAAAAGTCATATAAAATATGTCATGGGGCATCACTGCCATAGCGGTTGACGCTAGGCCATATGTAGGCTCTAATGCAGCCTGACAGCAGGTTGCAGGTTCGATTCCCGAGCGATTTCTGTGTGTCACTCGCTGTCTTTCTCCCCGTTTCCTGTCTCTCTCTCTACTGTGTACTATCAATGAAGGCAGAAATGCCATCAAAAATATCTTTAGAAGTCTGAGTCGGCGTCCATTAGCTGTGCCTCCATCAGATTGGTCCTGGAGTGGATGGGACCGAACCCGACCCTTTGGCCAACACGGACCACCCTCCCCCCTGACCCAGAGCCCCCGGCGGTGGGCTCAGGCTCCCCGGGGTAGAGGAACGACGAGCCGGGCTGCCAGGACGGGCCGGGCGCTAAGGGTCGACACCGAGGTCCCAGGCCCAGGTCCTCTGGACGATCACTGAAGGTCAGGGGGTTGGACAGGGCGCCGGGGAGGTCCTGGAGGTGGTGCTTCGGACGGCTCTGGCGAGGAGGCGCGTAGGGGAAGCCCTGCTGATAGGAGGGGGGATGCGCGGGGGGTCGGGGATCCGTGTAGGACCCCGGCAGGTTGTCCTGCTCCAACTGCTGCTGTTGTTGTTCCCAGAGGCTGGCCACCAGGCTAGGGTGGCAGGGGAGTTTGGGCAGACGGGGCACGGAGCTGGGGGGCCCAAACTCGCGGCGCCGGTATCCCTGGTGGTCCACTCCCTCCTCCGTCAAGGTGGGGCGCGCATGTTCCTTCTTTCTCTTCTTCTTCTTCTTCTTCCTCTTGATCATCTCCGGCGATATCTCGGCCTCCACCATCCAGAGCTTGTTCCGCTCCTCTGGGGGCGGCACTGTCAGAAGAATAAGAGAATTAAAATAAAATAAAAGAGCGATGGGTCTGCACGATGGCTGCACGAAGGCTGTCACGATTATGACATTTTACTTGACAATTCATTGTCATGCATATATAATTGTGATTGTGTGGCTTTTAGGCAGGGCAGATATGACACAAAAAAAATCAATACACAAACAAATGGCCAATGCGACGCGTTGTGAGCTTGTAGATCTGCTATTTCCACTATTTCTGAAAATGTTTCAAGATGGACATTTCTCGACATGGAAAATAATGCAAAAATAATTGCAATTATCTACAATAATTGCAAGTAGGTGATTATGTAATAATTGTGACAGGCCGGGGTCCATATTTTGTCTTTGGCCTCTTTATAGGGCATACTTGGCGGACAGAGACATTTCAGAGACAAATATGACCAAACACACGGTGGAACATTTTGCTCTTGGGAGTTAACGTAAGAGCAAAATGGATGCCAGGGGAGTGCAGTGGATGGCAGTGAACGTTCTTCTCACCCGGGGTTCCAGTAGGAGTGACAGAGATGTCCTGTGGCAGGATGGCGCCTCGCCTGGCCACCATCTTGGTCACATGCTGCGCCCAGGCTGACGACATGTCGTTGGAAGGCTCGTTTAGGTCAAAATTTATTCCAGCTACAAATGAAAAAATAAACAGAGGCAGGCCACAGGAAAGCCCATTTAGAAACACTGAAGAGTAATTTGTTGTAAAGTGTACAGTTAATACAGTATACACAGTTACTGATAGACAACAACAACACTACAGTGGAACAGTAATGAGGGAACTTTATAGGACGTAATAGTTGCATTACAATTTCTGACCACAAGGTGGAGCTATTGTTTACCATTGATCAAATAACTGAAGATACTTTTTTGAGTGGTGCAACCATAGGGTGCAGCCACTCCAATGCCCAGATTTGTCGTCGCTGTATCCCTATGTCCCTATGTATGTTTAGGGTACCAACAGTGGGTGCTGTTGCACCACTCACTTCAGACAGGTCTGATTATTAGTTCAATGTTGATCAATGTTCAATGTTGTTTTTATGTTGACAATGAAGGGAAAATGTAGGTCATCTTGTCCCTAACACAAACATTAAATGCCATTAACAATAAAGAGAATTTAATGTTTGTTTTGACACCGTTTTTTTACATCACCATTACATCCCATCAACATGAGTTAGACATTAATATATATTTTTTTTATACACTTGACACGGGACAGTCTGCACAATGAGTACTTACTTTATGTACATGATGTTATTGTGTGTTGATGCCAATACTTTACTCAAGTGCATTTAAACATTCATATTGCAGTATTGATACTGTTACTTCAGCAAAACAATTGAGTGCTTGTTCCACCACTGGACCTTACATGCAAGCTCATATCCACTCACCCACGGGTCCGTCGTGCGACACGGTGTGCATGCTGAAGGACAGCTCCTTCTCGGGGTCTTTGTGCAGCTCCTTGCGCTTGGAGAAGGCTTTGGCGATCATCTTGCTTTTCTTAATCCTCTTGGGCTCATCGTCACTGCGGCCAATGACCCTGCGATAAGGGACCACACGAAAACCCAATCAATCGGGTAATAACCCATTCTGACCTGAGATCAGATTCATGCGAGGTTTCCGACTGGACACACACTGGTCTGATGAACCCATTCTGACCTGAGATCAGATTTTAAAAAATGTCAGTCGTTCTTCGATTTTTCAAAAATAGCAGACCTACAAGCTCGTATCGCGCCACTCGGTGGCGCGATATGAGCTTGTAGATCTGCTATTTTTAAATAGCTAAAGCATAACATGATGCTGACACCAAAATGGCTGCCCGGTCAGAATGGGATAACACCTTGCCTAGCAACGGCCCTGTCAAAAATACATTTCAGCGATCCGGTTTTATATCATTAAAAAAAGACCCTATGACGTCCCCACACATCCTGAGCCTTCTACAGGTGTAATTATGAAGACATGTGCATACATCTTGAGCACTTAAACTGTTAATGTGAAGCAACATTTTGGCGTAAATGGATGTCCAGTTCGGGTTTAGATCCGTGTTTAAATGTTCTTGTGTGGATATTCAAAATGCATGAATGCTGCTCCAAATATAATATTATTTGAACGGAAGATTAGTAATAGACAGTGGCCAATCATAGGGAGAGTTCTAGGGCACATCAACATCAGCCTCTGTGATTGGCTGGGATGCCGGCACCGTCCACACAGGTTTTTGTTTTGAAGTTGCTCTGCTGCTGCTGGATTATTATGTTTCTGTTGGGAAATAAAAGCTAATCGTCTGATTGAGGAAAGACATCTCTGCCTCCGATTACCATGGCAGCAGCGTCAGCATCAACTAATGGGTTCGGTGGTCAGAAAAGAAGAAACGCTATATGGATGGACTGTCCATCCATACAGTATAACATTATCATTAGCACTGTTGCATTGGAGCGGCTGCACCACTCAATAACTCTACAGAAGCATTTTGCTAATGCTTGCTGCAACATGTTTAGTATGGTGTCCTTCTGACCTGCACCAGGTACGTTTCCAGATGAGGATGGTGGCTTTGGTCCACACCCAGGTGCTCATGGCGATGCCCGTCCCGAACATGGAGAACAGGTTGATCTTCTCCACCATCAGGCTGGGCCGGTTCTTGATGGTGCATTCTGGGATCGGCTTGTTGGTCTGGGAGGCGATCGTTACATTGGCCTCGCACCTGTTTGTTCAAAGCAAATTCAAAATCAGGGCCTGTCGTTCCAAACGAATTCAAAATCAGGACCCGTTGTTCATAAATTAATTTGAAATCAGGTTGTGTTGTTCAAAATTAATTTGTAATCAGTGTACTGATTAGTGTGAACCATGTGTAACATAGCCCTCACTCTCACTCTGAGCTCAGTATGAGGTTTATTATGCAGGTTTTGATGAATAAATAAGTCTTTTTACTGGTTGGAGCAGGAAGGAGAGGTTGACATTTATGAGGTCAAATTAAATCCAACCAATGTCAACAGACTGGGGCTGAAGAGGGCTCCAGTGCAGACAGTGTTTGGGAGTCTTTGTGTGTGTAACATGTGGAACTACACAGCAGGGTTACAATAGAGCAGGGGTCTTTGTTTTTTCCAGGCCAAGGACCCCTTAGCAGAGAGAGAGAGATGAAGCAGGGACCCCCACTACATATTGTATAAAATTGTGTTGTAGATCAAACTTTTCCATAGATTTCAAAAGTAGCACATAGACTTGTTTGACAGCACTACTGTCATCAGTGTTAGTAAACTTTGGCTCTCTACGTACTTTAGTATATCTTTTCCTCTCTACACCAAACCTCTTAACACAAAATTGCAGAAGATATTAGTATAATATAGTTTATCTATAATATTTAAGACGGTGTCAGGACTCACAATACATATTCTCTGAAACTTCTCTCCCATTCGGCCTGGTTGAAGAAGTCGTAGAAATGACAGCCGAATGTGATGAAGACAAAACCGAAGGCCAGGAATCCAAATATACCTGACAAGAAGGTAACTGAATGTTAAAACACTGCATTCTTCATAGCAAATTAAACTATTACCTACAAAAACACATGATTAGAAGACATGGGCGGTGTGTTTTCAAATGATTGATTAATAAATCATACCAAGTCTCAACATGGTCTCGTTGATCTTGCTGGCTGCCTTCTCACTCAGAAGGCCAGGATGGTTGCTCTTGATGGAGAACAAAGTCATCACTCCTGAAAACACAAATGCAGATTATAACCAGTGTTATGGTTCCAAGTGACTTCCACTTGTTCCACGTGTAGGCATAGGAGTCAGCTAGGCTGATTTCTCTGCATTTCATCATCAATATCATTTTAACCTTTATTAGTAGTATAGTAAAAGTAGTAAAAATGCACATTAAAGTTGAGTACCTCAATATGCACAAACCAATACCAAAACCTTAGGAAATCTGAAGAGGGAAGAAATTCACCCACTGCTAACCAACCTCCTACTGTAACAATCTGAAACTAACTGTTTACATGTCTATGTACCAGTGCAACACTCTTTAAGGGTCTACATTACATGTGTCATTTGTCTCGTATGTATTTGTCCATAGAGGCGTGCCCTGTAGGCCAGCTGTAAGCAGCGCTTAATTTGACACCGCAGCTATGATTGCGCCACGGGCAGCCTGCGTGGATTTGTCTGTGTAAGTTGGGAGCTTGTACTGAAAATAATTTCACCCGCTCACACTTTTACACCTGTAAACTTGTGAGGTGACAATACATTTTAAAGTTTAAGTAAGGATTGTCAGTCAGTTACTCACCTCGGATGAGGAAGTAGCCACCGACAAGCAGCACCACCCCGATGGGAGCCAGAACAAACCCGGCCCGGTAGTGATAGTTCTTGTAACCGACGAAACAAATCCCACTCACTGAGTCTCCATCCACCTACACAGGCGAACACACGTGGGTTAAAGCAGAATAAAATCTCACGACTAGACTGAAGAATCTTTTATGGCCAAGTCCTAATAATGTGCACTTTGTGAAACAGCGTGAATATATGCAACCATATATACATTTTATGCAACCACAGTAGCGATACAATGATCACAATATATACATTTATGATGTTTTAGAAGTAATATTGTTCCTGCTGTTCTCCATACTGTACTGCCAACCAGTTGAATAAATCACAGATTGAGGCTTTAACCTTTGCTAAAATGAAATATCCGAGAACATTAAGGTTTTATGGAGGATGCTTCTGAACATATTGCTACTTTAGATGGAGCACTTCAAATTCAATCATCTTAATAATAATAACCGAAAATAGTCAGTATACAAGCTCTCAATGCGATTTGCGCCATGTTGCAAGCTTTTAGGTCTGCTATTTTCACTGCATTACATTTTTAAATTTAGGGAATTTCTTTGATCATTTTTTTGTTCATTCATGAATTTATTCAAATTCAATTTGTTTTCAACTCATAAAAATGTGTGAATTGTGGAAACCTTTAGAAAATCTTTCAGAAATAATAATTCATATAATAATATAATAATAAACATTTAGGAAACACAACTCACGGCCCACGAACATTGATCCGCTGCGACCCACAATTGGAGTCTCGACGACCCACTGTTTTTAGGAATCAGTGCTGGGAAACGTACCTCTGCGAGGGCCAGGATGGCCACGGTGAGGACAAAGGGGATGGACCAGGTGACCATGTGGAAGTAGGAGGTCCGTCCAGACAGGGGCTGGTGGGTGGTGCCCAGGGCCTTGAAGGACGTGTGCCAGGCGTAGGTCAGCATGACGAACCAGATCACCCCCGACATCAAGGAGTAGTAGACGATGATGAAGATGGTGACACAGGACAGCGTCTCCGAGGACCTGCCAGAGGACAAGAGAAACCGACGAGACAAAAGTCACATTCATGTTAAGTGAGGGGCACCTTTTATTGAACCAAATGACGTCACACAAAGGTGTCACGGGGCGGAACACACAAAGCCAGACGTTGGAAGGCTAGCGCCCCTCAGAAATAACAGAACTTTTCCAAACAGGAGTTACAAAGTGCTGCACAACAATTTCCTTGCTTGCCATGGGTAGGGCTTTAGCCTAGGGCCCTAGGCATAGCCTAGGTGCTTGGATGGCAAAACCCTTAGTAACTACTAGGCGTGTTTTGGGAAGACATTCATATACTTTAAGTGTCTATGAAAAGAATACCCTCCCACCCCCTCTTCCCCTCAACCCTGCACACCCCGAAATATGGAACCCCTCCAAGGCCCAGGCCCAAATGACAGACAGATCAGACAGACAGCTGAAAGTGGTATTGAAGACATTATGGAAACACCACTTTGCATGGCCCAATCAACAATTGAATGATGCAAAACAATGGATCCAAACTATCTAAAATCACGATTACACTCGCCTTGTCCACGCTACCACGAGGGTCTGCGTATGTCCGCGTATGTAGTTTATACTAGCATTTGGTGTTTGCAGAAGCACATGCGCTCCACATACGAGACAAACTTGTCGGAGAGGCTACTTCTGCCTGCAGACACTCTAATCTAAGCACATTGGGTTGTCTTTATGGGCTTTTAATCAGTCGTAATGATGCGGGTTGCCACGGATCTCCTCACACAAGAAACCTCTCCTCAAACCAGAGCAAACATGTTTCTGCTCAAGCAGACGTTTGCACGATCATAGAATCTGAGAGGCAAGCGGCGGTCTGAGTGGACATGAGCTAGTAATTGAGACAAAACTTTAACATTGTGATACGTTATTTTAAACTTTTGTCTCAATTACTATTATCCATCCATCTTCAACCGCTTGACCGTACTCGGGTCGCGGGGGCAACAGCTCTAGCAGAGAGCTCTAGATTTCCCTCTCCAGAGCAATATTAGTAACTTCATCCTGGGGGATCTATTTTTTCAAAAAGGTGTACAGTATTTGTTAAAATTACGTTTTTATGTGAACACGCCTGTCACGGGGCAGCCCGTGCCCTATAGACTAAAGAGGAACAAACAGGCATATACTACTACACAGCTGCTTCCATTTAACAGCAAGCCGGTGGGGAGGACTGTGACTGAACATTAGTGTTGCATGTTGTTCTTATTTTATTATTTGCACAAACATGAATTATAAAATGACACAAAGATGGTGCATGGGTTTTAACAGCATTCCTGTTGATTGGGTATTGTGTTTAATGATTGTGTGGCACCTGGCTCTCCTGCAGTACTGGTGATCCTCTTGATTGAGTGGGGGAAGGTACCAAGTGCTATAGAGCAGGAGGGGTGTCTGTCTTATGTTTCAAGAGCTCTTGTGTTATATGTTCTCTTATGTCAATGATTTGGTGCCTGAAATGTATTTGGAATAGGTTTAGTAAAACCGTATAATTGTGTAAATCAACTCATGGGCCATGGTTTGCCTTATTTGAGTTAAGTGGTTACCAATTAATTCTGTGTTCTTGGTATGGTCTCAGCTAGTATAAAGGGGAGGCTGCAGGATGCCGAGGTTCAGTATGTGCTTGGGCAACAAGCAGGTAACTCCCATGGAGATCTGCTAGGGGTCCCTTTTTGGAAGGGTTTTTGACCTCATACAGTTTAATAAGTTCTGGGTTTTTGTTTCCTAATTTGCTGTCAAGCTAAGTTTCATCTGTCTTTTTGTGAGTTTAGTCTTCAGTGTTTTAAGTGTTAAGTCTTCCACTGTAAATACGGCTGCATCGGGGAAGAATAAAACACTCAAATGGTAATGGTGGATTCTGTCACTTTTTGGAGCCTTGGCCACTCGCCCACCAGTTCATTAAGTATGCCTGGTTTGCCTGGTGGGTGGTGGTGATGGGTGGTGATCCACCTGAACTGAAGCCACAGCTATTGTTGTATGATAAAGGTGGAGGGGTTAGGAGAGGGGATGATATTGTGATGTCATTACCGTATTGTCCCGAATATAAGACGACTCTGATTATAAGATGACCACCATTTTTCAAGACTCATTTTTGTGAAAAAAAACATATATTCAGGACAATAGGGTATTTCACTGTTTTTTTTTTCATTGGCACGTTTGACTGTCAAGGTTTCAGCCTCCAGGAAGGAACCCTAAATACAAAGGGAAGACATCATTGCACATAACCACACCAAGGGGTCTAATGAAGTATTGTCACCTCATAAACACAAAAATCACTGCACTCCATCTTTAACTTTTTGTGTTTTTTCATAGATTAATGCCCTACTTGCTCATACTATGGCGTCACAAGTATCAAGTGAAGTGACGCGCTTTGAGTGAGTTTGTGTGGTGCTGTAGTATGATTAAGTATGGGGCGTTAATTTACAAAAAAAAGATGAGAGGTTTCTGCCCGACAGTCAGCAACGATATGGCCTGAACCTCATCACCCGTGTTGTTTTGCTCGCTCACTTACGAGGGCTCTCCCAGGCGCATGGTGTTGTCACTCTTGCAGACGATCTCCTTGCGTGCTCCGTCCAGGAACTGGGCCAACCAGCCGATACTTCCCACAAAGAAACAGGCGTTGATGTAGAACAGAATGACGGCCGGGTAGCGGTTGGAGTTCTTCCAGTCTGCAAGAAACGTGGCCTTCGAACACAAGAGACGGAGAAGATGAAGACGGAGAGAGACAAAAAAAAGATACAGTACTGAACAGGTCAACACACACACACACACACACACACACACACACACACACACACACACACACACACACACACACACACACACACACACACACACACAGACAGACAGAAACGCATTATGTAAGTAAGTTAAAGCAGCACTATGTCACTTTTTTGTATTAATAAAATGTAATGTTTTGGTTGTTGGATTTTGTCTCTCTGCTCTCGAGACATTTAGATCGTGTCTAAGGTCATGTCTCACCTAGACACAGGATTTGACACGAATTTTGACCTGATGGTCAAGATTCAATTCATCCCCCGAGCAAGAAGGCTGGCTCTATTAGTAAAAAATGTCAGCACCTGAGCAGGAATCCAGGTTAAAATTCCTGGGCAGAAGTGGAAAGTTACATAGTGCTACTTTTTTTTTGTTTTCAACTTACATTTTATTCATTTTTCATGAACAGAAATAGACAGGGACATACAGAAAGCATACATAGTGCTACTTTAATTGCCATTATTTGTGTGGCGATTCATCGTCACGTAAACGGTGACATAGCCCTAATACTGAAACTCACCAGAGTGAAGAAGGTGCAGAGGAGGGTGATGGAACCAAAGTATGCGATGTAGGCGTGCATGTCGGAGTGCTCCTCCACAGTGAACAGAGGGTTGTCACACTGGATCCCGCAGCCCTCCACGTCCTTGTACCAGCTGGACTTGATGTCCGTCTTCACCAGGGGGGCCTCGCACTGACCCGACATGTTGAACTTCAACTTCTGGACCTCGTTCTGTCACGGAGGACAGGAGAAGAGATGAGATGAGGAGGATGAGTTGACCAGGTTAAAATGAGATGAGATGAGATTTATTGTACAGTACAGTGAAAGGTATTTTCGCCAGAGTGCAAACATGTCAGTAAAAAGATCACTGCTAGTTCACACGAACTGCGGAGACGCAGGGCTTAGCTGTGTACACGTGCTGCAAAATGTGAAAGGTCTTTACCTTTTTTTATTGAACCAACACTGTGACCAAATGTGACCAATCGTCCAATGTTTGACTGGAACTGCATGGTGCCGTTCTCAATCCTAAAACGTGAAACGTTTAGACGATGGAGGCGAGCGGACTTGAGCCACGAGAGGCTCTGTCAGGTGGACACCTCATATCCAAAACTATTACATTTCAGGATTCAAAAATAGCAAAAGTAGCAGATCTACAAGCTCAAAATGCACTTTTGATGCGTCTATGTGTGCATATGAAAGAAATTGAATGGAAATAAGCCGCAGGCTTTTTTTTACGGCTATCGTTTTGATAACGGTGTGACAATGTAATGTATGCGTATTATTATCAATAAAGAGGTCAAAGTCAAAGTGCATGCCGTTACCGAGCAGCCCATGGGGAACTTGTCCTTGTCGTCGCACTTGAGGAAATTGGGCCAGCCTCTTTCCTGGTCAACGATGCTGCAGGGCCCCCTGGTGGCCATGCATAGGCTCTGGCTGGGCAGCTCCACACGCCCACCATCACACTTGGGCATGTAGACGGCACACAGCAGAGGCTGGATGACCGACCAGCAGCGAGGGGCGTTCCGCAAGCCTGGATGGAACAGACAAATCAATGTACAGTCAGTACCATTTTTAAACTGTCTTTATTCATTCATTGAGCGTTGAAAGATTGTACATAATATTCATCCACACACTGTTGAAAGTCTGTAATTGTTGACTATTTTTGTTGTCTTTGAATATTTCGGAAACATTGTGATATTTGATTTTGTCCATGTCGCACGCACGCACACAAACACACACATTACACCATTGGTTCTCTGGTGGGGTCCGGGCTCCAGGGGTCCCCAGCAAATGTAGTTAATATAGCATCACGATAATCTTAACTACTTTATCCATTTATAAGTAAAGAAATATTATAAATATGCAATATTTATATAATACGTAGACTTGTTTAAGTCTCTGTCCATTCATGTACCATGGTTATTTTAAAGCGAGGGTCAAACATTTGCCTGGGCCTTAACAATTAACACATTCAGACCGTATGACGTGTGGAAACGTCATAACTAATCCAACCGACTGATTGCGACGACGTGTGTTCACGTCCTAGCGCTGTTTCATTGATATCAAACAGAGAAGAAATAAATCTGATTCTTTTCTCTTTTTTTGGGTTGGCCTATACTTCTGCAATGCTTCCCTGTACAGCGATCAGAAAGAAAGGCTCTCGCCCGGAATATTAACACTTCTAGAGAGACTCGATCGTAATCATAGTACGGTAAGCAAGCAACATTATGCCTCCCGGTTTTTGTACGGAACGGAAGCCACCATAAAAGCTTTCAGAGTAAAAGCTTCTATTTTGAAAGAAATCCCAGCGCTTTAGCTCATGGTGTCATTCAAAACGGCAATACAGTTGCGTAAAAACCCACCCCCTTATTAGGTCGCCCAGCCGGGCAGGGCATTCTCACATTCTAATACAGCTAGAGAACCCCTTTATGGCAGCCAGCTTGATAGTGTGCCTCGTTAATCATTAGACTCCACACCTCCTGGGTTCGAATCCCACTGCTGCCACTCATTTTCCAACAACCGGCCTACTTTTTTTTGGCCAATAAAGTAGGCCTATAGTTTTAGACCACGACGGAGGGGCGCTGTCTCAAGCAAACTTGAGCCACGAGAGTTGCCATGTCGAACGAGTTGCCTGTTCGAGTTGCAACCTGATATGGACAGAATAGTAAATCCTCGTATCCAGAGTCCCGCAAGTAGAGAAAGTCACGAGGGGGCCATCATCATTTACTTAAGCAATATTACACGAGAGGGTGTTGTTTAACGTGATTATTGCCACGACAGGGATGCGGTCAGGAACGAGACGAAGTCGAGTTCCGCAAGCATCACTGAAGTGGCAATAATCACGTTTAACAACACCCTCAAGTGTAATATTGCAATTCTACAACAGTTACCCTTAAAACAAAGAAAATCACTGAAAGAATTTTTTTTTTTAATGACAGATGTAGTCACTACGACCACAAATGTCCAAAGAAACTAGCTAGCCTAGCCACCGAGTTTGCTAGCGCTCTGGGAAAACAGAGCGGCTGAATTATTTGTTTTGATTAGGTGGTGAACAGTAGTGGTTTGATCAACGGCTAGAAACCGTTTCAACCAATCAGATTGCTTCCTCTTAACGACCTGTTGTAGAATGGTACTGTGACACCGGCACCATCCATGCAGGCGAATGCGACACATGACTAGATGTGAAGCAGTCCCGCGTGCGTCACAGAAGGAGACGGTCGGTAGGCCAATCAAAAATCGATAACTGAATACGTAAATATATGCAAATCCAACAATAACCACATTATATAAACACTCAACAACACTCCTCTGAAACAGGTTGATGACTACAAGTATTTGGGTTCATATTTATCTTATTCCCAAAATGACTTTCAAACTAGGAAGGGTATGGCCTGGTCAGCCTGCAATGACATGCATAAGATCTGGTCATCCCAGCTTAGTAAGATGTTAAAAGTAAAAATATTTAGGACGACCGTTGAGCCGATTCTACTCTATGGCTATATATATATATATAGAACAGAATAGAATAGAATAGAACAGAACAACATCAACTGAAGCATTCAAAATACAAAATAATTGATTACTACATGTGAATGACATTAAGTTGTGTGATGAATGACGTGGTATCGGAATGGCATAGACTGACATACTCGCCGATACCAGCATTTTAGGCATTATCAGCAGTATACTCCGTCCATACAGTATATTATCCACCACCCACAACCTATAGCCTATTATGTTAGACTGACACATATTCATACATCCACTGGCAATGGATATTAATCCACATATTTACTGTACATTTTTAATTGATTGATAGTAGTAGTACATTATTTATGTTCAATTCCTCAGAAATCCTAGAATCTAGATCATCTAGGTCCTAGGAGCAGGCCAGTAACTCAGTACTTTTATTGTATATGTATTTTTACTTAAGATTGATAAGACAGACAAATCATGTATATAATCGAGTAAATACATTGATTGATTGATTGAATACTTTATTGAAAATATATTTCAAAAGGATAAATTCACAAGAAAGCTGTTAGGCTTGTTTCCATTGTGGTCCTCTTGGGGAAAGGGAAGGGGAGCAACAGACAATAACAGTACAATACCGACAAAAACAGGAGGCAAAAAACAAACATAAAACAAAAAACAGGACAAAATTCATATAAACTGACCAATAAAACTGAATTTCTTTTCTTTTCGGCCAACCATCTTTTTAATGTGGATTTAAAAATATCAAAGGAACTGGTCACCTTGAGGCTGGAAGGCAAGCCATTCCACTGAACTGCTGCCGAGTACAGGAATTATGTTTTTCCCATATTATTATGAAAAAGGCAGGGTTTAAAATCAGTAGGGCTCCCTCTGGTGTAGTGCCTGTGAGTATCACTAACCGTTGCAAAATAGTTACTGAAATATTTGGGTGCTAAATTATTTCTAATCCTGTGAACTAGACACATTTTAAATTGGGATACATGAATCATAGTCTCGATCCAAGGCTAGTTTGGTTCTTCTTTTTACCTTACATTCACCATCCCATTTTAGGTGGGAACCCCTTTTGGTGTTAGCATTACGTTATGCTTTAGCTATTTAAAAATAGCAGATCTACAAGCTACGAGCTTGTAGGTCTGCTATTTTTGAAAAATAGCTTTTTCAGAAAACTGTCATTTTCAAACAGACATTTTTAGAATCTGATCTCAGGTCAGAATGGGTTATGACACCTGGATCAATAGAGGTTGATCTCAGCTGGAGATAAGACAGGCCATTCATAGGTGATTACATGTGAAAGACTCACACTAACTGGATGGATATACCTCCTCTTTCATGTGAAAGACTCACACTAACTGGATGGATATACCTCCTCTTTCATGTGAAAGACTCACACTAACTGGATGGATATACCTCCTCTTTCTATTTACATCCTGTCCTGTGTGTGAGTTTTTTTTGTCACTAGAGGTTTTTCTTCCTGTTACCTTTAAACAATTTCCCCAACTCTTTGGAATACTTCAGGTCATCATCAGATTCATCATGCCAATTAACTTCATCACATTGCTAAGAATTAACAGGCCTTGCTTAGCCTATTGTATGTTACGTGTTGTAAATCATAAACACTATATATATAGTATATATAGTGTTTATTTACAACACGTAACATACTATATATATATATATATATATATATATATATATATATATATATATATATATATATATAATATTAGGGATGGGAATTTTCGATTCATTCATTCATTAATATATAAGTTTTGATAACCTTATCGGTCGATTAACCGGTTAGTTGATAAGCAGCTATTTAAAAAAATAAAAATAATAATCTGACAATCTTAATTTCCCTCAATGTCTAACATAACAATCTACATTTTGCTGATATACAGAAAGAATTCAAAAGGCATATTATATTTCTTAATCAAATGATTATTTGACCATTGGAGATACGGGACCAGGCAATGGCATCTTTGTATGAGGAATGAAATGAAATGAGCAGTGCACTGTCTTGTCTGTCACATCACATGCAGAGACAGCATTACATTCACAGAAAACTGCCCAATAATGGAACCCCAGAGTGTGTGTGTGTGTGTGTGTGTGTGTGCGTGTGTGTGCGCAGGGCTTAAAGCCAAAAACAATCCCAAGACTGACTTTTTTTTTGCAAATCTGCACTGATCTCATTAAATGACCCCTATGAGATCCTCATAACTTTAAGCCCTGTGTGTGTGTGTGTGTGTGTGTGTGTGTGTGTGTGTGTGTGTGTGTGTGTGTGTGTGTGTGTGTGTGTGTGTGTGTGTGTGTGTGTGTGTGTGTGTGTGTGTGAAATCATCAACCCTGGCATTCAGTTGATGATTTCTGTCTTTAAATGTCATGATGAATTTAATACATTTTAGCATCTAAAATCGTACCACAGCAGTGGCTCAGGAGGTAGAGCAGCTGCAAGTTCGGGAAGTTCTTCCCCAGAGTTAGTGTCAAAGTGTCCTTGAGCAAGACGCTGAACCCCTAATTGCTCCTGATCATGAGCAGGTTGGTGCCTTGCATGCATGGTTTTGTGCCAATGGTGTATGAATTTGTGTGTGAATGTAATGCACATTCATTGTAAAGTACAGGAATAAAGGCACTATATAAATGCACCATTTACCTCTGTAATATTTGCAAAGTTTTGATATTCAATCAATCAATCAATCAATCAATCAATCAATATATTATATAGATATGGATGGTTTGTGTAGGCTATCTGAGGGGAGAATAAGGGGACCAAGGGTCTACGAAGTGTACATTTAAGCTGGCTAAAGCAATTAAAGCATGATGATTTATTTTGATTTTATTGGGAAATCCATTTTTGAATTAGCCTTGGATCAAGACTAGATTCAAAATTACTATTGGTCTTGGATCAAGACTAGATTTAAAATTACTATTAGTCTTGGATCAAGACTAGATTCTAAATTACCATTCGTCTTGGATCAAGACTAGATTAAAAAATTGTCAAAAAACAGATGTATATAATTTAGAGTCATATGCCAGTACAGGCCAGTACCTACAGTTTTAGAAGCTGTAATTAAATTAATAAATCCAGTGGTGGATATAGTAAGTAAGTACATTTACTCAAGTACTGCACTTAAGTACAATGTTGAGGTATTTGTATCTTATTGTAGTATTTCCAATAATTTTACTTTTACTCCACTACATCTCAAAGTCAAATACTTTTCACTCCACTACAATTATTTGAAAGCTTTAGTTACTTCAGCCCTATTTATTTGAAAATAGCCCAGAGCTTGTATATCTGCTATATATTTGCGATTGCGTTTGTACTTTTACTCGAGTAAATTTTGAATGCCGAACTTTAAGCTATCATAATAATCAATCATAATAATGATTGTTGTGTAAGTAGCCTACAAAATGTGAGTATGGCTATAGGACACTAGACGTATTCTATACTTCTTCTATCTCTGCAGTTTTATGAATAATTACATTAAATCAAAGCTCTTACCAGACCACATGGTCAACTTCTCAAAAGCCTCGTCCTGGGTGGTAGAATCCTCAGCCAGGAGCAGAGATGTGTGAGTGTAGGGCAGAGGAGAGCCCAGGCATGTGTTGTACTTTAGAACCTCACAGGTCGTCGATTTCTTGCAGAGGTCGTCAAATATGATCGTCCCGTTTGTGGATAGAACCGCCTGAGAAGATGAGCCCGAAAAACAGCACAAGATCCAAACCCAGACCCAATAATAATAAAGCAGTGGGCAGAAAACGGGGCCCCTATGTTGGGAAGACATCTTGGGTTATAGATTCAACTTGAGCTAACTTTAGGAATCCCCCCTAAACATACACACACACACATATATAAATAGGTCTATTGTATATTAATGTTTCTTAAAACACGTATTAGAACATCCATCTTCATCCGTTAATTGTATCCAATTCCGAGCCGTTTCCAATTTCCAAAACGCGACATTGTTGCAACAAAGTGTCCAAAAGTTTTCTTCACGCTACGGTCCGAAACGTTTTGATTTTGCGTTTCTGAAACAAGAATCCCCCGCCGTAGAAGATCCCAAAAAATGATCCCTTCATGATCCACATTGAACTCGCTGCAAAAACACGACTTCAAGCGGGGGAAAAACAATGTTTGTGAAAGATTATCGTACTAAATAGTAGCTTAAGTCCTTTTTACAATGTTTTTAAGCTGGATGGGAAAATAAAGAGCCGAGGTTCTACTCTAGTCTACTCCCTCCCCCCACTTCTCTCTCCCCCCTCCCAAAAACTTTGCAGTGAAAAAGTGTCAGTCTGTAATCGGATCTACTCCATCCCCTCTTCTCCTCCTCCGGACCGACGGAGACCCGCTTTCAGTGTTGCCAGATCCGCTTATTATAAGCTTTTGCGTGTGTTTAAATGTCTTGAGAGGAGGACCACAACAATGGAAAGCACATGGGGCTTTTTGTTATCCTTCTAACAATCACTGTAAAAATCGTAGGCTACCTCTGTACTATCTGCAAACTGTTAATAAAGTAGGCTATTCAATCAATCAATCAATCAATCAATCAATCAATCAATCAATCAATAAAAAAAGGTTTGGGGCTTGTTTTAGTTGCTTGTATTAGTAGTTGCATTTGTTATATGTTTTTCTTTATTTCTTTGGACAGAGGGCTTGCTTCCTAATGTTTTAATTATTGTTTAATAATAAGAACCCCCAAATTAGTATGTGTTGATTTAATTGATTGAACTTTAGTAACAGTTTGCAGAAAAAAAGCACAGTTCAATACAAGTTCTGCTAAGAGGATTTAAACCCCAAGAAAGACTATTTCCATTGGGGTCCTTTGCTGTGTACAATATACATACACTGATGCTTAGTCTGGACACATCATTGGCCCATTGAGGTCCTTCATATTCAATTAATCGGAGTAGCCTATTTATCCGTAGCGCAGACCCTCATCTGAAAATATTTTGTGTCAGAAACCCCCATTCCATATAGGCTACCAAGCCTACCATTGATTGATCATTGATATTTCACAGTATGTAGAGGTACATTTCAAACAAAAGCACAGGTCAATACAAAAACTCTTACTCTAGACACACCATGATTAAGCACTCACACTTGTTTATAACAGGGTCCAGCATTTTCAATTCATCAGAACATTTAGAGACGTACAAATATACACTTCTATAAAAACATGAAATCATCATATGAAGAAAGTAAAAAAGGTGTAAAAAACATATAGGGGGCAGTGATCCGTTCACCTCCACCATCTGTTCTCTCCCCTCCAGGTAGGATTGCACCCAGCTCGGTCCTATCAAAACAATTGCTTTTAGCTTAATAATTAGTATGGGGGGGTTTACGGTGTCGAAAGCCTTTTGGAGGTCCAGCTGACCATACCGCAGTATTTGCCAGCATCCACTTCGTGTTTTATGTGGTCGCTCAACTAGAGGAGGCATGTATCAGTGGAGTGGGACGTTCTGAAGCCAGATTGGAATTCGGACATTCGTTTTTTTGTGGCTGAAAAGATATACTTTTCAACCTGTTCATAGACTATTTTTTCCATCAATTCGAGATGGATGAACCAGACTTTTGTTGTTAAAATGTTAAAAAAAAGTCACACCTGTGTGACTGTGAAGTGAGGGGCGCTCTTATCTTTGCTCAGACATATAGACCTAAATTATCCATTCATTGTCAATGGGAATTTAATTTTGTGTAGAACAGAAAAAACATTCCAATCATTTCACTTTTTTCTCCAAGATTGTTTTGGGGGAAATAGACAAGCCCACAACACTGATTTCAAAAGTGCTGCATGTGCATGCCTTTAATACGCATTGCTTCTTTTGGGCTTGTTCTTTTCATGGTTGTTTATTTCTCTTGCGGAATCTGGCAACACACTCCTTTCTGCTTTATTTGCTAAAAAAAAACATAATTCTGGATCCTATATATACATCTATGTGTGAAAGTGTGAATCTGTGGACAATCCCAGCGCAGGTTACGATAAGAAGAGTGAGAAGACATTGGCCTTCTTTTGTTTTGTTTCTGACACGTTTGCGGTCGTGTGTGTGTGACTGTGTGTGCGCGTGCGTCTGCGCGTGCGTGTGCGCGTGTGTGTGTGTGTGTGTGTGTGTTCTGGTATGCACATGGTCGGTGGGGGAGAGGCTTGGTAACAAAACCTCATCTCTCCTCCCATCCCCCCTCTAAAAGGAGTAAGAATGTGCCTTATAAAGAAAGAAAGAAAGAAAGAAAGAAAGAAAGAAAGAAAGAAAGAAAGAAAGAAAGAAAGAAAGAAAGAAAGAAAGAAAGAAAACAAAATGCACAGTAAATCTCTACTACTCAGATATTGGATTATATTAGGCCAACACTCTTTGGAGTTCAACACAACAAATGCGCTGTTCAAATTGTTTCACATTGCTTTCTATAGTGCTTTTTAGTCACTTTACTTGAAATGTAGGCTTATACAATATTTTGCCCTGTAAAATAAATTAAAGCAAAGCAAAGTTACCATGTTTACCCAGGGTAACTGGACTAAGCTCAAGAACTTGTTTACAGCCAGGCCCTGCTCATAGAACATTAATGGTAGGGGTTCAATGCCTTGCTCAAGGGCACTTCAACGGTGGTAATTTTAACGTGCCGGTCCGGGGATACGACCTAGCGACCTTCCGATGTCAAGACTGCTCCGCAAACCGTTCGGCCACCGCTTGCCCTTGCAATAGTGAAATCAAATTTATGTTTTATCTGTAGTGCTTTAAAGTAACTGTACATTTACTCAAGTAGCCTACCGTAGCCTACTTAAGTACAATTTTGAGGTATATTTTACTTTACTTTACTGAGTATTTCCACTCCACTCCACTACAATTATTAGATTTTTTTTTGTTATAGTTTCTTTGCAGATTTTGATCATTTTTATTAAGCCTACTAAACATAACATTAAACTTAACCACTTCAGCACTAGTCTATAGGCTACTTTGGCTATTTGAAAATAGCAGATCTACAAGCTTATACAATGCGTAGCTTTGTGATATGCTGTGAGCTTGCAGATCATTAAAAAGGGAGGTATACTGTACTTTTAGTAGGCCTACTTAGCTACTTAGCATATTTTGATGCCAATATATATGCATCCACTATGCCTGGAACAGCTTGACAAACTGACATAGGAAAGATTCAGGTTGTCATAAAGATGAATGTAGCCTTAGCCTATTAACATTTTATTACATAATGTTTCATTAAGAAATGTTTTGTATATGCACCAAGCTTGACAGAGGTGATGATCGTATAGTGCATGTGCATGTGCATGTGCATGTGCATGTGCATGTGCATGTGCATGTGCATGTGCATGTGCATGTGCATGTGCATGTGCATGTGCATGTGCATGTGCATGTGCATGCATGCGTGCGTGCGTGCGTGCGGGTGTGTGTGTGCGCGTGCGTGCGTGTGTACAGTGGAGACTGGAGAGGGATACAGTGCTGTGGGGCAGATGTAATTGATGGAAAAAACAAACAAACAGATACATAAACAATTCTCTGTCTTGTTTATTTTCTTTCAGATCACATTAAACCACTTTCCTTGGGGACATAAAGGATGAGGAGCATCCTCTTCCGTATTTAAAACTAATAGCAATATGGCTGCCTCTGCCTGTGCAAGTCACTACTCAGACCAGGCAGGACCACACACAGTGCACACACTGGTGCCGACCCGGCCCCTCACTACAGCCCACACACACACACACACGCACGCACGCACGCACGCACACACGCACGCACGCACGCACGCACGCACGCACGCACGCACGCACGCACGCACGCACGCACGCACACACACACACACACACACACACACACACACACACACACACACACACACACACACACACACAGTAGTGGCTAAACTAAGTAACTATATGTACTCATGTACTGTGCTTCTGTTGTGTAAAATGTTGATGTCTTTTATACTTTCTTACAGTTTTCAATTACATTACATC